>NC_056745.1:203435582-203778082 GCF_019279795.1 Protopterus annectens
CCTAGTAATTACCTGTGAACCCATGACAGGTAGGTCCATCAGTATGAGTGAGACATTAATAGACATTGAATTGAAAAACATATGTAAAAGTTTTTTTGTTTGTTTTTTTTTTTGTATGATGAAAATAAGGGAAAAACATTGCTTCTAGATTAGGACTGGTTTGTGTTTTGTGAACTTAATATAAAAGACAGTTTAATAAGTCATCTATGATACAGCAACAAAGAAGGATGTCAATGTTTCTTTTTTTAAACCTAAGGGCTGTTATTTTTTGGGAAACTAAACTTATTTAATAAAAAACTGTACTAAGAGAAGGGGTGAGGTGTGTAGGGTTATGGGACAAATAAAGACAAGCTGGAGAATGGTAGGTAGAAAAATGCAAAATGGTAGGTTATTTTTAGATGGATTGTCAAGAAAATATGAAATAAATTAAGTTGCAAAGGGCAAATATAAAAATGTTATAGTTTTTTTTCACATCTTAACTGGACTGTTTTCTGGGAAAAATAATGATAGAAACTGAGCCATGAATACATAAATAGTACATGACCATCCCAAATCAGTAAGGAATCTGATTAAAGTCTCCCATGCCATTAGTTCTGCAAGTGCTGCAATTAATGGGCATTCTGGAGGGCAGGCTTTTGTCTGCTTTGATAGTGTCATTGCTATCATTGTGCCGACTGTAGTGCTAAACACCATGTTGGAAATGGGCATACATTTATCAAGCTGTCATATGTCACTGATATTTACATAAATTCTCTGAGAACAGATAAGATCCAGCAGCCCCAAGAAACATCAGGAAGAACGTGGTCAAACATCATGCTAGACTGCATTTCCTACCAAAATAAGACATTTTTGGCACCCGTAAACCTGTTTAAATTAGAACACAGAAAGACAATTTAAATGAAGTGGGACAAATTGCATTTTCTCACGCTGTGTCCTTTAAAAGCTGCAATGTGCCAAGGATGGTGTCACTGAAGAGTGAACACCTCTTTAATAATCTTTCACAACTGAAGGTTAGGTTTGAGTTCCCTCCTTCAGGCAGTATGCAGCGAGTAATATCTGTAAGGAACAGGTCATAACCAGGGTCAAAGAAGTTACACAGGGCTGCAGGTATGAAAGGAACAGCAGTCATATCAGAAGTCTAATATGTGCATTAAGATTATTCTTTAAAATATGCCTTTCAAAACCTTCCTACCTGATATATTTTATTTATTTATATTAACTATCGAAATATCGAATTAACTATTTAGCTGCCGAATCCCTATCCTACCCAGTCTCTATTCTCATTAACTGGTCAATAAAGGAAGCATATATCCCCCATCTCTGGAAAATATCCTACATTATCCCACGTCACAAAGGCGGCACCTCCTACGACTTCTCAAATTACCGTCCCATCGCCATCCTACCCCCCTTATCTAAGCTACTGGAAAAATGTATTCGCACACAAGTTATGAGATTCCTAAACTCACACAACCTTATCTCCCCAACACAACACGGCTTCCGCCAAAATCATAGCACAACTACTGCCCTACTTTCTTTCACCAACTTAGTGAATCTACATAGGAATAATAATAACTTTGTATCAGCAGTATTTCTAGACCTCTCCAAAGCATTTGATATGGTCTCACACTCAAAACTAATAGACTCCCTAGCATCCCTATCTTTCACCCCTCTACTATTAACTGGTTTAAAAACTACCTTTCAAACAGACAGCAGTCAGTCCAATGGCAAGGCATGCAATCCCCCCTACTCCCAACCTCAATAGGCACACCACAAAGATCAATACTAGGCCCTCTTCTCTTCTCCATATTTACAAACAATCTACTCACCTCTACCTTGCATGCCTCACTCATACAGTATGCAGATGATTCAACCCTCATATGCTCAGCTGCATCTCCTTCCACCCTTCAAAAACTAACTCAAGAATCTTTTACTGTTGTTGAAAGCTGGATAACTGACATCCAACAAATCCTGAATCCCAGTAAGACCAAAATGCTACTTTTCACCACCAACAAGTCTATTGCTGCCCCCCCCCCATCTTTCACAATCTCATCCAAAAACAGTACCATCATATCCCTCTCTGAACACACCAAACTCCTTAGTGTTGAAATCGACAATAATCTCCTCTTTGACATCCATATCTCACATACTGTAAAAAAGGCCCACAAAAAAATGGGAACCCTGTACAGACATAAGCAATTCATCACACAGCAATCACGATCCACCCTAGCCCAGACCCATCTATTATCTACCCTAAGGTACACCGCACCAATTCTCACCCTAGTTAGAAAACAGGACCTAGCCAAACTGGAAACTTGCTACAATAAAATTGCTAGGTTTGCTTTTAGCTTAAATTGTAGAACTCATCACTGCAAATCACTAAAGGGTCCAAAATGGCTAGAACTTCCCCAGCTATTGAACTACCATCAGTTAGTCCTTGCTGCTAACATTGTTAGGCATCCCGGAAAAAAAAACGCTCTGAGCCAAGTACTTTCTCTTTACAAAACAAGTTGTACTCTCAGTTCAACTGACAAGACTCTTCTCTCCATCACTAAAGCCAACAACAATGCAGGGAAAGCTCTATTCTCCCATACAGTAGCTCAGTTTTGGAATAGTCTCCCCCCCCTTCTCTTACTTCTACCCCCACAAACACACACTTCAGAAACTCACTCAAATCATATCTCATGAATAAATGGCTATGCCCATGCATTTCTTAAAACTGTGAACCTCAGACTGTCCCACTCTTTACATCCAACTTGGACTTTTCTTGGTACATACAGTACCAACACTGCATGTTTTCATACCATAGGATGGTGTTTGCTTGAGTACCCTACTTAGGTATTACTGTTAAGACTGAAATGAGTATGACATCATTCTTTTCCTTAATTTCTAAATGTGTACTTAGTGTTTGTAAGATTGTACATGAATGATGAATCTTTTCATTATTGTAGTATTAACTTGTACCTTGTTGTGTTTCTAATGTACTGTGGAGCTTTCTCCCCGGGCCACCTCTGTAAACTGACCTATGTCCAGTCGGACTCTCCCGGTAAATAAATGTAAAATAAATAAAATAAATAAACTATGAATGTACTTCCCAGTCTAGTATGGTTATTATCACAAGGTCACCATACTCTTAGATGCCTGGAAATACTTAGAAGTATATTATGTTTCAGAATTTACTTTAAACGAAATTTGGATTCAGACATAACAGAAAATTATATAAGGTTTAGCAAAGGAAATAGGATAAGGCAAGTTGAGGAAGAACTGCAGTGTGATTTTCCTCATTTCATCATAAGAAACAGTTCCATTTTCATATTATAGAAGATTGTTAATAAACTGGTCTTGTGTCATATTCAGTCAGCATGCTAGCAGGAAATTGAATGATTTAAATCACTGACAATATCCCACAAGCCATATTAAATTTCGTTTAAGCTTGGAGATTCGATGGTAGGATGATGAAAGTGATAACATTGTCATTATCTCCCTGAGTTCACATTATAGCTTAGCAAGAAAAAAAGGATTTGTCTAATGCCACCACAGATATCCTGTGTGTGACTGTTTGCTAATAATATCTGTTTGTAAATCAGGAGACCGGCAGCCTAGCTTTGGCATGATTCATGTTTTAACATCCCACGTAGAACAGTCTACAATACTTGTCCTGGTACTCTAAAAAAGAATCTAAGGGATCATATACTGACACTAAATGCACAAAACATTACAAATATCAAGAAATATTTATTGCAGTTCACTCACTGACACTGCAGTACACATAGAAGTGCAGATGATTTAGGCTATGAACTGCCAATGAGTTTCAGGCACTGTATTCCTGGGTTCAATTCCATTATTCTACTTTTCCCATTGGAGTGGCTCTGAGCAAGTCAATTAATAATAAAGTTGTCTTGGACCTCTCATAACTGAAAAAGCAGACATAAGGATATTTTAGCTGGGAAATGGAGTGAGGGCCAAAGTTCAGAGGAGGCATATGACAGGACAGGCAGAAGCAAGCCAACAGACTTGGCAGGGGTGCATAAACTAGCACTTACCTGTCAATTTGCCTGCTTATTTATGCAATCACCTGCATGAGATTCCTAATACACACATACAGGATGATGGGAAGTAGAGTTACATCAGTCTGGAAGCAGAATTGTGGTGCCTCCATCCTGAAATGTGCATTATATCAGGAAACTACTATCACAGACTACTGTAAGCTCTAAATTAGAGACGAAGGAGGATTTGTCTTTATCACTGCTGCAGTATTATAAGAGCAAACATGGGCACTATACCTGTTCAGACTTACAAAGGCATGTGAGCACACCTTTTGCTGACCATTTACCATTTTATGTTTACTTAAATTAGATACATCAAGTTTCAGCTACGCATTTCTACTTAACATGCTTTTAATGGAGCCAGATGCAGGGCTAGTTAAGGTTATTCATCTGAGTTTCAGATTTCTCTTTGTGTTAGCTTATGATTACATCAGTAAACTGATTTACCTCAGTAGGTCAGTGTTTCTTTTATTTACATAGAAGGAAAACTACTGGCTGTGGCATTCACAGCCAATAAATCAGTGGATTATTCTCTTGATCTGATTATTCACGATCACTGTTGCAGATAGTTTAAGCTGAGAGTAAACCATCAGCACTGTTCATGCACAGCTGAGCAGTGCTGTCTGGCAAAGTAATATACCAGCATATAACATAGTGGGCATGAACTCATTCTTTGCACTGCAGTCAAAAGATTGCCATGGGGTTAAAAGGGAACTTAAGAGCAGGGCTAGAGCAATCATTGTCTGTCTTGTCAAGAACAAAAGCCTTTATCTCCATATTATCTGCAGTGAATGGAAGAGTAGGTGATCCTGATACCTTGGAAGGCAGATTTGGGGTGAGGTGGGACATATGCATACATTGTGCACTATGAATAGAGTTAATGGGACAGAATGGAGAGCATTTCCCTATGTTCAGACAAATGTAAATATAGCATTTATTTCAATACACAGAGCCACTGCATTAAGTTACCTGCAAATACCAACAAGATTGGCAGAATTCTTACAACACATATCAGAAAACCAAAAGTAAAGAAAGCACTAAAACCTCAGATTAAATACATACAACATTGTTATTTTACTGACCCAGTCTTTCCCTTTAACAATCCAACAGAAAAAGTTCATAAGTATATAAACAAATCTTGACCTTAAACATAAACCCTCAAATTATCTGTGAAGCCCCTGCACTGGCCCAGTAATCAAGGAGCCTCAATCCTTACCACTAGCACCAGTGAGGGATGTACACATTCGGAGGATGACAAGTACACACACAGTAAAGTACAATTTCCCTTAAGAGCACACGGAGATCACAGTCAGTCTGGGGCTGGTTTCAGCCTCTTTCTCCAGATCCCCAGTAAGACTCCACACTGGCACAGCTATAGGGTTAAGATCTCAGCCGAGTTGTCAAGCCAAAACCTCCAGCACCCTCTCTGTCCAACCAGTGCTTCATGTCCCTGTCAAAGTAGCTGACACACACACATACACACACACATACACACACACACACACACACACACACACACACACACACACACACACACACACACACACACACACACACACACACACACGCACATATACACACTTTGAGATATGATTTATATACAAACTGGAACAAAAAATTCAGAGCCAGCAAACGGTGACTTTGTAAAATTGTATTAAACAAGAATCACAGCATGTTACAAAAACAAACCGGTTTCGGCTGGCAAAGCACAGCCTTCTTCAGTGTACAAAAAAGTTAATGTGAAAAACAGTGGCTGCATATATACAGATAGCAACAATCCCATTGGCTGACAATCATAGATGTTCATTAAGTCCCGGTGGGAACAAGCCACCCAGTCTAATAATCCATTTCTTTTCTTTTGTATTTAATATGGAGTGCCATTGAGATTTATTAGCCCTACTGCCAAAAATCATATCAATGATGATAAAATTAAATTTACTGGTAGAATGTGCTATAGTATGTTTATACAAAGCATTGTGTATCTTTTTTTGTTTGATGTTACTTTGGTGCTCAGAGATGCAAATCCTAAGAGGTCTGGACGTTTGCCCAACATAGAAAGCACCACAGCTGCAAGAAGCTAAATAAATAATCCAGTCACTGGAACAGTTAGAAAAGAATCGCAAATCAAAAACTTGTGAACAATTGCGAGTAGAGAATTGTTTGGACTTTTGGATGTATTTGCAATTATTACAATGTCCACATGGAAAACAGCCCTGTAAAGGTTCCCCTGTCAATGTCGTTTGTGTCAAATCTGGTGATTTATTATCCTTATGTTTGTAATGATTGAAGAAAGAATTGAGATTCTTCCCTTTCCTATAGGAAAAAAGACAACTTTCAGGAATAATGCTGTTTATCTCCATGTCACATTGTAAGATATTCCAATGTCTCCTCACACTTTGAATGAGGCGATTTGAATTACGGGCAAATGTAGTTGTGAATCTAAGGGGTTAACCAGTAGAGTCAGTGCTTGTCCTATATGTTAATAGGTCACTTCTGTTCAAAGAACTAACCTTATTACTGGCCATAGCAATGTGGCCACTTTTATAACCACGGGATCTAAATCTGTTGGTTATATCTGATTTATGTTTCAAATAAGTGCTTTCCTCAGAACAAATACGTTTCGCACATATGAATTGTGACTTGGGGATGTTGCGTGCTATGTGGGGTGGATGATAACTAGAGGCATGCAAAATTGTACTGTATTCCGGAAACTTCCTATATATCTCAGTATATAATGTATCATCAGGTGCCCTCTGTATTAGGACATCCAGAAATGTAATGGTTTCCTTATCATAATTAATGGTGAAATGCAGGCCCCATTCATTATTGTTAAGATATGTCACAAAATCCAATAATGAACCTTCATCCCCCCTCCATACCAACCAGACATCATCAAGATACCGTCTCCACATATCAATGCCCGCCAAGAATGTGTTCCTCTGTTCATCATAGATTGTGTGTTTCTCAACAAACGCCATAAAGAGGTCAGCATATATGGGGGCAAAAGATGCCCCCATCGCTGTCCCTTTGGTTTGCCAAAAGCATTGTTCTTTATAATAGAAAACATTGCTAGTAAGGACATATTGTGCTAAATCCACCAGAAATTTATTGAAGTCAGAACTATATAAGTTAGAGACTTCAAGCCAATAAGCCAAGGCAAGTAGCCCATCCTGGTGTGGAATATTGGTATACAAGGCACTTACGTCTAAGGAACATAAAAGCCAATCTGGATCAAGGTGTGTGTCAGAGATAATCTGTAAAAAATTCGTTGTATCTTGTAGGCGTGATCGAATGTTGGAAAGCAAAGGCTTCAAATGCTTGGTCAAAAATAAAGAGAGAGGTTCTGTGATGTATCCCTTACCCGATACAATGGGTCTGCCAGGTGGATGAGAGAGATCTTTGTGAATTTTTGGCAGGAAATATATGTATTGGTTAATGGGATCATGAACTAAAAGTTGATTCATGATATCATCAGTAATGATAGCCTCATCCCTTGCTTGTCTTAAAAATGTCTCAATTTGTTTCCTAAACATATGAGTGGGGTCAATGACCATATGTGAATAGTATCTTTCATCATTTAGTTGTCGTAATGCTTCCTTATCATAATCAGCCCAATCTAATACAACCACAGCACCACCTTTGTCAGCTGAAATTATCACAATTTCCCTGTTATTTTGAAGTTCAAGAATGGCTTGTCTTTCATCAAAAGAAAGATTGTTATGTTGTAGTGAAATATCAGAACTCAAAAAATGCAAGTCCTTAAGTACACTGTTCTGAAACTCCAAAACCATCTGATGCATAGGTGGAGAAAAGTTGGATCTATGATATGTGAATCTATCATGATCATAGGTAACATCACTATCACCAAAAAACAACTTCAAATTTAACAAACGACAAAAATTCACAACATCCTGTGCAAAAGATTCCTCTGACACAGTGAAGCCTGGAATAAAAGAAAGGCCTTTATTCAACATTCTTAACTGAATGGGAGATAGTTCAAAGCATGATAAATTTAAGACATTGTAGCATGGGGTTGTCATTTCGCCAGAGCAAGGTTCAAAAGACCCTGAATGTTCTCTATTTCTACGGTGTTTCTGTCCTCCCCGCCTGATTTTGGGCCTAAAGGGGTTGACCTTGGTATTCTTTTTGGGGTCGGTGACTCTGAGACTGTTGTGGCTTCATTTTCTGTGCCTGATGAAGTGTCCTCAAAAGAGGATGTTGTCTCAATCTCCTGCCTTTTTAATATAGATCTGGGTCGTTTCCTTTTATTAGTAGATTTAAAAGGAATAGGTGAAAACCTAACATGTTTGGAGCTAGACATAAAAGGATTCCCCCTCCTGTAATCTTCCTGGTCCCTGGTAAATTTTTTGGTTTTTCTGGATTTGAGTTCAGTGTCAAACTTGCGTAGATCAGAAGCCACCTTGTTTAATGAAGTCTTAAAAAATGGTTCTTTCTCATAAATTACCAATTTGTTGACTAGAGTATTGATTTCCTCTAATTCTTTGTCAATGGCCCTGTTATGGAACTTGAGCAGTTCAACAACAAAAGCCATGGTTGCTTCTTGCTGTATTTTATTCCATTTTGAATTAAGTTACTCATCCGCATTAGTAACATGGGGAACAGTGCGAACACACAGTCCCCTTGGGGTGATTCCCGCAGTCTGGAAGCATTAAATAGCTTACTGTGCCAAATATTGGATCTTAGGGATCTAAGATGTTTGTTTAAGTTACCAAAAAGTAGTCCACAATTGGATTCAGAATCAATCAAATCGGACCCCCCAGTGTTCCCTGTAGATGACCCTAGTCCGAAGACCTCGAGGTCCTCTCTATCAGAAACCAGCCCCCGAATAAAACTGGAAAAATCCATAGTTTTGAAAGATAATATTTTTTGCATATACCTTATAGTTCCAAAAGATGATATGCCAATTATCCAAAAAGCAAAAAAAGAAAGGAGATGGAGGAGAGCTGGTAAAACTGATACACCGACAATAATGGCTCAAAAACAACCACGTCAATGTGCACACAAATATAAATGGACCATAACAGGAAAAAGTATCCTAAGAACCACCTGCGTCCAATTTTTCCAAAAGCGGAACACTGAGAGAAAAAATCCTGGTTGATTTATACCAACAATAGAATATGATACCAATAATCATAAACTAGTCAACAAACCAGATATAGAAAGACTCAATATATAAATGGCACTGGACCGATTCAAAAAATGGAACCAAATTTTATAATGTAATATTATGCTGGCTGAAGCACTGAAAAAATAAAAAATGGAAAATGGAGGGACCAGGAGAGGAGTATTGAACTAAGAAATATAAATGGATGTATAGAGAGCAAGGCAATTTATACAAAATATATTATAACATGGATCAAATATTGTATTATATTGTAATCCAAGTAAAGAGTCAAAAGTGGCGACTCAATATGCCAAGCCCAAGGGTTAGTCCCCTATCACTATATGACCTGTGTCGAAAAGAGGGTGAATGTATAGTCCTCAGGCAACAAATAGTACCCACAGATGAAAAAATGTGTATATGTGCCAATATAAATCAAATATAATTAAATAAACATACAATGAACCCTTGCTGAATCGAGAATGACAATAAACTCCAGTATATAAATACAATGGTTATTAATACTGAATGTGTACACATATAACTACAAAAATTGTTGATGCTTTTGTCATTATGAAATTTGAATAACCTGTGGTTCACTTATTTAAATGTCCCTGTTGTTCCACTAGTCAATGATATCAAACAAATAGGCACTCCATAATTTGTGAAAAATAATAACTGAGCAATCACCAACAAATAGTAATTGTATGTGAAAAACACATTTATAACATTCATTCCCTATAGCAAGTAGAACATAGAAATGTTATATATAATTTGAAGCATATACACATGAATAATATATTCACCAAATCATAATGAGTTGTTTAACCTCAAACATGATAGAACTGAAAAAAACTGTGATTATTCAATCTGTATACCAGCTTGGTAACAGGCTTATGAGAACACTGATAGCTATCAAAATTTGTAAAAATATTGCTTGCAATACAGGCCCATATGACTTTGAATAGAAAATGTCAAAATGGTATATTTTGGCCGTAACCCAGACTGAATAGTCCAAAGAATAATAATCCACAATGCAAAAAAGTTTAATCTAAAAAATGAGCACACCTAATTCAAATTAGAATAGTGAGAAAAAAATGTTAAAGTCCAAAACATAAAGTCCATCCTAAATATGCAGAAATGTATAAGCCGTATGCATGATCCACAAATGACTGTTGCAAAACATTAAAAGTTCAATTAAAGTCCGCATAGCAGTCCAGTAATCTGTTCAAACCATTCCCGATCGTTCCCAAATACGATGCCGTAAACAGTCCATACATGAACTCACAATCGGAATTATACTTTATGCACAGTGATGTAATACATTGTCCAAATAAACCAATACGTTGTAGTCCCCAAAGAAAGGATAGTTACAAATAGCCCCACTGTTGAATAAATCTAATTATCAAATGTGAAGCATTCCTAACCAAAACGGCTTAACCGAATAACGTAGTATTCAGAAAATGCGTACTTGAAGATGCGCAAATAGAGATTTCTCAAACAAAGATGGTTTGGTGAACCCCCGCCACAATTTTTAGGAAATATAAAGTCAAACCTGTTGATATACGGAAAGCATAGTCCCAAAGCACTAAATGAAGCGAAAACAAGTTTCCTTAGGAACTCTTAGGCCCGTAATTCGTCGTCAATCTTGGCCAGTCAAAAAAATCAACTTCCAATACGACAAAGTTCCCTCACAATGTGGAAACGGCAGCCAAAATAGGATGAAGCCAAAATGGGAAGGCAGCTATCAATATAATACCAAAAAGCAGAAATCCAGACGAAAAGCTGAATATAGAGGACGCTGCACAAAAAATGCTTAACAGCAGTCCCAGAGTCACCAGCCCCAGCAGGATGTGAAAGGAAGTGCAACAGAAAAGAAAACCTCCTGCACGGCAGCAACTGCAAGGCTCAAGGAACATCAGCAAACAGGAACAAAAAATTCAGAGCCAGCAAACGGTGACTTTGTAAAATTGTATTAAACAAGAATCACAGCATGTTACAAAAACAAACCGGTTTCGGCTGGCAAAGCACAGCCTTCTTCAGTGTACAAAAAAGTTAATGTGAAAAACAGTGGCTGCATATATACAGATAGCAACAATCCCATTGGCTGACAATCATAGATGTTCATTAAGTCCCGGTGGGAACAAGCCACCCAGTCTAATAATCCATTTCTTTTCTTTTGTATTTAATATGGAGTGCCATTGAGATTTATTAGCCCTACTGCCAAAAATCATATCAATGATGATAAAATTAAATTTACTGGTAGAATGTGCTATAGTATGTTTATACAAAGCATTGTGTATCTTTTTTGTTTGATGTTACTTTGGTGCTCAGAGATGCGAATCCTAAGAGGTCTGGACGTTTGTCCAACATAGAAAGCACCACAGCTGCAAGAAGCTAAATAAATAATCCAGTCACTGGAACAGTTAGAAAAGAATCGCAAATCAAAAACTTGTGAACAATTGCGAGTAGAGAATTGTTTGGACTTTTGGATGTATTTGCAATAAATCACCAGATTTGACACAAACGACATTGACAGGGGAACCTTTACAGGGCTGTTTTCCATGTGGACATTGTAATAATTGCACAGTTTCACCAAACTGTGACAACTATGGTTGTTATACGCAAACCTCTGAACTGTGTCTGATTTTGCCTCATTTTTTTGTACTTTCCCTAGTAACATTTTTGATGTTCTGGTAATTTGCTGGGATTACAGTCAGTTAATAATGCCAGGCATTAGAGTTTTAGACTTCTTATTTTTCAGAAAATGCATGTTAATACAAAATCTGTTGTTCTGTTAACTTTTTAAGTGAATTAAAGTACTAATAAAAATGCTCTTGATTTTGAGCCATTGACCACCTGTTACTTTTAGCTTTATCCAAACGTTTGAGCAGACAAACTGAGAGGTAAAATTAATGTGATTTTTTTTTTTTTTTCATTTTGTTTTCAGTAGTTTGCTGGACAACAGGAAAGCCATTTCTAAGTATCAGTTAGTGCAAGTCAGGTTAGTGCATAGGTTCATAGGTGTGTACTAGGCTAATGGCCCTGGAGCGTTTACAAGCCTAGCCCTTAGGATTACCCTGGCATCGTGCCACCCGACCTTAGTTCCCATTCGAGTAAGGCCACAGGAGTGATCCCTGGGGTAAATTTTCTATTTCCCATCCACTCATCAAGATTTCTCTTGAAGAGGGCATCATTCATAGATGTCTGATGGAAGAGTATGATCAGAAATGTAATATGTACTTATTTGTAAAGTTATTTATTTTAAATTGTTGTACACCTCCATTCATAGAGTATGCATACTGTGCATTGATGGGTATGTATATGTTCTGCAATAGAAAGTGTCCTTGTCCAGAATGAGTTTCAATGTCTCACATGCACTGACTGCTGGGATAAGCTCCAGCATTCCCACAACCTTGTAAAGGATAAAGTGGTTTACTGGAAAATGGCTGAAACTGTAATAAATTAATAATTTTACATTAGCATAAATAAGTGAAAGCATTTGCATAACCACATTTCTTTACAAACTGTATACTTACTGAAAATATAAACATTGTTAACTTGAAATAACATAATTGGCAATTATAGGAGTATACCTATTATTTGGCACTGAAAAGATGAGCCCAGTTAGTGAAACAAAGACTGTTATAAGGAGGAAAAGCATTGGACTGACTGGGTTAGGAAAGGGCAGATGTCATTATAGGTTCATAGACAAGTACTAGACTAGCTGCCCTTGTGGGCCATTTTAAGCCTAGCCAATTTCCGTATCAAAGGTGAGAATCAAACCCTGTACCTTGTGTCTGTGAGGTAAATACCTTAACCAAAATACCAACTCTCAACCCCTTAGGTAGGCATGCAGAAGAGTAGCAGTGGTACAGGGTTAAATGGGTTAAGAAAGGGCAGTTTGTTATTTGGCAGACACAGCGGTATGCAGTGTTACAGGGCTACATGGGTTTGGAAATGGCAGATATTGTTAGGCAGACATAACAGTAGAAGTATTACAGTGTAAAATGAGCTAAGAAAGGGAAGACACTGTTAGGCAGACACAGCAGTAGCAATGTTACAGTGCAAAATGTTTAAAGGAGAATTATATCAGAGTGTTGTAAAACAAGCATACAGAAATGAGAACAAAGAAAATAAAATACTGAGTATTTATTGAAAATGAGGGGGGCAACATTGTTCTAGTATGCTCATATGATGTTATTCATGTTAACATCACAATGGCTACAGTATGGCTGCAGGTATAAGGATTTAAGCTGATGCTTTCAAAGAATAACATTACTTACTTGCAAAAGTGTATTGGAGATTATTCCATTTGCATAGCAATACATTGCTTAGTAATTTATTGCCAAATTTTAAGGAAGCATGGAGAAGTTCATTGCCAGTCCTCCACAAAGTTAAAGTGCACAGAATGGCAGATAGCACAGATCAAGATAAAACTAGCGACATACTAATTTATGAGTAAAAAGGGAGTACTTGAGAGACAGTTCATGGATAATGTGCAGTCATCCCAGACTTTAGAGCAGTATTATCTCCAAGACAAACAGTTGCTAGAAAATGTAGTTTTGCCCCATTAATGTGATCTCATGTTTGGTTGGGATATGTCCTAGCAGTTTAGTAAGAATGAAGCCTTTTCTTTATGGAGCTTGGAATCCCAAATAAGTACTGTCTAATGACTGCATCTCATTAATGAAGTTCTCATATTTTAACACAGTGGGGGACGGAAGTGGTGCAGCAAAAAATAGTAACTGACAAAGGAAACCAACAGATAGCAACAGGCCAAATAAACCTTTGCTACAGCCAAGAGAGCAGGTAGTAACTTCACCACAACTAATTTATAAAGAGTTACACTGTACTGCACTTTGAGAAAAAAATTAATAATGTCGCAATGTCAGCATCTTAATGCAAGCTGTCTTAATCAAAATCCTGTATCATTTTGTGCTCTAATTAAAATATTGTGCAATTTAAACTGTGTTATTAATTTTTAATTAGTAGTGAAAAAGAACTTATATTATGTTTATGTCTGAATGACATCATACATTTAGCTATGGTTTTACAGATGATGTCATATTTTCAGTATCTTTTTCACTGTTATATCTCTCTTTGCTATATATAAGCCTGCGTCTACTTCTAATGAATGTTCAGCATTGTATATACCTATGCAAGACACTTACATGCTCTGTTTCTAAATGATGTTTAGGTTAGCTATTGTATTTTTTTCTCTCTCGTGTATGTACACATAGCTATATTGCGTATTCATTCTGATATAATGTAACTATTTTATGTATATGTCAAAACTGGTGTTAAATGTGAATCTTTTCCCCCTGGACCTACACTAAAAAGGTGTTTTATCCCATAGGATAGTTTTCCAGTTAACAAAGATAAATAAATGTATATATATTTTTTTTTTTTTGAAAAATTGATCTTTGTTATTTTACATACAAAGCATCAGTACAATGTAATGTAACAGAAAGTAAGAACATCTATTTGCCTTTTAATGAAGTCAGACACTTAAAAAAGCTTCTCTTTGGATGCTTTATGAGTCCCTTGAACTTTTTTGCCTGTCTATTTTTACTACTTGGCTTTTATTATGTTTTTAAACTTCCAGTACTAAGACAACAAAGGTCTGCTGCCATGCCAGTGGCATAGAAGGATGACCCAGGTGATCTGAGTTCAATTAGCAGCTTGGGCACTTGATGACACAGGTATTGAGGATGGGTGGGCCCATCCTGATGGAAGGGAATATACTGAAAGCTTCTTAAGTGGAGCTCTGGCCTCTGACTAAGCACATAGTCAAGAAGTCAGGCTAGGAGGAGCAGGAGAATACAGCAGGTATGGCCAGCCTATGAGTCCATGATGGGGAACATATCCAGGCTGTTCCTCATTGCTCACCCAGCCTAATGATGATGTCTCACATAGAGGAGGCACATAAGGCTATAGATAAAACCTGACCTTTAGGATGACAGCACTACTCTCGGATGATAGGTTCTTATCATAAGCACAACATCTAAGCTAAGTGCTTGAACCTGGTGAAATGAATGAGTCAATGAAGAAGTGGGAAGGAGATTTGATGGTCAAGGGATAATGGTAAAAAAAAATAAGACAAACCAACATACTTTTTATATTGCACTTGTTGACAAACACTGAACTTCATTAATATACAGGCTTAAATGAAAACAACAACTTCTACAGTTTAACTCAACTCATAGGTTGCTTTTCTACCTACAATTGGTTCCAGTATTGTCTATCAAAAACCAGTTTGTACTTTATAAAACTTTCATTTCCTTGCATTGGACTCAAAGGAAGGGAAAGACCACCCTCTTTTTTTTTAAGTTTAACTTCTGATATAATTTACAGAGGAATTTGTCTACACCTGCATGACATACCACAGACACAGAAATTGGTAGTCTGGTACTGCTGCCAGTCTTATGCCGGTGATTAGTCCTGCTGATGTCAGGACCTCAGCAGCTGCTGTAAAAAAGGCAGAGAAGTGTGAAACTGTTTTGCACTGTCTTCATTGCAGAGAAGAAGAGAACTTAGACTATCTAACTAGTACTCTGTACTCCTAATCTACTGCCTTCTAATCTTTACAGAGTCATTCAGTCTAGTTCTTTCTCTCTGAACTACTCTTCCCCCTGCCTTCTCCTGCTCTCATGTCCACCATACTTACCTGCTTTTCTGATTGCTTCTTGGGATCTTCTTTATGGGTGGTGCCCCATTTCATTCGCCCTTGCTACGCTCGGGCTCACTTCATTCCCCTACCCCCATTCTCACCGACCCCCAAATCAATTACATTTATACTATACTATCCCTCCCCTTCCTTGCAGCCCAGCCACTCATAATCTATTTCCTGCCTGTAAATGAAACCCATCCCCTCTCCAGCGAAATCTGTAATAACCACACCCTCCAACCCTAGCTAACAACACCTACTCCATAACATTACCTATTTAGCTACACTTTAGTCTATAACTTACCTACACACACCTAAAAAAATTCAACTCCTTCTCTTTACCACTACTATTCTCCTATTCCTCTCTACTACTAGCTCTTTTCACTCCTACCTTTCCCACCCTCATACCTGTTCCCCAACCTCCTGTGCCTATGGAAATATACATACAACCTCCTGCATCATTATCCCACCATCTCTCTTTAACTTCTCTCCCTCCTGTCACCACAAACTAATTATATTTCATACCCCTTCATACTCCCCCAAATACAAAACTAAATTCTACAACCTCCTATTACCTTATCCTTCACTCTCACGTCACATAAATAACCTACTATGCTCTGGTGACATCCACCCAAATCCAGGCCCCTCTCCCTCTCCCCTCAATCTCACATCACTAAATTCTCCCTAAACCACCTCATCAACTCACTCTCACAACTTAACCCATCCTCATAGCACAAACTCATCCTTACTGAAACAACTAACTATTTACTCCATTAATATACAAAGCCTAACCAACAAAATTACTGAACTTCACTCCTGTATAGCCCAAACTAGCCCACACATTCTTTCTTTATCTGAAACATGGCTCAAACCTCATATCAGTAATAAAGAAATACTCCCACCCAGCTATAACATATATAGCTTAGACAGAAGCCCAAAGAAAGGAGGTAGAGTAGCCATCCTCTACAAAGATGGCATAAATCTCTCACCTGTCACCATCCCTATCCCTGACTTCCACCCTGCTGAACTTATCATCCTAAATTGCCATCTTAACCCACACAAGAAATTTGCCATCACTGCCATCTACATTCCCCCAGGAAACAATATATCCATCCTAGAAAACACCCTATCCTGGTTTAGACATAATATACACTATGAAACCCTAATTCTAGGAGATGTCAATATTGACTGGTCGAAACTTACAATTGACTGTCCTCAACTCAGTATCAACCTGCATGGCTTCCATCAATTGATAACATCCACCGCCTGCTTCTCTAGAAATTTATCCTCCAGCTCAACCATTGACTGGATTCTAACTAACTCCCCTTTTCTCTACCAAAACCCCACTACCTTACCTGACTCTCTAAGTGACCATCTCTCCACATACATCCTAAGGCACTCTACCCACTCACACAAGGTCCACCACTACAGAGTTTGTCATAAGCTATCTAACTTTAATATCTCCCTATTCATCTCCATACTGTCTAGCTTTGAATGGTCCATCCTTAAACTTCTCCTACTCGATGACGCAGTCAACAAATTCAACATTTTCCTAAACACCCTTAACTCCCCTGATCCCTCCAGGAAAATTAGAATCAAATCAAATTATGCTCCCTGGCTCTCTAAAGATACTAGGCCCCTAATGCATAAAAGAGACAGCACCTGGAAAGCCTGCCATTAAACAAAGGAACCTCCCCTATTACAAAAATATAGAGAACTGCGGAATCTAGTCAAGAAACTAACAGATAAGGCAAAAAGTCCTACTATAACTCTACTCAACTAGACAACAAAACTAACCCCCGTAAATTCTGGGCTACCCTCAACAATATCCTCTCTCCTGGTTGCGCTTGAAATCCCTCTCCTTCCCCGAACAAATCACCGCAGGGAACAGTTACTCTCCTTAACAAGCACTTTATCGAAAAAGTCCAGAACTTCACTCACTACAACTCAAACACAACTACTCCACCAGCCACAGCTGACCCTCTTAACAAAAATCTCTTCTCCTTTCAACCTGTCTCCACCGCCTACATTAAATCACTTCTTTTGAAACTTAAACCCTGATCCCCCTCCTCAGATAATCTCCCCCATCTTTCCTCAAACTTGCTGCTGACTCTATAGTCTATCCTGTATCTATTCTTATCAACAGATCCATCCAGGAAGCTACAGTTCCATCTATTTGGAAATCTTTCTTTACTATCCTCCTCCATAAAGGTGATAATTCTACTGACTAATCTAACTATCATCCTATTGCCAAACTACCTCCCCTCTCTAAGATACTAGAAAAATGTATTCACTCACAACTTCTCAAATACCTCCTCCAACGCAACCTTCTCACTCCCACACAACATGGTTTCCACCCTAACCATAGTACATCTACTGCCCTCCTATCATTCACACAGACCACAGTGGAGGTTTGTGACAACAGTCTACTCTTATCCTGTCTCTTCCTTGACCTTTCCAAAGCCTTTGACACAGTCTCTCACTCCATCCTCCTAACCAAACTTGCAAACCTTAATCTATCTGCTACCTACCTTACCTGGTTCTCCAGCTACCCATCTTGTAGACAACAATCTGTCAGATGGCTATCTTCCTACTCTCCCTATATTTCAGTCCCTACTGGAGTCTCTCAAGGCTCCATCTTGGGTCCCCTACTATTTAATGTTTTCACAAATGAGCTCTACACATCTTGCAAAAAATATTCCCTCATCCACGATGTGAATGACTCAACACTCATCTCCATCTCAAACAATATCTCAGAACTACATTGCCATAAGAAGCAGTCAGAGTGACTTTGAGGTGTTAAAATAACTAAGAAAACAAAGACAGAGTAAAAAATTGATTTTTTTTAGTTCTAAGGTAGATTTTTCCTTTTAATATGAACAAGTGTGTCTAGCCCATAGACAGATAATAAGCACTGGGTATGAAAACTTAACTTATGTTGTTATTCTTATGACTCATCCTCAACAGTCTGCTTTGAAAGGTCTTCTACAGATTCCCTGCTTTTTCAAGATGGTGAATGGTGGAAGTATACACCTTCAAATGATTTTGAATTCTCATCAAATCAGGAATTTAAGTAGAAACTTCAATTGCTCTATATAATGTCCAGCCTTCCATATCCATCCATCTATCTACCTATCTATCTGTCTATGCGCAAACACAGGTACATATATGTTATGTGGTTGTGAGCATATGTGTATGTATGTATACACATACAGATGTGTGTGAGTATCTTCTGCAGAGTGGAGACACGAATGCTGTCATATTATGTCATAACAGCTTTGATGAGAATGTTTTAATGGCCTGCTCCTTTAACCCCAACCTAATGCCTGGTGTGCAGTCACATTACTGTGTAATAACTGTATTTCCATTCACATACCCATGAATAAGACCACTGTTTCACCCCTCCCCCCCACTGCTTTGCTGCACTCCGAAATAGGTATCCAGCCCCCCATTATGAGAATGACAGCAGATGCAACCACCATCTGTACTCTGCTAAAAGAATTAGAGCTGTTTAATAGAATTCAGTTATGTCTGCTCCTCTGACTCCAGGATGGCTACTTGCACAAGTGTTACCAGAGTCATAGATCAGGAATTGTCCCTCTTCTGCCAGTGATTCAGCCTGAACACTACTTAGTAGTACCATTTCAGTAACCAGTAGCCAAGTGTTAGCATTTGCTGATTATTCTTAATATTCTATACGGCTGCCAATATTATCTGTCTTTTTAAATTCCTCCAAGTCTTTTGGGTTTCTAATACCATGATGGGAATGAACCCCGTTCCTAAGTCAAAGTACAATTAAAGTTCATGAAATTAGTATTGTTTCAATCTTTGATGTCAGCCAGTAGTGCTCTTCGCAGCACCGGCAATGTGCCGAGTAATGACTCCTTCTGCAATTCATACAAGGTTACATGGATTGGTAGCATATCCAAATACGATTGTAAATTATTTTTTATAAGACTCACTCCTACTACTATTGTAACTGTCTGGGTATCTTTCTTCCACATGGCTCTCATTTCTGCTTGCAGATCCTGGTATTTTATAACTTTGTGTCTCTGTATAAGCAAGACACAGTAGTCACTGGGTGTGGTAATTTCAAGGATCAGCGCTACTTTCTGTCTTCTTTTCTTGGACCACTAGGAAATAGGTATTCTGCCCCCATTATGAGAATGAGAGCAGATGCAACCACCAGATGCTAAAAGAATTAGAGCTGGTTAATAGAATTCAGTTAAGTCTGCTCCTCTGACTCCAGGATGGCTACTTGCACAAGTGTCACCAGAGTCATAGATCAGGAATTGTCCTTCTTGCTGCCTCTATATTGCCTTTCTTAGGCAAGGTTCAAATAACACATTCACCACCGTAACAGGAAAGCAAAAACTGAGGGTAATGCTACTCAATGCTAGAAGTCTAAATCTCAAAATGCACTCACTCGAGGCATTCCTTAAAATGGAGAACATCGATATCTGTGCAGTGACTGAGACCGGGTTCAAGGCTCCAGAGAGCACCCCTGCACTACCAGGCTATAACTCATACCACACTTTTCGGCCATGTAACCTGGACTGAAACACCAAAGGTGGAGGTGTGTCCATATTCAATAAGGATATCCACACCTCCAGGCTAGTTGCTCAGCATAATGCATCCGAGGTCAACCAACTCTGGGCAAAACTGCAATCCAAATTGTAACTTGCTACAGATCCCCCACCATACCCCAGGATTCCCACTCCTCTTTTCTTGATGTACTGGAAAATATTAGGGTTCAACCAAACACCCTAATAATGGGCGATTTCAACTACCCCCACCATTAACTGGGAAAACTACTCATGTACTAACTCCTTAGCTCAACGCTTTCTGGAATTCATAAACTCCAATACCCTGGATCAACTTATCAACACACCCCCACCAGGAGCAACAATATCCTAGACCTAGTCATTACCAACATGAGTGACCGGTGTTCCACACCTGAAGTCAACTCCTCATTGGTCCGATACGACCATAAGCTAATCACCCTTGATATCCACATCCCGCCCCCACCCCCCATTAAGGAAACCATGGTAAAAAATTTCTCCAAAGCCAACTTCATGCTTCTTAAGACAGAAGTGGTAAACTTCATGACACCCATGCAGATGGACAATACAGTTATAACTGCTGAATTCTACACAAATGCACTCTATAAGCACTTACACGAGTGCATGGATTGTGCTATCCCAAACAGAACCAAGATGCTATCCTCCAAAAAAAGGAAGCCAATCTTGTGGTCCCCTGCCATAAACAAACTGTACAACAGAAGAAAGAAACTGTTGCAAAAGAGAGTAAAATCCCATGAGTGAAGGAGCTCCCTGGTCAGCCTCAGTAAGAAGCTGGGATCCCTTATAAGATCCTCCAAAGCTAGCTACGAAAACAAAATCACCAGTAATTCTAAGGACAACCACAAAGCTATGTCAAGAATCTCGATGGCAACACCCAGATCTGCTCTGAGTTACAGCACAATGGCACGAAAATTAAACAACCAACTGATATTGCCAGCATCCTGGCAGATAGGTTCAGTGCTAATTTTACCCCCCCCCCCCACTCCCTAAAGGGCTCATATCTATACAGGAAGAATGCAGAGTCCCTGTAATCACAGCTACACAGGTAAAAGCTGCACTCTCTAAAGCCAAAAACACAGCATCCATGGGACCAGACAACATCCCAGGCTGCATTTTACACGAACTTCAGAACGAACTGGCTCCCCACTTAAGCAACATGTTCAGTAATAGCCACGCATCAGGCTTTGTGCCCACTGAATGGCACACAGCAACAGTTATCCCACTCCACAAAGCGGGAGCCACCACTGATCCTGGGAACTATCGACTTATTAGCCTGATGAGGCTGGTCTGCAAGGCCATGGAACGTATCATCATGGAACTCATAAACAAAGACATTGGTAACTTCCAAACTCTGAATCCCACCCAGTTCGGGTTTGTGAAAGGCAGATCATGCCTCCTGAACCT
The DNA here is from genome assembly GCF_019279795.1 of Protopterus annectens. Taxonomy (NCBI): domain Eukaryota; kingdom Metazoa; phylum Chordata; order Ceratodontiformes; family Protopteridae; genus Protopterus; species Protopterus annectens. Next base: position 203,457,405 of record NC_056745.1, read on the forward strand.
GATTGACTTCTTTGAGGCAGTCACTAAAGCATTAGATGAGGGTAAGGTGGTTCACACAGCCTATCTTGACCTCGCCAAGGCTTTCGACACCATCCCCCATTCTGTAATTATAGATAAACTCACTAAACTAGGTATAAATCCCTACATCACAAGATGGGTTGCCAACTGGCTCAGTGACAGAACCCACACTGTAAAAGTTGCAGACTTCAAATCTGACCTCAAAGCAGTGACAAGTGGAGTACCACAGGGTTCTGTCCTGGGACCTCTCCTGTTTGGTATCTACTTCTCTGAAGTACAGGCTAACACAGAAAGCCTCTGGCGAACTTCATTAGCCAAGTCCCCAAATGATGTGGACATCCTGCAGAAGGGCCTCGCTGAGACAGATGCCTGGTGTCAGTGCCATGGCCTTAAGCTCAATGCCAGAAAGTGCATTGTCATCCCCTTTGGTAAAAACTCTGTACCCATGAACTACCACATAGGCAGCAATCTACTTAACACCGAATGGCAGTAGTCTCTCCTTTTATAGTCACATCGCCACAGTAGTCAGAAAGTCCTTCTACATGGCACAGCTCATCATAAAAGGGTTCTCATCCAGGAAAAAAGAGGTCATTGTTCCCCTCTACTCGACACTCATTAGACCCATTATAGAGTACAATGCCTCTTTTGGAATGTACCTCACAAGACATCTGCAGCAGCTGGAAAGGCCACAGAAGTACCTCACAAAGAGGATTACTGGCCTCAAACAAATGCCCCACACTGACCACCTCAAAAATCTCCAGCTTTACTCCATAGCATATCACCTACTCCAAGGTGATCTCTGCCTAACATATAAAGTTATGTCAAACCCAGAGCTGTTGGATATCCCAATCCCTCCGAGCTACACGCACTAGGGACCTAAACCTTGTCACCACAATAAACAGGACATGCTGGAGGGATAGATTCCTGTCCCAGAGACTTCCCATACTCTGGAACAGGCTACCCATCTATGTCAAGCAAAGTTCTTCATTAGCACTCTTCAAGAAAAATCTTGATCAGTGGATGGGAAATAGGAAATACACCCTGGGGATCACTTCTGTGTCTCTGCTCGACAGTGGCACAGGAAAATAACTTTCTTGGGTGGCGTAAGCCAGGGAACCTTGTTGATTAGGCTTAAGTAGGCCCTTGGGCCAATAGCCTAGTACCTACCTATGAACCTATGAACTATATCCAGTTTTCTAGCATCTATCTTTTGAACTGTTGATAATGGGTGAGCCCATGTGATATAAACTTTGTGGCTCATGTTTCCAGTGTTTTTCAGCCACTTTGATACCATAATGTTTGCACAATCCCCAGTGCAACAGTCTTGCCACATTATTATGCCTTTCAGAATACAGTGCTTCTGCCATTAGTATGTTGCAACCAGCAACAAGGTGTGTGACTATTTCCAATTCGGTTTTACAAAACCTGCATTTGTCTGTTTCTCCCACATGTTCAATGGACTTTGTAAATCAGCGTGTACGTAGCCCACTATCTTGGGCTGCCAATATTAACCTTTCATTTCTTGGTTTGAATTTGCCTCTCCTTAACCATTCCTGCATTTGTTCCTGATCAACCTGAGGATCTTCCAGAAGTTTTCTATACTTGCAACTATATTTTGGTTTTTCCCACATTTCTTGCCTTCTCATCTGGTGATTCACCTAATATTCTTTCTTTTTTTTTTTTTTTTGGCACATTTAGTTGCTGCCTGGTTTTTATCCACTTCTGGTTTGATTTCCATTCCTGCTTGATGTCGATATGCTTCTGCTAGATCAAGCAGAGACATCATCTTAGATTTATTCTCCTCATGTTTCAAAACTTTCACTACATTTGGATCTTGTGAGGTCAGTAGATGTGTGTGGAGTCCCACAATTGTAGATCTATACATGTAATCAATTTTAAGTAGGCCCATCCCTCCTTCGGAATGGGGAATATATAATCTTGGTATACACTGATTTTTATACATCATTTGGTGAGTATGTAGCATCCTCCTTGTTTTAATATCCAGACTTTCCAACACTTTTTGGGGCCAGTCAATCACTTCAAAACTGTATGTTAGGACAGGAAGAAGAAATTGATTTATAGCTTTGATCTTGTTCCTAGATGTCAGTTCTGTTCACAGGATTAATTTAAGTATGCTAAAGTATTCCTTACTGAGTTCTATTCTCATTTGTTCATGTTTCATTGCTGATCCTTCATTAGTTTCTAAGTATTTATACACTCCCTCTTGCTCAAGTTCTTTTATATCACATTCTTGTCCCAAACTGATGTTTTGCTGGTGCTGCAGTTTTCCTTTTTTAAAGGTTGCTTTTGCACATTTATCAAGACCAAATGACATTCCAATATCATCTGATAAAGTTTTGACAACCTGCAGCTGTGCTTTCAGTTCCTCATCTGATGAGCTAAACAGTTTTAAATCATCGACAAAGAGAAGACGAGAAGTCATTAAACTTTTTGTTTTCTAGGAGCCAAATTGTAGCCATGGCCTAAGCTGTTAAGTAAACAGTCTTTTATCATGCCTTAATTGCAAAGTGGTCTGCCATTGTTTCATGGTTACTGTAATGTAATCAATCAGTGTAGGGTATCTTATACATTTTTAAGCACTCTTTTATCCGTGAATGGTTAGATTTATATATATATATATATATATATATATATATATATATATATATATATATATATATATATATATATATATATATATATATATATATATATATATATATATATATATATATATATATATATATATATATATTTATATATATATATATATAAATATATAGATTTATATATGCATATATATATATATATATATTTTTTTTATATATATATATATATATATATATATATATATATATATATATATATATATATATATATATTTTTTTATATATATATATATATATATATATATATATAGATATATATACACACACACACACACACACACACACGCATGCATATGTATGTATGGATCTACTTCATTTGACCGAAAGTTCATTTGACCGACACTTCATTTGACCAACAAGTATTATTGGCAAGAAAATGGGATATGCCCTCTTCCCCACTGTAGTGTGACCCTGGAGTTAGAATATATAGTTAGGGGGATGTGGGGGGCACAGCCCTTCACAACTGGGGGTGTGGGGGTGAAGCACCCCACTTAATTTCATATTATATTGTTTAGTTTTGCTTTAATATTGCTTAGTAAAACAAAAGTAAGTAGGGGGCTTCACCTCCCACATCCCCCATTGTGGGGTGCTGTGCCCCCCCCCACATCCCCAACTATATATTCTAACTGTCGGCCAATCGGAAGTTAGGGCAAATGAACTATGAAGTAGACCCGTATGTATATATGTATAGTTGTATTGTGTATGATCAAACTAATTTAATGTTGAATTGAAAACACAGACAAAAAATTTGAACACACACAATACCGAAAACAAAAACTATTGAATTAAATAATATCAAGAAAAGAAAACTATTTCCTGCTCAGATATTAACACTAAAACACCCCATAGCAGTAGCCTCAGTTTTGACTGAATAGTGGCAGTGTTACAAGAAGGTTTTTTTATTAAAGTAAGGTGTAGGGTTAGTGTGTAGGTTCACTGCCCCTGCCCCCTTAGTAATGGGTTCTAACCCTAACTCTAATTCTGCCCTAACATTACACCTTACCTTCAATAAAACCTTACATAACATTGCCACTACAAATGACACACTCGGACACACAAATATTCACAAATACACACAAACAGCAATATATCTATCCTCGGACTCTAACCCTAAAATACACAAAATCACACACAAGCATACAACACCTTTCCTTCATTCAACCTCGACCCTAACCCTAACTCACACACACACGCACACACACACACACACACACACACACACACACACACACACACACACACACGCACACACACGCACACACACACACACACGCACACACACGCACACACACACACACACACACACACACACACACACACACACACACACACACACGCGCGCGCGCGCGCACACACGCACACATGCGCACACACACACACACACAGAAACACTCTCACCCCTCCAACCTCACTTACCTGTCTCAACATTGAACACCATTGACATTTCCACAGCTCGGCTATCTGTACCATTGACATTAAACCACCCCCCCCTGCTTTTGTTGAAGAAAAAGCATTCAACAAAACATGGGGAACCCATGTGTATATGTGTATTCATGAGCATGTCAGCATTCATCACACGTACCAGTCACGGACACTGAATCAAAAAAAATTTAACAAACACACACACACAAAGACCACAGACACAACCAAAATACCATCACTGAAATATACTGCACACTATACATAGCCCCCATAGAAAACTAAAACAGTCAAACCCACAAAACACATACAAACACATTCATCACAGACATGCACTTAACCTTTCCTTGAATTAGGAAACAGGTAACTTCTAGAATATATCAGAATATCATAATACCTTCCTATGACTTCACACAAACAATAAAAACACGTACCCGCATGCAAACCATTGAAACAATACTAAACTAACCCCCCCCCCACACAATCCCCAACACTTGCTACCTTTACCACCTCCACCATTGTATAGCTATGACCAGAATGAAAACTTTCCTGCACTAATACAGTTAACAAAACCCAAGTAACATATTTAGGACACCTGGTATTCCCTGCATTCAAAGAAACATACCAACAAACTGTGCAGTTGATGATTTGCAACCATATAGACAGATAGATATGTGTGTATAGAAATATGTCTGTGTTTGTGATCCTCTTCATTTAGCATTTTTTTCCAGAAAGCTCACTAAAAATGCATAAACATTGATATTTGCCTGCTGTTTTGTGTGGGATTGCTGTGTCTTTTTTCTAGAGATTTTCACCTTTCTACACTGTTTTGTAAATATGGAGTTGGTGTATATATATATGGATTCACTTTATAATTTCGAAATACTGAAATACCGAATTTCAGTATTTCGAAATCATAAAGTCGAACACCCATAATCCCGACAGCACACAATTGCGAAGCACATAATCACGAACACATACAAACCATACACCACACAACACATACATTGTCCAACCCACACTACAACAAACAAAACACACACAAACACAATAACACAAACAAACCTACACTGCATGTAATCAGGGGGGCAAGCCCACCTGCACCCCCCTACTTATATATACTAACTCCAAGATCGCACAGACACAAAAAGGAAACCCACACTCACACATTTCACAGTCCCTCGCACACACACAAATATCACATATATACATACATACACACATTCAGACACACTCAAACTCCCACACATAACCCTTACAAAACACTCACTTACCTTCAATTGCACTTACATCCCTACACAATACACTGCCAACACTGCACATCACATACCGTAAGCCATAACTGCAAATTCGAGATATTCAAATTCGCGATTATGCACTTTCGCGATTTTCAGTTTTCGACTTTATGATTTTGAAATACTGAAATTCGGTATTTCAGTATTTCGAAATTATAAAGTGAACCCATACATATATATATATATATATATATATATATATATATATATATATATATATATATATAAATATACAAGCTCAGGGTTGTAGTGGATTGCTCTCCCCCCACAAAAATGGCATTTGATATTTTTTGTAATCTACTTGAAAGTTACATTTTATGTTATTGTATTTGTGTGTATGTATATATGTATATGAATCTGCTTGTGTGTGTGTGTGTCTGTGTGTGTGTGTGTGTGTGTGTGTGTGTGTGTGTGTGTGTGTGTGTGTGTGTGTGAGAGAGTGTGTGTGTATGTGTGTGTGGGCATGTGCGCGCACACACGTGAGTATGTGTGTGTGTGAGAGAGAGAGAGACTGCTTGTATATTGGAAGAGCATAGCAGTGCATGAAACATTCAAATTTCATTTTATTCCTGTATTAGTCTGTGATCCATTAGTTCTAGTTTTGGGTATAAATGCTGTTAGAGAAAATAATTAATATTCATTTAGTAAATAATTATTTCCTGTCATTTCCATCTTTTTATAGTGAGCCTCAAACAACAAAATTAAATTGAGAAAGTCAGTCTTGAAAATCATTTGACCTCAGGTGGACAGTAATTAGTAAGGCAGCTGCCTTGCCTTAAAATTATAGGAAATCATTAAGTAACCTTTTATAATAACAATGGAAACAAATGCAAGACATGTTTGTTATTGGAAAATGACAGAAAAATACACTGGTGGTCCCCCGAGCTTTTAGAAATAATCAGGTAGAAGCTAATAACCGTGACCTAATTAGATATGTGGTAAAGGAGTTCGAGGTCAGCACTTGCAAAGGAGTGCTCCCCACCATGACTTCTATTGTACTCGGAGTCCAACTTATTATCCCATAAGGACAGATCATGGGGCACTGAATAAAAGTAATGAAAATGTCAACTTCATGTGTTTGTTTTGGGGAGGGGAGTAACAAAAACAAAATGACTGCTTATTCTGCCCTTTTTAAGAGTATGACCTTTAAAGTCTAAAAAGCACAACACATGTTTTTAAGTGTCTATTAAAGAAAGGTCATTCACAGGCAAAGCTTTTTACAGGAAAGTGATAACATTATTTCAGTGTAGATCAGTCTCTTAAGATTGCTCCATATTTGTAGTTCTAGGAGCATTAGACAAACTCCTCCCCCACCACAACCACCACCATTTTCATACTATGCTTAGGAGATACAGTCTGTAGTCATTTCAAGCCATGCAATTATCAATAAAAGGGCAGTCAATATACATTCTGTCCAGCACTTAGGTACAGTATGATGAAAACACACTAGTAGGGGACAATGTCAATAGACACAATAATAACAGTAGCTAAATACCTAATACAGCCAGAAGAATAAGGTAATTGTTAAGGTTAAGTCTCGTAATTGACTAATAGATGCTAACGAATCATGGAAGATTTAGCCAAAAAATCAGTGAGTGAAAGAAAGGGAGTTCAGAGAGAAGTGGAGACATTCTACGGTAAATGATCCCCAGAAGATTCATAAAATCATCCTGTTACTGTTAGTGGATGTACTTTGGTTGCCTTCACAAAGCTACTTCAAAAGGAGGCAGCACTGAGGAATTACAGGTTGGTGCTCCAGGTGTGCAAAGTAAGCCATGAATAATTACTCTGCCCATTAGATGCTTCAGAGCTAGGGATGAGGAAACAAGCATTTTCATAAGTGTGATATGATATGCTGTTTAACAATATGGTACATTTTTGAAACAACCACATTGATAATTATCATACATAAATCCTAGTCCATAATAAACAATATTGAAAAGGTTCAGATAATTGTAGCTGAAAGTGTGAGTGGAATGTGTATATTAAGTAACAGCTGGTAAAGCAATGTACTACTTACATGCAGTTTTAAATTAAAATATTCATTTCTTAGTATGTCTGATGGTGTCACTAACTACCTGTTTTTACACAGAGGCAGTAGAAAGGTGAGACAGGATATATTGTTTTTTCTGTGTTCCAACCTTAGAGACTGTATTGTGTACATTGATGAAGTTAGTAGAAGAATTTCACTAATGAGGAGACTACAGAGTACATTTTGATATGCAACGACACCTTGCTTGCTTTGCATGTTTGGCTTTCTTAAGGTTTATTAAGCTTTAGTTTATGTACCATGAGTGTATTTTTATATAAGAAAGAACATCACACGAGTTGCAGGAACAGGGCAATTTATTCATGGCTAAAATATTTAGTATCCAGTCATATTGCCATATTTCTGCTTCTTGTATACATTTTACTCATGTCTTTTTGTAACATCCATTTTGGCTCAACTATGATGTTTTACATTTAGTGTCATTATCATTGGTGATAGTTTCTGAAGTAAATGCAGGGAGCAAAATTTTCAGGACAACAACAGGACTCAAAAATGAGAAAGTGAAGGTAGAGGTAAATACCTGTTTTTAGCTCATATCTTTATAAGAAGAAAATGTGGAGGGTATAATTACTGAGCAATAAGATACACTTCCTACTTATTAACTAAAGTCAGTTCTGGGGTCGGATTTCTCTGTGTTAAGCATTGTAGCCAGATGTCATACTTTCAGTTTTATTAACATTTAAAAACAGATAACTACGGAAAAAGAAAAGTGTAATGCTAACCAGCGTTCATCATAATGAGGCAAAGTGTTGTCAGTATAAACTGGGAAGTGAACTGTGGGAGGTTGCAAAGAAGAAAAGGAAGGGAAAAAATAAAAAATATAGAGTAGTATTTCTGCCTGTTTTCTTTTTGCAGAAGTCAAGAGAATTTAGATGTAGGCACTGCACATGTGACAAAATCCTGGGCAATTCCTTACGTACTTCACCAGAAGTGTGACAAAATTACATACCATACAGATCTGTTCATGAGCTCTGTATATACAAATTGAGTAAGACAATAGTCATTAATAGACACTGAAAATATGCATTTCCAATTATCTTATCAAAGGCAAGGAATCAGAGATAGACTTTTTGAATGTTAACAGTAAAGTTGGAAGTTTTCCAGTGACAAATGATGAATCTTTTGCAAACAGAGTGAAATAATTCATAAAACTGAACCCTGGTCTACAGTGTAGAGGAATGGAGCCCTGGCTGTGACCCCAACAACCCAATTTTGAGTAGCATCCAGGCCCTGAAGGAACTGGGTGGTGGGAATGAGGAGTATTTGTGCTAACACCCCCATTCTGGGGGCAAGAGTTTGAGGTTTCTGTTCACAACTTCTCCTGGTGGAGGCCAATAGATATATCCTGGTGGAGGCCAATAGATATATCCTATCGGTGAAGTAGGCCATGGTCTGTTCAGTAAAAAGGGCTTGTATGTGTGTTACCATAAGTAGTGATGCATATGGTGTCACATAGCTGTTTCTCCTTACCTATGGTTTCTCAGCTCTTGCATACCTAAATAAATCTCTCCCCATAACTAACTAAATAATGTTCACTTTCTAGCCTTTATTCTTGAATGCGGAAAGCGATCTCACAAGAAAGATGCCATAAGGCACTTCTTCCCTAAATAAGGGGGCTCACTACCAGTCATAGGGGATCATCATTATCATCATCATCATCATCATCATCAACCTCCTTTTCCTCATTTTCTACCTGGTGTCAGGGTTTCATGTCAAATGTCACCATCTCTCTTGATTCAATGTCACTATCCTACGTTTTTTTGACTGGAAAAAATGGAATAAGCTTTAAACAGCTATTCAGATGAATTGATAAAACTACAAAAATCAGAGCTTGAAATGAAGAAAAACCTGACTGAGTATGAGACTGCTCAAGAAGAGCATTTTTCAAAAAAATGATAGAAGATGAAGCTCACAACGAAAACCTGAGATTTTCTGCTGTGCCAGAGAAACTGGAAGGAACAGTCTGTATTAATTTTATAAAAGCACAAATAAGGCACTGGACTGGTATTCCACATCAGGATTTATTAAGTGAAAGGGCACGTCATGTGTATGCTCCAAACTTGGCCACGAGAAAGCAGCCAAGACATGCATTAGCAAAGATGCAATCATACCAGAAGAAAGTGCTGATCCTGACAAAACTGTACAGAAGGCCAAAGTATTAAAACTGGAGACAGCAGAGTGCTTTTGGAAAATGATTATTCAATGTACACCAGGCAGAAGAGAAGCAAATTTATCCCAGCAATTAGGGAATGTTGAGAGGCAGGTGTGAGATTCAAGCTTCTGCATCCAGCTGTCTCTAGAATATTTTTTTTTCCTGGAGGATCAAAGTCATCTTTTGATGCAGGACATGCTAAGCAGGAAATACAGAAGTATGTCCAACAAAAAGTGAGCCAACAAACAGGAGGAGACTGTTTCTGATTCTTCTGATAATAAAGCTTATAGAGGGACTTTGAAAGTGAAACATTTTCCAATTTTCCAATGCAAAATGCTTAAGATACAGGAAAAAGCTCAGGAGTTGATTAGAAGATTTGTGAGTACCTTGGACTTGAACCGGAGTCTCGGGTTAGGAGATGGAGATGGGGACAGACTAGTAGAAGATCACAACACTGAAAGTGCAGGAAACATCCTGTTAGCAGCTCATAGCCTTAACCTTCTGTCCTATCAGACCCTCCATCCTCTTAATGATCCTAAACTATAGGGGCCACAGAAGAACTATTTGTTCTGTGCCAGCATGGAAGCACCTAATGGCAACATGAAATACAGTGCTAGAGTGGAAAATTTTCCTGATGCAGAGAACTGACAGCTGTTACATTCAACATATGTTGTGAGAAAATGTCTGTTATATACTTAGAACAAAACATGTACAAAGCAAGTTTTAAGACTGAGACTGTGCTCACCAGACTAAATACAAGCCCATCACTTTGATGATTTTTCAATGTTTGTCTCTCACTATTGTTATAATCCTCTGCCTTCCCTACCAGTGGTGTTAACTGGATGGGGTTGTGACTTGTCAATCAGTGAAAATGTCAGAAAACAACAGCACCACAACAGTTTGTACTACACCATCAGTAGTGATTCATAGTGTTTTTCTGTTTCCTCTTTTCCCCATGATTGTGTGTCAGTGAGTTAAAATAAGTAAGGAATGTGTGGGGACAATCCCCCCACCTGCAAAAATGCATTTTATTGTGTTTTGTATCTATGCAAAGCTTTAACTTGATGGACTATTCTGGCTGTACCTCTGAGTGGATGTAATACAACAACTGCACAATCTGTCAATCACACAAAAGAGAGCAATGGCTTTGTTAGTAAGGATTAATATAATATGATTAATTCAGAAGGAATTGACAGATACTGGTACTCATGAAGGAAGAAATATGCAAATAGAACATAAATGTAAGAAAGATTTATATATATATATATATATATATATATATATATATATATATATATATATATACACACACACATACACATGCAAGATTAACAGAGACTAAATATGTCAAGATAATGGAAAATTAAGAAGGAGGTGGGGAATGGTGGTGGAAGGTGCAATTATGTCTAAAGAGGAGTGGAATGAAGTGGTAAGATGGTACCACAAATTAAAACTCACACCTATCATACAGGATCAGTATATGAAATGGCTGTAAAGGTAGATGGTTCAGAACCTGCATTCAGTTTGGGTGGAAGGCTGGCATAATGATTAAGGTATTTGCCTTATAAACCAAAGGTGCAAGATTTGATTCTCACATGGGGATAATTGGCTAGGCTTAAAATGGCCCACAAAGGCACTTAGCCTAGTACGAACCTATTCTATGAGCCTATGAACCAAAGATGTTGGAAGGTGGGGATAGGGAAATAAAGGAAGTATAGACAAAGGGAGGCAGGAAATCTGCTCATGTTTTGAGAGTGCCAAATAGTTAAACCTTTATGGAATAGTTGTGTTGAGGAATGGGAAAGAGTTTTTGAGAAACAAGTTTCAGCATGTTCACACACCTGGGATGAGTTGTTACCACATCTCATAGGAGAATGTGCAGTCACTACATTTTAGGAGATGAGCAGGGAGGGTAGGAAAATGTGCAGTTACTACATCTCAGGGGGTGAATAGGGAGAGAAGGAGAATGTGCGGTTACTACATCTCAGGGGGTGAACAGGGAGGGTAGAAAAATGTGCAGTTACTACATCTCAGGGGATGAGCAGGGAGGGTAGGGAAATGTGCAGTTACTACATCTCAGGGGGTGAGCAGCGAGGGTAGGAAAATGTGCAGTTACTACATCTCAGGAGGTGAGCAGGGAGGGTAGGAAAATGTGCAGTTACTACATCTCAGGGGGTGAGCAGGGAGGGTAGGAAAATGTGCAGTTACTACATCTCAGGGGGTGAGTAGGGAAAGTAAGAGAATGTACAGTTATTACATCTCAGGGGATGGGCAGGGAGAGTAGGAGAATGTGCAGTTACCACATCTCAGGGGATGAGCACAGAATGTAAGAGAATGTGCAGTTACTACATCTCAGGAGATGAGTAAGGAGGGTATGAGAATGTGCAGTTACTACAGCTCAGGGGATGGGCAGGGAGAGTAGGAGAATGTGCAGTTACCACATCTCAGGGGATGAGCACAGAATGTAAGAGAATGTGCAGTTACTACATCTCAGGAGATGAGTAGGGAGAGTAGGAGAATGTGCAGTTACTACATCTCAGGAGATGAGTAGGGAGAGTAGGAGAATGTGCAGTTACTACATCTCAGGGGATGAGTGGGGAGAGTAGGAGAATGTGCAGTTACTACTTCTCGGGGGATGAGTAGGGAAAGTAAGAGAATGTGCAGTTACTACATCTCAGGGGATGAGTAGGGAAAGTAAGAGAATGTGCAGTTACTACATCTCAGGGGATGAGTAGGGAAAGTAAGAGAATGTTCAGTTACTACATCTCAGGGAATGAGTGGGGAGAATGTGCAGTTACTACATCTCAGGGGATAAGTGGGGAGAGTAGGAGAATGTGCAGTTACTACATCTCAGGGGATGAGTAGGGAAAGTAAGAGAATGTGCAGTTACTACATCTCAGGGGATGAGTAGGGAAAGTAAGAGAATGTGCAGTTACTACATCTCAGGGGATGAGTAGGGAAAGTAAGAGAATGTTCAGTTACTACATCTCAGGGAATGAGTGGGGAGAATGTGCAGTTACTACATCTCAGGAGATGAGTAGGGAGAGTAGGAGAATGTGCAGTTACTACATCTCAGGTGATGATCAGGGAGAGTAGGAAAATGTGCAGTTACTCCACCTCAGAGGATTAGTAGGTAGAGTAGGAGAATGTGCAGTTATTACATCTCAGGGGATGACCCGGAAGAGTAGGAGAATGTGCAGTTACTACATCTCAGGGGATGAGTAAGGAGAGTATGAGAATGTGCAGTTAGGGTCTATATTATAATTTCAACATGTTAAAATGTTGACTCTGACTTGTTCGACACGAAATTGTTGAACTAATAGGTTACCGAACAGCCAAATCACCAATTTCTTTCCAGCGGAAAGAATTCAGTTGGCCAAACACCAATGCCACACAAAAACAAACATATTTAAGTGGGGTGCTTCATCCCCCACACCTCCAAAGTGGGGGGGGCTGTACCCCCAGACCCCCTAACTAAATATTCTAACTCTGAGACCACACTACAGTCAGAGAAAGGGCAGGTGTAAGAGAACGGCCAACCGATTTCTTTCCATTAGAAAGAAATCGGTGATTTGGCTGTTTGGTAACCTTGTAGTTCGACATTTTCATGTCGAACAAGTCAGAGTCAACATTTTAACATGTCAATATAATGATATAGACCCATGCAGTTACTACATCTCAGAGGATTAGTAGGGAGAGTAGGAGAATGTGCAGTTACTACATCTCAGGGGATGAGCAGGGAGAATGTGCAGTTGCTACATCTCAGCGGATGACTCGGGAGAGTAGGAGAATGTGCAGTTACTGCATCTCAGGGGATGAGTAGGTATAGTAGGAGAATGTGCAGTTACTACAGCTCAGAGGATGAGTAGGGAGAATGTGCAGTTACTACATCTCAGGGGATGAGTAGGGAGAGTAGTAGAAGTGAGGCCAGAATGAGAGAAGGCACTGGACAAGTATATTTAAAATGTTTATAAGTGGATTATGTCAGTTCCTAGGGAGTATAGCAGAGTAACACTGTTGGGAGCTGTAGTCAAAAATGTGTGGCAGTCTCTTCCAAAACAAGGTGGGGGTGGCGGGAACGAAAGCATGAATTAATATCTTGATGTTGAAATTTAAAGGTTGCTAAGCACTGCTATATAAGGCATACTTCTGTAAGATGAGCTAACAGCATAAAAAGAAAATGTTTTGTTCATTTTGAGTTAGGTTGTTATTGTATCTTTTAAAATGTTCAATAAAAAGGATATTAAAAAAAAAACAAATGTAGATGGATTATTAAATACAATGAAGAACTTCTTAGACAAAAAATGATTGCCTTCTTCAAGGTCTCTATCGGAGAAAAGGTGCAATGTTCACCAACAAAAACTTGAAAACAAATATCTTCAAGAACATTTGTTCGACCATTTTCTTTCCAACTTCCTTCCTAGCCTAGGAATTGATCTCAACTCATGGTTCAATCATGGGTCTTGTTGACTTAGGACTTTGGGGTCCCTAAACTCAAGAACAAGCTGGAAAATTAACTCCGGCGAATGTCTACACTTAGTGGTTACACTACAAAACTACCCGAGTGAAGCTGAAAACCCTCCAGAAAAATCTAATACCTTTATGGCAAGTTAAAAAATCTCATCATCAACCCAGACAAAACAACCACCAAGGAGAGACGTCTAGTAGTCAGTGAGATTATAAGAGAACTCTTGCAGAAATATCCCAATGTAACCTAATGAGTAGTACACAAGGAGGAATCTGTGATTCATAATCAAATAATTAGAATCTCCACCTTCTGCCCTCAGTGCATGAAGACCAAATGGGAACTACCTGACCAGTATTACTTCCGAAGGTTATGAATAACAGAGAAGCAAAGTGGGACAGAAGATTCAATGCGAGGGCTCGATCTAAAAGATGTAACCGCTGTCATATTTAAGGTATACCCTGAAGAAATGTCTGCATCGTGCATTTGGACTAGTCAAAATATTGAAAGTCACAAAATGTATGATAGTAGTTTTTACACACACACACACACACACACACACACACACACACACACACATATTACTCTTCTTCATCTGTAATCCACGGATTATGAATTATGGTAGGTTCTGTTCATTTTAAAGGATGATTTTGCAATCACTGTGTCAAATCACTTTCTATGACAAGCTTCTGCAATAACAGGAGTACAATACATGAGGAGATATTCTGCAGTGGGCACTGTAAAATGAGCATCCCAAATGTTGACAAAAGAAAAGTTAAGAGTAATCATTTAAGACCCTATAGAAAATAATGCAATTATGACTGAACAGATGACTGTGGTCGAAGAAATGTGACAAGCCTGAAACCCAAGATGGTAAAATATTGATAGAAGGGTCCACAGCTGAAGGTCAAGGGTGGGTGCACAATTCACCAGTGGCTTCCTCCTGTACCATATTCTGAAGGATGGTACTAATGAACTGGGCACCTACTGGAATATGTAATGGGACAGCTGTTATGTGAGGAAATGAATGCTCCTAGTTGTTTATGTGCATTAGGGCTGGTGATAGCACTGATACCCCAGTGGGAGATGTAAGGGGAAAACTAAAGGAAAAATGTTGTTGTTTCACATGTACTAGAAAATGTTCTGTATTTCAGGAGTTACACTAACATACTGTCTAACTGTAAAATATTAAGTGGAGACTGTGGACTGGCTCACACCAATGTCTTCGGCTGAGAGGGTTGTAATCCAGAATCACTGCATGTGGGTTTGGAATGAAAGCGCTTACCAGGTTTATGTAATAAAGTTTATACTTTTGTGGTTCATTATTGCATTGTTTTTGTTTTTATACGAGCCTTTTGGAATGAAAACGCTTACCAGGCTTATGTAATAAAGTCTATACTTTTGTATTTCATTATTGATTGTTTTTGTTTTTATACGACCCTTTTGGAATGAAAGTGCTTACCAAGTTTATGTAATAAAGTTTATACTTTCGTGGTTCGTTATTGCATTGTTATAGCTGTATATATGTTTGTACATGTATATGTAAATATGTATGCATTTAAGCTAAATCCCATGACTGATAGTTAAACAACTTGCTCAGAGACACATAGCATGCAAATGGAGCATGAGGGAATCAATGCCAGACCATCATAATCAAACTCATTGTTAGATCATAATCTTAAATTCCTGGAAATCTCCTGCATGGGATATAGCAGGATTGGGAGGAAACTATGTGAAATGTAGACAGCACTTGTGATTTCTATTTTACAGAGGATGTTTTTCTTATTCGGGCATTTAAACTGTGATGGACTCAACATCTATCACTATCCTGAACCGGGAATGTAACAGTGGGAAAGTGTCCACTTTTAGTAATTTAATTTGTGCATGCGTATTTGACATACAGTAGCAGATTATACTGTGGTGATTTGGGTGACTGTCTTGGGTCCACAGCTGCTGGGTTAGTCCACAGAGTTGCCACTTACTCATTTTTTTCTGGATTTTCTGTAAAACTCTTTTGGGGAATCTGGTAGCAGAGACAATCATTCAAGTAGTCACATTCACTTAGCTCCTTTTTAACAGTTCTAATCACCCTTTATGTACTGCTGTATGGCAGACTATTACAATGTTTAGACTCCCTCACCAAATACTAAAAGTGGCTCACTGTTTCAGAAGTGCCTGCAAATTCCTCTTCAAAAAAGGCTGTATAAACTAGCTTCTAGCCTATGCAACTATACTTATATTATTGGATTATTATTAGGCAGGAAATCCAGCCATCACAGAGTAAGAATGAGAACATCAGAAATGCTGTCAGTTTTGCATCTCTGACTTTTGAACTAGTTTTTCTGACTACTTTACATCTACAATTTGCATTTTATTCAGAATGTCAGTTTGATGAATGGTGCAGTGACCATTTAGGCAAATTTGTGATACTGTAGCTGTAATATTTTACATGACATTTTAAAGTGATAGGAACATAACATGGGATAATCAATGGAAGAGTTTCCAAATGGAGCTGAATTATTTTTAACTGCATTTTACAGTGACAGAAAAATAACAATGGCAATTACTGTGATAGTATAAAACTGTGCTGTAATGTTTATCTGCCTTATTTTGTTTGCAAAGTAAGCAATGGCAGTTTTGCTGTGTGCAATACAGATTATAAGAAACATATTGCTCAACAGAAAGGGAAAGCAAGGTACAGCATTTTAAAACATCTTCAGAACCCAAAAATTTGACATAATACAGTGTTGAATAAAAAAAGATAGAAATCACATTATTAGCAACATACAACTATTGTGTGCTTATAAGGTCTGTTCTGAGATGGGGGCTGACAGGAACCGTGATATTTTGCATTGCAGTTTATAGCTATCAAAAAGTATAAAAATTGCTGATGAGTTTGATCAAAATACAAAACATTGAACAAACTCACCAGTGATTACCATTAATCGCCACAAAATCATTGCAAAAATGTAATCACAAACATAAACAACAGGTCACATTTTCAATTACAAAAAATAAAACAAAAAAAAAAGCAACTTTTTGTCCCTTATGTCCCCATCATGGGGGATCTGCCTCCACTCCCCAGAAATTAAATATGCTAACTCCAGGGTTGCACAAACTTGAAAAAGGGCAAAAAACATTTGAATTATGTAATGATCATTATAATGAACTTCAGCTGTTACATAATTTGGCAAACTGTACCAGCTAAGGAAAATAACCTGTAGAGTACAGATATATATATATATATATATATATATATATATATATATATATATATATATATATATGTGTGTATATATATATATATATATATATATATATATATATATATATATATATATATATATATGGTTTACTATCAAAATGAACAAGTGAGGTTCAGCAAACAAGGGAATGCCAAATCTGTGTTGGGTGATTCCTGTATTGCTGACAATTCTACGAGTGTCCTTTGCAGCGAATGTTACTGTGTCGCTTATATGTGATTGATGTTACAAATAGAGATCACGGTACAGTACGAATTGGGAAATTTACCCTTTTCCTCAGTGTAGTGCGATGTCAGTTGGAATATATAAATTGCATGTGGTGGTGGTGGGGCACAGGGGGCTTATCCCCCTGCAAAAATGCAAATTTCAACAATGTGCAGTACTGAACAGTGTACGTTTGTATTGCTGGAAAGCAGGCAGGTAAGTGGCAGCAGGTATAAAAATGGTTGATATCGAAAATGCCGAATTTGATATCTTCAGTATTTCCATTTGACAGTGTAACCTAATTAATATGCAGTACTTTGGCATTATGGCTTGGTATTTCAACCACATTACATTCTGACTTTTGAATTTTATAGTACACATGCACCAATGTACTGCACGAACATGTACGTAAATGCATAGAGCTAGCCATAGCCAACAGAACCAAGACACTGTCCTCGAAAAAAAGGAAGCCAATCTGGTGGTCCCCTGCCATTAATAAACTCTACAATAGAAGGAAGAAATTGTTGCAGAAAAATTTGAAGCCCCAAGACTGGAAAAACTCCCTTATTAGCCTCAACAAAAAGTTGAGATCCCTCATCAAATCCTCTAAAGCCAGCTATGAAGGCAGAATTGCGGCAAACACTAAAAACAATCACAAAGCCTTCTATAGTTATATCAAGAACCTCCACGGCAATACTCAGATTTGTTCTGAGTTACAGCACAATGGAACCTCCTATACTGAACCAACAGATATTGCTAGTATACTGGCCGACAGATTCAGTGCCAACGCCCCCCCAAAGAACCAATCACAATACTGGAAGAATGCCAGGCATCCAGCATTACTGCAGCACAGGTTAAAGCTGCATTGTCCAAGGCCAAGGATACAGCTTCCATGGGACCCGATTATATCCCTGGCTGTGTTCTCCATGAACTACAAAGTGAACTGGCACCACATCTGTGTGCCCTGTTCAGTCACAGCCTCTCCCCATGCTTTGTCCCTACCAAATAGCGCACTGCTACAGTCATCCCTCTCCATAAAGGGGGAGCGACTACAGACCCTAGGAATTATCGCCCCATTAGCCTGACAAGTCTGATATGTAAAGCTATGGAGCACATCATCATGGACCTGATAACAAAGATATCGGAAATCTCCAAACTCTGGACCCCACACAGTTTGTCTTTGTGAAAGGGAGATCATGTCTGCTCAACCTGGTTGACTTCTTTGAGTCAGTCACCAAGGCTGTGGATGAAGGTAATGCTACCATTACAGCCTACCTCGATCTGGCCAAGGCCTTTGATACCATTCCTCACTCAATAATTATTGATAAACTCAGCAAACTAGGCATCAACCCCTGTATCACTAGGTGGGTTGCAAATTGGCTCACAGATAGAACACACAGTATGAAAGTAGCGAACTCCAAGTCAGACTGCCAACCAGTCATGAGTGGAGTCCCACAGGGATAGGTCCTGGGTCTTCTCCTGTTCAGTATCTACTTCTCAGATGTCTAGGCCAACACAAAGGGACTCTGGCTGACCAAGTTTGCAGGAGACTGCAAGCTGGGAGCTATTATTAACTCCCCAAGTGATGCAGACATCCTACAGAAAGGCTTCACTGAGACCAATGACTGGTGTCAAAACCATGGCTTTAAGCTTAAAGCCAAAAAATGTGTCACCATCCCCTTTAGTAAAACCTCAGTTCCCACTAATTACCACATTGATGGTAGTCCACTGAACACTGAAGGCATTATAAGAGATCTGGGGACGGAGGACGACAGCAACTTCTTGTTCAACCATCACATGTCCACTGTGGTCAGAAAGTCCTTCTATGTGGTACATCTCATTACCAAGGCTTTTGCATCCAGGAAGAAATAGTTCATCGTCTCTCTCTATTCTTCCCTCATTAGACCAATAATCGAGTAAAATGCCCCATTTGGCATGTACCTCACTAGACACCTGCAACAGCTGGAGAGGCCACAGAAGTACTTCACAAAGAGGATCCTAGGCATTAAACACATGTTCTACATGGACAGACTCAAAAGACTCCAGCTATTCTCTTTCTCATATCACCTACTTAGAGGTGATCTCTGCTTGACTAACAAAGCCATGTCTGACCCAGCTCTGTTAGAAATGCTACATCTAAAGAAATCCCAATCCCTCTGCACGACATGCTGCAGAGGCCTCAACCTCATTACCACAATCAACAGAACATGCTGGAGGGACAGGTTCCTCACCCAGAGACTGCCCATGCTGTGAAATAGACTTCCCATACATGTCAAGCAGAGCACCTCGCTGTCCCTCTTCAAGAGAAATCTTGATGAGTGGATGGGTAATAGAAAGTTCACCCCAGAGATCACTCCAGTGGCTCTACTTGATAAAGGCACTGGGGACTAACATCGGGCAGCACGATGTCGGGGCACTTCTAAGGGCTAGGCTTGTAAAAGCTCCCGGCCCATTAGTCTAGTACACACCTATGAACCTACAAACACACACACACACACACACACACACACACACACACACACACACACAAACAAACATATATATATATATATATATATATATATATATATATATATATATATATATATATATTAGATACTGTTTTAAAACAATTCCAGAAAGCAATATTTGTCATTGTGGTAATTTTCTGCTGGAGAACTGACATTCTTTTTTGCAGATGTTGCATACATTGTTAGCAAAATAATGCTTTTCTGGGATTACATTCATTGAACCAAAAGGAGTATTTTGTTAACGTGGGAACTGTCAAATTGTTTCATCAGTTCCAGTTTTGTTGAAAGTGTATGTGTGTGTGTGTGTGTGTGTGTGTGTGTGTGTGTGTGTGTGTGTGTGTGTGTCTGTGTCTGTGTGTGTGTGTGTGTGTGTGTGTGTGTGTGTGTGTGTGTGTGTGTGTGTGTGTGTGTATGTGTGTGTGTGTGTATACGCGTGTTGTCTCTCTCTGTCTCTATGTGCGCATGCACAATATCAGTAGAAGTCTTAATGATGGATGAGTTGTGGATCAACAAGCATGCGTGTATGTGTGTGTTTGTGTCTTTGTCTGTGTATGTGCACGCAATATTTGTATAAATTATAATGGAATTTTGGAACAACGAGCATGTGTGTGTGTGTGTGTGTGTGTGTGTGTGTGTGTGTGTGTGTGTGTGTGTGTGTGTGTGTGTGTGTGTGTGTGTGTGTGTGTGTGTGTGTGTGTGTGTGTCTATGTGCACGTGCATGTGCGGGTGTGTTTCTGTATAAGTGTGGTTTCTAGGAATGTGAATGTGAGAGCAGTGTATATCTGTATGTATATTTATGTATGTTCATGTCTGTGAGTGCTTGAAAGCCAAATATGAGGTAAAGATAGCCTTCCAGACAGCACACAGCAGTGTGTAGAACTGACTGTAAATTGAGCCTTCTACACAGAGCAAGAAGATATAGCAAATCTGCTGGATGACAAATTCAGTTCCAGTTTTAGCCCCCCTCTCACCCCACCACTGTACCCCAAGAAATACCATCAAATAACACTGCAACAAGGGAGCAGGTCCTAGATGTGCTCTCTAAGGCCAAAAACACTGTATTGATGGGGCTCAGTAACATCCCAGGATGCCTGCTAAATAGAGTCTATATTATAAGATCGACATTTGAAAACATCGAACAACATATGGTCGGCACCATATGGTCGATGTCTTCAAACAATGACCTTATAAAAAGACAAAAAAAAAAAAAAAAAAAAAAGTACCCTAATGGGTTTAAGCAGGGGGCCAAGCCCCCCTGCACCCCCCACACCCCCTGCTACTTAAATACACAAACTCCGAGACCGGACTACATTGCAGTAAACAGAAATCTCCCCTTATGGAGATTTTTGTTTACACACTCGAGATTCTGAGCATTCGATATTCTCGTGCCGACAATGTCAGATTCGACATTGTCAGCTTTTGAGAATATAATATAGACCTGCTAAATAGACTGGGAGATAACCAGTTGGGACCACTGAAGTCAATATTTAATCATAGCTTTCTGACAGGCTTTGTGTCACATGAATGGAGAACTGCAATGGTCATCCCTCTGTACAAGGGTGGGCCATCAATGGACCATGGGAACTACAGACTCATAAGTCTAAATAGTATCATATGCAAAGCCATGGAAAGAATTATCATGGAAATGATTAATAAGGACATAGAAAATCTTCTTTACATACTGGATTCAAACCAGTTTGGTTTTATCAAGGGGAGATCATGCCTACTCAACCTGGTGGACTTCTTTGAGAAGGTCACCGAGGCAATGGATAATGGCAAAATGGTGCATACTGTCTACATTGACCTGACTAAGACATTTAATACAATACCGCATTTGGGAATTGTAAACAAACTCCTGGATATAGGCATACACCCATATGTTTCACACTAGATATCCAAGCTGGCTCTCAAATAGCACTCAGGAAGTTAGGATCAGGGAGACCTCCTTAAAAAAAGAGATCAGTTAATAGTGGAGTCCTGCAGATCTCTCTGCTGGGTCCTCTCCTTTTTTTCATCTACTTCTTGGAAGTTAAGGCCAATGTGAAGGACCTCTGGTTGACCACGTTTGCAGATGACTGCAGACTAGGAGCAATCAAGGAACCCCCCCACGAGACACTAACATCCTACAGAAGGACTAACACAGACAAATAACTGGTGCCAAAGCTATGGCTTAAAACTCAGTGCCAAGAAATGTTATAATAATACCCTTTGAGAAGTCAGCCACCCTAGGAAATTACCTCATTGATAACAGACCCCCAAGAGTAGAAACAGTGGTCAGAGATCTGGGTATGTGTGTAAATAGTAACCTGGCTTTCAACCAACATGTGTCTAAGGTAGTAAAGAAATCATTCAATGTTTCTCAACTTATAAGCAAAGGCATGACATTTGGGTCCAAGGGAGTCATCATGCCACTCTAGGTGGCTGATGGCATCTAGCTCCAAGGGAGTCATCATGCCACTCTAGTTGGCTGCCATCAGGCCCATCACTGAGTACAATGTTCCCTTGGGTATGTAGCTGACCCAGCACATGCAGCAACTGGAACATCTACAGAGGTTCCTCATAAAAAATTAAAAAAATAAAAATTACAGGGCAAAAATAGCATGCACTATGCAAATCGACTCAAAGCCCCATCTCTATACTGTGTTTCCTATAGACTGCTAAGAGGCGATCTATGCCTGTCATACGAGGCATCCTTGGATTCCACTGTGATGGACCTTTTGCATTTCCACAAAATTAATACAATAAGAATTACATGATCTAGGGATTGAAACCTTGCTTGTGACATAAACAGTACATGTTAGACTAATATATGTCTCTGAGAAATCCTCTTCTCAGAAACATCTTTGAGAAGTAGAGCTCTTACCTAATCCTATTCAAGAGAAATCTGGACTAGTAGAAGGGAAAACAGAAATACACCTCAGGTCTACCACATATGTCTCCAATGGACAGAGGCAGCCTGCATATCTTAAACTAGCTTACATATTTCCCTTAAAATAACCTTTAAGGCACATAAACTTGCAAGATACAATAGAGGTGCTTGGCTTGGCTTATAAAGGCCCAAGTGCCACTGGCTGTTAGCCTTGTATACACCTATGAACCTATAAACCTATGATCAAATAAGTGAAGCTTACATGAATATAAATATGAAATGGAGTATGTGTGTGCATGTGTGTGAATCTGATAGATTAGCCAGAGAAAGGTGTGTGTGTGTGTGTGTGTGTGTGTGTGTGTGTGTGTGTGTGTGTGTGTGTGTGTGTGTGTGTGTGTGTGTGTGTTGCAGATCATTAAGTCAGAACATGTCTCTTACTGTGGGATTGGTGGACAAAGCATTTGCTGTTTCAGGGGTATACTTGCTGTGTGGGGGGGGTTTGCCCCATGGTAAAAAGTATTTATTTTGTTGCTTTTTTATCAGAAAAGAAATGAATGTGCGATTGACGAATATAAGCCAGTGACGCTAGTTCTTGCAAAGTTCCTTTCTTGTAACTGACATAAACTCACTATTTTGCAGTAATAAGCACTATTCTGAAATACCTATTGTGCCATTAAGATGGACAAGCAAAACACAGCATTTTAAAATGTCTGTGGAACTCAGTGTTTGTTGGTGTACTGTTGAACAAAAAATGATATGACAGCACAGTGTTAATAATTCTGAGATAGTCAATGGGTGAGGAGACTTGCCAAATGGGACTGTAATACTTTATTTTGCACTTTATGCTGATGGGGAAGTAACAAGCACTACTTGAACATTGTTTCAAAAAGAAATATTTACCATTGACCAACTGAATAAAAAATGTGTATACACTGAAAAGAAAAAAGGGCAGCCATTTTCTCTTCCAATCCATAGTACAGGATGCCCCCCAATTAATATTAATAAATGTTGGAGCTGCATTCTACTACTGCTGCTTGGTGCATTCCTCAAATGAGATGACTTTAGAAGGCTTCTTTCTAGCCATTGTGTTGACCCAGGCTTTTACTGTTTCAGCCACATAGATCCCCTGAGGGCAATGCTGCTTCTGTCCACTTTTGTTTGCTCTTCTAGAACTAGCTGACAGCCCCCTCTTATCTGATGTTCAGTCGGATATGTGACACATTATTTTGTACAAGCCTGTTGGCTCTGTACCTGTCAGTGTCTGAATATTTGCTTTTCTTTTTCTTTTTACAGTTGTTCAACAAGGGAATGAAGGACTGAGACAAAGACAAAGGCTGACAGGTTTGGGCCATTTCCAGAAATGGAGAAACAAATGAGACACAGTTCCAGTTTCATGGTGGAAGAGTTTTAGCACATCTGAAAGCACAGCACTGTTACATTTATATGTTAACAGAATCAATTGTAAGTATTAGTTGTTCTTCAAACTGGCTAACAGGATATATTGCTTACAGGTAACCATATGGAATGTAAAGAACATCTATGCTCTCACTTCATATTATGTAAAAAGTCTGCAAACACTTTGGTGGACAGCTGTTGGGTTTTTGCCACCATTCCTGCATGACTGTCAAGTCCTCGACAGTGTTTATTCATTAACTCTACTCTGAGGAGCTGCACCCAGAGCCAAGGCAAGTGATATCTGGCAGTGGCTGTCAATCATACCTCTCAACTTCTTAACGCAATAAATTTATTTATTTATTTATTCATTTATTTATTTATTTATTTCCAGTTTGATTACCGGGGAAGTCCACTGGGCCCAAGGAACCCGTTTTCAGTGGAGGCCGAGGGAGAAAAGCTCCAAGATACATAATACAGTACAAATACAAGAGATACAGAAGTTTAAAAAAATACATTATATAGAACAGTTTACAACAAATGTACATTCAGTGTCACACATAGTCAGACAAAATTTATTATGGTTGATCTTAAGGGTTATACAGATTCATTTATGCAAACACTCATATAGTATGTGTGAAAACACTTCACATACACACCTTTAAAGTAAATGTAGAAGACACTTTACATGCACTCATTTGAAGTGTGATGCTAGTTACAATATTTACACAGTTGTGTCATGTGATAAGTAGCTCTAGGGGTTGTAGAGAGCTTAGATACACTCATAGTAAAGTAGCTGTGGGAGATTTAGAGCTTAGCAACCTGGGAGAAAACCTCCTGGGGGCATTTACTTATATAGATTTAGGTAGGGTGAAGGCAGGTACATTCCATTAAGTGGACAGGTGTTTGAAAAGCTGGGTTTTAAAGTTTTCTGAGTTTGGTATAGTTTTTAGAGTGAAAGAGAGAGAATTCCATTTCTTGCCTATTGAGAAAGAGAGGAGAAGTTGGCCAGCAGGACGTTTAGGCTTATCGATAGCAATTACGTTTTGATGTTCATATCTGAGAATTCTGTTGGGGGTGTAAAGGGGAAGGATATTTGCTAGAGGTGGACATTTTGTAGGGTGAAATACAAGTCTGTGTGCGGTGGTGAGTTGGAGATAGTTTAGGTAGTTTGGGAGTTCTAGCCAATTCAGAGATTGTAGGGTGAGGCAATGATGGGTGGATTTTCTGGATTTGGTGGCAAATTTTGAGCTTTTATTATAGCAGTTTTCTAGTTTGGAGGTGATAGAAGAGGACAGGTTGGTTAGGAGAGGGGCTCCGTATAATAAGGACGGAAGAAGATAAGTAGTGGCCAGAGTATGCCTAGTGGAGTTTGAGAGAAAGTGATTATTCCTGTACAGAATACCGAGTTTTTGGTGGGTTTTCTTAATATTTTGTTGAATATGGATGTCAATCTTGAGGTATTTGTCAATAGTAATGCCGAGTAGTTTAACAGAGGGAACCACTTCAATAGGTGAATTGGTTTGACTAAGGATTTTGATGGCATTTTTGTCATAGGAGTAAATCTTAGTGGGGGGGATAGTAGAATTTTTGATTTATTAACACTGAGAGAGAGGTGGTTTTGGCGCATCCATTTTTCAGTGGTTGAAAAAGCAGTTTGGGTTTTAGTGAGCAATTCAGAGAGGTTAGAGGCAGAGCAGACTAAGGTTGAATCATCTGCGTATTGAATGATTTTGGCATCAGGAATAGCAGTGTGAAAGTTATTGATAAAGATGTTAAAAAGCATAGGCCCAAGGATGGATCTCTGTGGTACACCAGTTGGGGTAGGTAAGAAGGAAAAGGTGGAGTTCTTCCATTTAACTGCCCGCGATCTGTCTGATAGGTAACTGGATAACCAGGATAAAATGTATGGTCAGAGATGGAGGTTTGAGAGATGAAAGAGAAGGTGTTTATGGAAAACAGTATCGAATGCTTTAAACAGATCGAGCAAAACAGTAGAAACCAAGTGTCCTGAATCACGGGCTTGATTGACAGTTTCTAGGAAAGAGAGTAGAGCGGTTATAGTGCTATGGCCTGGGAGGAAGCCATGCTGGGTAGGTGTAAAAAGATGGTTTTGGGTCAGGAAAGGCATAAGTTCGAGGTGAATGCACTTTTCTAGGATTTAGGAGATTGGCGAGAGCAGAGCAATAGAGCGGAAATCTGGATAAATCCTAAATTAATGGGGGGACAAAGGCCCAAAAATAGGGACAGATTTTAAATATTGCTCTTATAAACTTAGATAGATGCTAGAATAATAGGATTTGTGTTAACATGGATTTTCTGAAGGAAATAAAGTATGAAACTCAAATATATGTCATTATGTATTTATTATTTAGTGACTTCAGTCCTCTGTGATTTGCCAGAAAGCCACAGATTCTATGAGGAACAAACCAAATATTTGAGGCAAAAATGTATACAGTTGAGAGGTATGCTGTCATTCAGGAAGCATAAAGATGCTATTTGCTTTTAGTGGCATCCTGACAATGAGACCAATGAGAACTTTACCCCTTGCCCATCCTTACTCAACTGCAATAACCCTAATCTCTAAACCTATCTCTTCCCCTGCCCCTATCTCCAACTCTGTACCTTCCCTTCCCTTCTGAAAAACACATTGTGACAATACCACCACACCTGAAAAAAGCACACACATATCAAGCATAACACCCATGCACAGCACTAACGTTTTCCCCTTACCTGTCCCTTACCTTAACTCTAACCCACAAACATTCGCAAAAACACTCTCACTCATAAACATCAACCCACATAACTCTGTCAACAAAATGAACATTTGATAAAATAAAAAGTTCAGTAAAATAAAACACAGCTACATTTGTAAATAAAATGAGCATTAGATAAAATGAACTGCATGTACTTATACGTGTGTATACATGAATCTGTATGCACTTACATTGTCATATCAGCTGTTCAACATACCTAAGAGGAGATGCAACAGATTTATACCAACACCATGGCCTTATGTGCGTGTTTTTTTAACAAAGCATACTAATGTTGTATTAATAGTTTACAAAACTGCAATTAGCTCTAAACATGAATATTATACCACAACAAGCCTAGTACCAACCTATGAACCTATAAATATTGTGGGAAGAAATATCCAGGGAATTGTTATGGCTAGGCTTGTATAGGCCCTAGGGCCAATAGCCTAGTACCAACCTATGAACAAGGTTGCCATTTCAGACAGATTTCAAACAAAAGTTAAAATAAATGCAGAGATATAGGACTTTGGGACTGTAGTCATTTTACAAATACCTTTACAAGGTCTGGCTCATTACTTTGGAATTGTACTCTTTAAATTATCATAAAATAAGAGATGGCTTATTGCATGTCTACTGAGCTTTTAGGGATTTTTTCACCTGGAGTATCTGAAACTAGCAAAAGTTACCTAATTATAGCCACAAGAGTCACAAAACATTTTAAATATCAGTTTACCTTTCAGAATGAAAGCGGGCGCTGGACCTATGTAGTCATAAAAGCAGTCCACCAGATGTGAATAAGGAGGTTAAGTTCAATGAGGGCTTTAAGAAGGAGCTGGGCACTTAAATGGAAGAATGACATTTGAGACTTAGTCTGTGGACTTACCATTGTCTGGTGGTATGTGTACATGCAAGTATTTGATTATGAGATGTAGGCAACAGTTCAAGTCATCAATATAACTCATACTTTCTGGAATGTTTTATTTAGCCTGTAAAATGCACATTAAAAATTCAGCCAAAAATTGATTCAGCATGCAACAGATATGTTTCTTCAACAATGAAAAATGTAAATAGTATTATAATTGTACACACTTTTTACCTTTAAGTTCATTTGTATGCAAAAGTAACAGAGGGGACAATGGCAGGTAGAAAAAAAAGGTCTGTTATAGTATGGCTTGTTTTTTCCCCTGTGATTCTGATTGGCTGAAATTGCTTTCCAATAATGAGGAATGTTTCTAATTATAGTAAGAAGAGTAACAACTATGTTTTTAAAGAAACAGGTGTTGCTTAGAGGAGAAATGTAAATAAATGACAGTGGTTTTCATTTCTTTGTTTAATGGTACTTTCTCTCCATACCCAGACAGTAAAATGTCTCTTTTTCAGTGCAATTAAATGTCTCTATAAAATCACATAAAAAACTTTTCATATTCTATACACCTACATTAGTACACAATTCAAATTACATTGTAAAAAAAAACACAATCACATCATTAACAAACATAATGCTGCCATGTACACTGCATTGTGTTCATTAATGTTGTCAGGTTGGCTTTACATGTGTTAGCACCTGACATGCAGCTGTTTAACTTTTCTTCCATATGTTTCAGTGCATTATGATAACCATCAGTCAGCATTGCCGCAACTACACAAATTCTTTTCTATTACTCCTCACAACAAATGTAAGCAGAGGGTCAGCTCCAAGTGTTCACGTGATAGTAACTCATGGTACATCTGTTCGCTGCCACTATCTCAAAAAAGCAAGAGCTCTAACTCCCACCTGCCTGATTTCCCATAATTACATAGACCTCTCAACCCGACCCTAACAACAACTCTAAAATTACTACCCAGTTCCTAATCCAAGTCCTTGTTCCATTATCGTAAAACTCCACACCCCTGTAACCCTAAATTCCCTGATCACTTCCAAATCCTAAAGCTCCCCTCCCATTCCCTAAACCTAAAACTCCCTTCCTGCTCACTAACCCTAAAAATCCCCTCCAACTCTCTAACCTACAACTCTAAACCCCCTTCCAGATCTCTTCTGTAATCTACACCCCCTAAATACAAATACCATACTACCTTGCCTTGAACTCGAATAACGAATTTGGCCAAGGTGCAGTAGTTGCTTGCCTGAACTCGTATTTGAGTTTGAGAATAACTGATAGCCTGCATGAGCTACAAGACACTCGAATTCTTGGGTATAAGAAGTGGTTTTCAAGTGCCAGGGATGTGAGTGCTTGTAGTAGAACCTTAATTACATATGAATAACAAAACATTATGATTTTATAGAATTATTACTACTAAAGGATTGTCTTGAATAATCAAAGCTTTGACCATTTTTTAAGTACACAGACATTTTGCCTTCACACCAACTGAAGCATTGCACTTAATGTCCTAATTTTCAAGCAGGCACAGTCTTTAACATTTGGAAATGTATAAACAGGCACATTTAATGCCGTGAAAATTAACAGCTTGGCAAATGTTTTCCATTAATCTGTACCTCTGCATCTTGTGTTGCATGTAAGATATGTAAATGTCAACAGTGTGAAATGATACAGTCAGTGTGAGCTAAGAAGTTACAGATATCAGGAAACTCTTGCATTTACCTGATCTCTCCCAAACTTAAAATGAATATTCTACTATCCTAACTAGATGATCAGAGCAGTCTTCTCAGAGGTAACATCATGAGTAGAAGCAAAAAAAGTGTGTGTGTGTATGTATGTGTGTAGGTGCATAGATTCATAAGAGGTTACCAGGTTAGCATCTCTGAGCCTTTATAGGCCTAGCCATGTTAATCCCGGGTTGCCCCAATTGACCTTAGTTAGGTGGACAAACTTTACAGATCAGCACCAACTACCCCAGTCCATGAGGGACATGGGTTCCAACCCCCAGGGTGAATTTGCGGTCACCCATCCATTTGTCCAGATTGAGCTTCAATAGGGTCATTTCACATGAATTGGAAGTTTATTCTACAGCAGCAGTAAAACTCTGGGAGATGTACCTGCCTCTTCAGCATGTTCTGTTAATGTCACTAACAAGGCTGAGATCCCTAGAGCGAGTAACTCTAGTGCCATTTGATTTGCGTATGTGCAGCATTTTCATCAGGTTGGGATCAGAGACTGCTCTGTAGGCCAGGCACAAGTCACCACTCAGTAGCCTATATGATACAGAGTACAGTGATAGGGCTTTCAGTCTATTCATGTAAGTCATGGTTTGGAGGCCCTGTATCTTCTTAGTGAGAAACCTCTGTGGTCTCTCCAGCTGCTGCAGGTGTCTGGTGAGATACATGCAGAAAGGAACATTGTATTCTAGTAATCGTCTGATTAGGGTCAAATAAAGTGGGGTTATAACATCCTTAGATGCAATGCCTTTACTTATGAGATGCACAATTTAAAAGGCTTTCCTTACCACCGTGGAAACCTGGTGGTCAAAGATCAAATTGCTGTCAACCTGTGTTCCCAGATCTCAACTTAGAGGGGTGTTGTCAATATTGTAATTAGTGAGGAATTCCACTTTGCCAAATGGGATAATAGTGCACTTTTTTGCATTTTGTTTTAGACCATGGCTTTGGCACCATTCATTTGTTTGTGTTAGTCCCTTCTATAATACGTTAACATCATTGGGGGACTCAATGATTGTGTGGGGTTTACAATCGTCAGCAAACTTAGTAAGCCAAAGGCCATCTACTTTACCCTGGACTTCAGAGAAATAGATTCCAGATAGTGTGTGTGTGTGTGTGTGTGTGTGTGTGTGTGTGTGTGTGTGTGTGTGTGTGTGTGTGTGTGTGTGTGTGTGTGTGTGTGTGTGTGTATGTTTGTGTGTGTGTGTGGGTGTGCATACGAATCTATACATTTAAATCTGCCTTTATAAACCATTCAGATTACATGTGTTTCTTTTGTTATAGAGCTTTAAGAATACAAACTTCTCTGACATGTTTTGCATTTCAGACTACCATGACATAATTTTCTTAGTGCAAATAGAGTACTATTTATGCAACAGAATGCAGTAAAGAAAACATAAAGTAAGTGAAAACAATGCCAAAAATACTTACATATTATCGCAACCAGATTTTCGCGGTAATAGCACTTGCTTCCCGATCATGACAAATGTTCATTAATGTTGTTAAAATGTAATATATTGTGTTTTCTTTTAACAGTACACCTTATTTTCTGGACTGCTATCGATACAATGTGCAAGACATGCTGTTGTTCTTTCTTAATGGTGTTTACTGGCACATCGTTCAACGGGCAGACTTGCAGGAAGCGACACGGGTGCCAGTAGAAAGAACAACAGCATGTCCTGCATGTTGTACTGATAGCAGTCTAGAAAATAAGGTGTATTGTTAAAAGAAAACACTCTGTATTACATTTTATCAACATTAACGAACATTTGTCATGATCGGGATCCAAGTGCTAAGAGGCATTGTGTTTGATTTCCAAATAAAATCAGTTCAGTCATGTCATATAAGTTGGAATTGGGGGAAAAAAGGGCCAAAACATTGCAGCAAGGGTGCCAAATTCAAAAAAGATGCATATATCTCTGATCTGATAACTTTCCACTATGCTTAAAAAATGCACATGTAAATAAATAACCACATTCCTCAGAAGCCTGAATACCTGCTGTTACTGGCAAGCCGCTACTGAATGCCTTAACCAATTCTTGCATTCAGCTACGGTGGTCAAGGATGCTACAGCAGTCCTGACAATTGAAGCCAAACTGGAAGGAATGTACGTAGAATGGCCGTTATTTCACAGCATGGGCTGACAAAGAACATTCAGTGGGAGGCCTTGCAATGCAGCAACATGCTGCCGCCAGTAAAGAGCACGAAGAAACAATAACAGTATGTTGTGTACTTTGTGTTGGTAGCACTCCGGAAAACAACCTATTTTGTTAAAGAAAGTACACCATTTTCCATTTCAAGCACATTAACTTGCACATTCACTGATCCGGAAGCAACCACTGTCATCGTGAAAATCTGGTTGCGATAATACGTAAGTACCATACTTTTTTTTATTCATTAGCAACAGAGCAATATTATAACAGGAATATAACATGTCTGGAGTGTGGGTTACTCTTGGATTTACTTACACCTGACTTTGATATTTGGCCACTCTGGCTTCACCTTCATGACCAGATCGTGTCAGGTGTGAGTAAATTACAGCATAACCCATATTACAATGGATCGTGTCATTCAACCAGTCAGTGACATATGCAGCTAATCTGGTCAGAAAAATGGGTTACGATATTCACAAAAATGAAATATACAAGCTCTGAGCAAACTCTTGTTTGTATGTGGTCCTGACATACAGAATCACCCTAAAATTAAATTGTGTACAAACTGACCCTGTCATTAGTAGTGGAATTGTGTGGTGACCATAGACATCCAGTATTGCCGAGGCATGAACATCAGCATATGGAAGGCAAAACAGTGCCTTTTTAAACCCAAATACCACACTGACAAGTTTGCACAAGTGCAATGCATAAAGGTATGCATGTGACATGCACAAAAAGGGATATCACATGGACTACATCTGCTAAGTGTCCATCAATCCTGTCTGTCCTCAGTCCCAGTGCACATTTGTCCAGCTACACCTGGTTGATAACTGTTCCTTAGTTAACTAACAAACATACAAACAGGACATGCAACGCCTAGTCTCCTCCGCATACACAGCCACTAGAAGGATATAAACTCACAAGGTTTATGGTACAGTGGAGAAATATTGGTTAGGGTCCCACTCCATCAATCCATGAAATTCTTTTTCTCATTTTTTGCACATGAGGTCAGGGTGCCACATCAGCATCCACAATCACCTAAGCTAGCGTTCCCACCACCAGGTGGCTAGCCTGCCACAGTTGTTCTATACCACAAACACGCATGCACATGAACTCACACCTATGGCTAATTTGGAGTGTGCAATCCACCTACTGCCTGCCTTTGGAATGTGGGAGGAAAGCACAGCACCCAGATAAAGCCCATGCAAACACTCTAGAGTCCCACTGCATTAGATAATTCATCTGTGCTCAGTGTAGAGAATGTAGTACAGGAGGACACTGTGGCAATAATATGGCTTTCCATGGTGCTGCACTGCAGATATGTCCTGGGGAAATTCACAAGCATATCTGCCTCATTAGCCATGGCTGCAGAACACACTTGGTGTACATGGTATGCTAATGCTGGCATTTAAAGCTGTGGTAGATTCTATAGGCTGGAGCTACACATCTTTACTATGTAGATGATGATGGTATGTCGTTGTACTATACCATATTCTGAACATCTTGGTTAGGTCGATGTGTATCCATCTTTTTTCATCACTGTGTATTGAAATGTCCTAACTTTTCTTACTTTGACAGCTAATACTGTAGCTCAAATGAGTTTATATTATTTCATCGAGTTTTGAGAAACTCGAAATTCATATGGTCGAAACCATATGATCGAGTTTCCAAAAAAGTCGAAATAAAACAAAATAAATCTACATTTTTGCAGGGGGCAAGCTCCCCTGCACCATCCATGTGCAGGGCTGCACCCTCACACCCCCCTGCAAATTAAATATAACATTTCAGATATATCACACTGCAGTAGGGAAAAGGGTAAATCCACCAATCTCTACCATAACATAGTCTACACAGAAATAGTCCAAAGTGCAATTTACTCTTTTCTCCACTGTAATATGATATTGGAGTTGGTATATATAATTTGCATGTGGTGTTGTGGGTGCAACCCCACACATGGGTGGTGCAGGGGGGCTTCTCTGCAAAAACTGAGTTTTTTTTTTTATTTTGAGTTTTCAGAAACTTGATCATATGCTTGTGACCATATGAATTTCAAGTTTCAAAAAAATAACTCGGCTGAACTAATATAAACCCAGGTCAGACATATTCTTTTGAGCAATATGTTGGTCAGAATTGATCAGTACTCTATCCTGGTAAACAAATTCAATAAATAAATAAATAAATATAATCTTATCATTGCATATCGTGTCAGTTGCTATTAGTTTGCACTTCTAGTCACACAGAAAAATCCCTCTACCAGCTATGCATACATCAAATTTCATTCTTTTATGAACGGTGTAAGACTATACTAGACTTCATTTGCATTTATGATGTGTATCTGAGCTGTTGCAATTATGCAACAGTGCATCCAGAGCTGCTGAGCAATGTATTCTGTGAATTGTGTAGGGTTCCAGAACATGGGTCATTCCATGTACCAACCCTAGGCGCCGAGTACTATTTTTATCAATACAACCGCTAGATAGCAATCTCAAAAAAATATGCTCTTGTTCATATATGAGTCATGCTCTTTCATTTTTAGGTTTTCCATTCAAAAGACAAAACTGAAAGTTCCCCTGCAGATTCTGTGATCTCAATGCTGGTACCAGCTTCCCAGGAAAGCAATAGCACTACAAAGTGGTATTACCTGCAAAATGCCCCACATTTGAAAACAGACAATGAAAATTGTTTTACAGAGCAATTATTGTAATAAAGACTAATCTGCACAGTAATACCAACGTTCAAATGTAGTATCTTCAAGGCACAAGCATATATCTGCAGAACCTGTACTGTTTTATACTGTTTTAACTGTATTTTTCATTGCTAGATACTGTTTCATTACTCTAATTGCATGTTTACTGAATTACTTAACTGTAAACTGCTTTTTTCTTACTGAGAGTTGTATTTTCTGTTTGTGAGTGCTCTAGCCGAGCTTTTCTGTGCATTTTTGATTTTTTTGGGGTTTCTGTGTTCTAATCTAGTCTGTGCATTTTTGATTTTTTGAGGTTTCTGTGTTCTAATCTAGTCTGTTTACAGTTAAAAACATTCTCTAGAGTCTGCTTGCTCCTTGATCTGTTTTAAAACTTTCATTTATTGGCTAAAGCTAGGAACTGTAATAGTTTCCTTACCCACCATCCCTAGTGTTGTGGTGTTCTTATACTTGGTGGCTTTGCAGTTGCCCGCCCATACTGTACATTTGATCTGTGACACTGCTCCCAGTCTAGTGTCATTAGTTCATTCAATCTAATAGAGAACATTTGTGAAGGCCAACCCAGTCAGATTCTTAACCTTGAATTAACTTCTGTTCCAGCTTTCTCCATTTCCACTTTACTGAAAAAAAAATTCTAAGCTTGCTTCCCTTCTTTCCTGTAACAAGTCTTATCCAGATGTTTGTAAGCTCCTGAGCCCCCTCCCCCCCCCCCACTTAACTAGGGTTAAACAATTCCTGGCGCCATAACATTTGCTCTTCAAATTTTCCCTTGTAACTAGCCAGCTTTTTAGTTTTAGCACTCAAATCTGTTTCCTTGAGCTCAGCACTTGTTCAGAACTCATTGCAAGCACTAAATAAGCTACAAATTACTACAGCACTCAACTTTCCTCACTTGTTTAGAGAAAAACAGTTTTTAGTACTTAATAAATAAGCACCTATTCAGGCATGTCTAAAGGTAAGCTCCCAGTGTTTTCTCCTGTCTACCTGATGAATCTGGGCATCTTGGGACAGTGCAGCAGTTGCCTCATGTACACAGACAACCCTCTCCTCCTACCACCCAACACTACGACCTATGAGAGATGCACTTATATAGCCAAACTGGAAGCAAAGCTCTTTTCACCAAAGACTGGACTAGACAGTCAAGAGGAGAAGGTAAACACTTGCACCGCACCACACTCATCACATAGTCCCTCAAAACCTACGCCACCAAAACACACACACACAGAAGCACAAAACACACACCTACATTCACAGAGGCTCTCAGTAAAAAACTACCCAAACAACCAAGACCTCCAAAG
This sequence comes from Protopterus annectens, assembly GCF_019279795.1. Lineage (NCBI taxonomy): Eukaryota > Metazoa > Chordata > Ceratodontiformes > Protopteridae > Protopterus > Protopterus annectens. The sequence continues at coordinate 203,493,236 of NC_056745.1, forward strand.
CAGAAATGCAAGCAACCTCCACCCCCCCCAACACAACCCAAATGATACATAGCCCACATATTCAGTGTGCCACTCAACTATAGCCCATACACTCAGGTCATTCATTAAGTACAAATATGACTCTGTCATTGTCCACGTAGGTGTGAATGACCTGAGACATACCTCCCTGGACTACATGAAAAGAGGCATGGAGGAGCTCTCTGATCTTGTAGCCCAGGCAGGTATGACCCTCGCCCTGAGTAGCATCCTGCCATCACCCAGAATGATGCCAAAGTACAAGGACAAAATGACTGACTTCAGCAATTGGCTAAGCTTCTGATGTCATTCTAGGGGAATCCAGTATCTGTCTGCCTGGGATGACATGATTGACAGACCATGATGCTTTGCCAGAGATGGCCTGCACCTATCGCCCTTGGGATTCCGGATACTGGCAAAGGCTCTTGCCACCCCTATATTGCCTTTTTTAGGCAAGGTTCAAATGACAAATTCACCACAATAACAGGTACAACCAAGCAAAACCTGAGGGTAATGTTACTCAATGCTAGAAGTCTAAACCTCAAAATGCACTCACTCGAGGCACTCCTTAAAATGGAGAACATTGACATCTGTGCAGTGACAGAGACCTGGTTCAAAGCTCCAGAGAGCACCCCTGCATTACCAGGCTACAATTCATACCACACCTTTCGGCCACCAAACCAGGACCAAAACACTAAAGGTGGAGGCATGTCCATATTCATTAAGGATATCCATACCTCCAAGCTAGTTGCTCAGCATAATGCATCCGAGATTATCCAAGCTCAACTAACTAAGGGCAAAACCGCAATCCGGATTGTAGCTTGCTACAGACCCCCCACCATGCCCCAGGATTCCCACTCCTCTTTTTTTGATACACTGGAAAATATTAAGGTACAACCCAACACCCTAATAATGGGTGATTTCAACTACCCCACCATTAACTGGGAAAACTACTCGTGTACCAACTCTTTTGATCAACGTTTTCTGGAATTCATCAATTCCAATGCCTTGGATCAACTTATCCACACCCCCACCAGGGGCAGCAATATCCTAGACCTAGTAATCACCAACCTGGACAACCGGTGTTTTACACCAGAGGTCAGCTCCTTGTTGGTCAGATCCGACCACAAGCTAATCACCCTAGACATCCACATACTGCTCCCACCCCCCCACCCCCCCATTAGGAAAACAACCGTAAAAAATTTCTCTGAAGCCAACTTCACGTTTCTTAAGACAGAAGTGGCAAACTTCACGCACCCATGCAGATGGACAATGGAAGTACGACTGCTGAATCCTGCACAAATGCACTTTATAAGCACTTACACGAGTGCATGGATCGTGCTATCCCTAACAGAACCAAGATGCTATCCTCCAAAAAAAGGAAGCCAATCTGGTGGTCTTCTGACATAAACAAACTCTACTACAGAAGAAAGAAACTGTTGCAAAAAAAGAGTAAAATCCCACGATTGAAGGAACTCCCTGGTCAGCCTCAGTAAGAAGCTGAGATCCCTCATAAAATCCTCCAAAGCTAGTTATGAAAACAAAATCGCCACTGACGCTAAAGACAACCACAAAACATTCTATAGCTATGTCAAGAATCTCAATGGCAACACTCAGATCTGCTCTGAGTTACAGCACAATGACACTAAATATACAGAACCAACTGATATTGCCAACATCCTGGCAGATAGGTTCAGTGCTAACTTTATCCCCATCTCACTCCCTAAAGGGCCCATCTTTATACCAGAAGAATGCAAAGTTCCTGTAATCACGGCTGCACAGGTAAAAACCTCACTCTCCAAAACCAAGAACACAGCATCCATGGGACCTGACAACATACCAGGCTGCCTTCTACACCAACTACAGAATGAACGGGCACCCCACCTAAGTACCATGTTCAATCACAGCCTCACCTCAGGCTTTGTGCCCATTGAATGGTGCACCGTGATGGTTATCCTATTCCACAAAGGGGTGGCCACAACAGACCCTGGGAACTGCCGCCCCATTAGCTTGACAAGCCTGGCTTGCAAGGCCATGGAACGTATCATCATGGAACTCATAAACAAAGACATTGGAGAGTTCCAAACTCTGGACCCCACACAGTCCAGGTTTGTAAAAGGCAGATCATGTCTCCTAAACCTGATTGCTTCAAAGAAGTCTGTCACCAAATCCATAGATGAGGGTAAGGTGGTTCACACAGCCTATCTAGATAGAGTTCGACACCATCCCCCACTCTGGAATTATAGATAAACTCACTAAACTAGGTATAAATTCCTGTGTCACAAGATAGGTTGCCAACTGGCTTACTGACAGAACCCACACTGTGAAAGTAGTAGACTCCAAATCAGGCTTCAGACCAGTGACAAGTGGAGTACCACAGGGTTCAGTCCTGGGTCCTCTCCTGTTTGGTATCTACTTCTCTGAAGTACAGGCTAACACAGAAGGTCTTTGGCTAACTAAATTCACAGATTACTGCAAACTAGGAGCTATAATCATAACTCCTAACAATGTGGACATCCTACAAAAGGGCCTCACTGAGACAGATGCCTGGTGTCAAAGCCATGGTCTCAAGCTCAATGCCAAAAAGTGCATTGTCATCTCCTTTGGTAAAAACTCTGTACCCATGAACTACCACATAGGCGGTAGTCTACTTAACACCGAAAGTGTGATAAGAGACGTTGGGACACAGGTGGACAGTAGTCTCTCCTTTGATAATCACATCGCCACAGTGGTCAGGAAATCCTTCTACGTGGCACACCTCATCACAAAATGTTTCTCATCCAGAAAAAAAGAGGTTATTGTTCCCCTCTATTCATCACTCATTAGACCCATTATAGAGTACAACGCCCCTTTTGGTATGTACCTCACAAGACATCTACAACTGGAAAGGCTGTAGAAATACCTCACAAAGAGGATTACTGGCCTCAAACAGATGCCCTACGCAGACCAACTCAAAAAACTCCAGCTTTACTCCATCGCATATCGCCTACTCAGAGGCTATCTCTGCCTAACATACAAAGCTATATCAAATCCAGATCTGTTGGACATGCTCCACTTAAAGAAATCCCAATCCCTCCGAGCTACATGCTCTAGGGACGTAAACCTTGTCACCACAATAAACAGAACATGCTGGAGGGATAGATTCCTGTCCCAGAGACTTCCCATACTCTGGAACAGACTACCTATCTATGTCAAACAGAGCTTCTCATTAGCACTCTTCAAGAAAAATCTTGATGACTGGATGGGTAATAAGAAATTCACCCCAGGGATCACTTCTGTGGTTCTGCTTGACAGGGGCACAGGAAAATAATTTTCTTTGGTGGCGAAAGCCAAGGTACCTTTTTGGCTAGGCTTGTATAGGCCCTAGGTTCAATAGCCTAGTACCTATAAATGGCATAAAGCAGGCAAGAAACAAAACAACCATATACAAAAGCAGTTAATGGCTCAGTGTTCACAAACATTTCCCTTAAGCTGTATTACTGCTTAAAGTAAAAGCTACAACTGGAGAAGTAGTCACACATTCTGCAGGAAAAGACAGTAGTTTGTGAAATGAGATCACTACATAAAATAGAAAGAAAACATGTAATGAGTAGGTTAGATTCACATCTGAATGGAGAAAAAAAATGTTATACCTCAGTAGAATAGAAACCGCATGGGACACTGCAAAAGGAGAGGGATATCTTTTTATATTTATTGCATATTTACAAACGTCTGTCACAGCCAAAACATATCATTTAAAGAAATGCATACTTGTAATCTGTTAACACCTATAAAAGGAATGACCTTGAGTCAGTCTCTTTTTCTAAAGAAGGATGATTTAGAACTGGATTTATTTCGTTTTTGAAATAAAATTATTTAGATGAAGGGATTACTCTAAACACTTGGACTCTCGACAACCCTGTATTGGAATTTTGGTTTGTCCTGAGACATCATCCCTGTATACAACCAGGTTGGATTGCAATTACTGGAGTCCTCACCTGTGGGTGATGTTCTGCTATAGTTGACTGATGTGTGCCATGGGATCTTGAGGTCTTGCCATGGGATCCTGACATCAACATGCAATGGATGCCTAGGAAATGGGTATTACAGCAGTTAATTCAGAGAACATGTCACAAAGGAGACGGCACAGAGAAGAGGGCATTCCATGACATAGACATAAGTGAGGATGTCATCAAGCTCAGGGCTGGCAGTGCCATACTGAGGCATACTGACCACCATGGTAAAATATGGAAAACCTGACTTCAAGTGTGATGTGATTTATGGATGGAATATTTCCATGTACAACAGTCCATAGGCAACTGCGTACCATCCATAGCAGTACAAGTATGGGTGATGCTGTCAGCATACTCCGTTGGTTTATTGTCTCATGAACACCAAACATCAGGCTATGTATGACTATAGGTGTGGGTGATGCTGTCAGCATACTCCGTTGGTTTATTGTCTCATGAACACCAAACATCAGGCTATGTATGACTATAGGTGTGGGTGATGATGTCGGCATACTCCATTGGTTTATTGTCTCATGAACACCAAACATCAGGCTGTGTATGACTATAGGTGTGGGTGATGATGTCGGCATACTCCATTGGTTTATTGTCTCATGAACACCAAACATCAGGCTGTGTATGACTATAGGTGTGGGTGATGATGTCGGCATACTCCATTGGTTTATTGTCTCATGAACACCAAACATCAGGCTGTGTATGACTATAGGTGTGGGTGATGATGTCAGCATACTCCATTGGTTTATTGTCTCATGAACACCAAACTTCAGGCTGTGTATGATTTTAGGTGTGGGTGATGATGTCGGCATACTCCGTTGGTTTATTGTCTCATGAACACCAAACATCAGCCTGTGTATGACTCACTTTTTGGTGTGATAGTAAATATTGCTATATGGTGTGATTGTACATTACAACCACGATTTGTCATGATGGAGTTAGCAGACTTCATACAATGCCTTGCATTGAGCATACACTGATGCCAGTGCATATGGACACTTGTTCCACCTGGGTCAGATATTATGACACTGTGTCCAGCAGTTAGATGCATTTGTTTTGTGACAGTACCCTCATTCACTATAGAGGTGAAACAACTTTTGGCATGGGCATACCTCCCACCAGGTGAGATAGGTGATGTTTATGTGAGCAGTACTCACATGAGGAAATCACTCTCCATGAGGCTGTGTTGTGCAGGCTACCCCCATCATCTAGGAGGAGTAGATAGGTATAGCGGAGTGTTGCACTTTGCCAGCTCCTGGGAAGGAGGGGCAAAAGCAGTGCTGCTGATTTCATGAGGACTATAGTCCATCATCTGCGTATTTACAGCATTCCTTATATTGCACTCTCATAAAATATTTTCAATAACATTTCATCTCTAAAATGTAGACAATTACCTCTCATAATGTTGAGCAAATGGGCAAAATGTGGAACACTTAATAAAATCTTTCTATTACCTTCAACTAGGATGGTTAAAATGTGTTGTTTTTTACTTATAAAATAGTTTTTTTGGTGAATTAATATGATTCAGCTCTATTTAGCATGGCTATCAGTTTAAATAGCCTACAATGATTGTGTGAAAGACCCTTTCATTGTGGAACTTTGAGGTACATGAATTTTTTAAGATCTGAAATAAGGAATGTATCTTGTACTGAGATACACTTGAGAGATACTGAGTTTATGATGCTTGGTGGCGTGTGCATTCTGTTTTTAAACACTTGTATGGCATTTGCTACATTTGCTGTGCTTCTATTCACGTGATTGTGTTTGTGCTGCATTGCACTGTTTATCTGCCATCCTGAGGCATTTCTCCTTCATTTTGTATTTATTTAATGCTTCTGCAATGTCCTACTGACTACCTGATATGATGTTATGCTCCTGGTTATTTCTCTTCATATTCACTTCTTGCTTATTTGTTTTAATCGGCTGTTTTGATGTTTCGCTGACATTAATCATGTATTTTTTGCGAATCACATCATGTTTGTAGGAGGTCTAACTTCAGATCTCACTGAAAACAATGTCTGCATGTTTTTGCCTTTATGGGTGATTGCTTTTCTCCTGCCTAATGTAATTCAACGACTTCCGGATCTCCAGGTAAAGCTCTACTTTATGTTTTCAAGTAGGCAGAAGCAACCACTTAATTTGGGGATTGCATCTTCACTCTTCTGCAATGGTTGGACTTATATGCGAGAGCTATAGGAAATGCTGCACTTAAAGAAATTCCAAACCCTCTGAGCTACACGCTCTAGGGACCTAAACCTTGTCACCACAATAAGCAGAACATGCTGGAGGGATAGATTCCTGTCCCAGAGACTTCCCATACTCTGGAACAAACTACCAATCTATATCAAACAATTGGATTGGGATTTCTTTAAGTGGAGCATGTCCAACAGCTCTGGGTTTGACATAGCTTTGTATGTTAGGCAGAGATCGCCCCTGAGTAGACAATATGCGATGGAGTAAAGCTGTAGTTTTTTGAGACGGTCTGCATAGGGCATCTGTTTGAGGCCAGTAATCCTCTTTGTGAGGTATTTCTATGGTCTTTCCAGTTGTTGTAGATGTCTTGTGAGGTACATACCAAAAGGGGCGTTGTACTCTATAATGGGTCTAATGAGTGATAAGTAGAGGGGAACAATGACCTCTTTTTTTCTGGATGAGAATCCTTTTGTGATGAGATGAGCCACATAGAAGGATTTCCTGACCACTGTGGCAATGTGATTATCACAGAAGAGACTACTGTCCACCTGTGTCCCAACGTCTCTTATCACATTTTCGGCATTAAGTAGACTACCAGCTATGTGGTAGTTCATGGGTACAGAGTTTTTACCAAAGGGGATGACAATACACCTTTTGGCATTGAGCTTCAGTATATATATATAAAATTTATATATATATATATATATATATATATATATATATATATATGTATGTATGGATTCCCTTCAGAATCTTGAACTACTGAAATCCAGAATTTCAGTAGCGCGAGACCAGAAGGGTGAAAGTGCAGGGGCTGGGAGGGTGGCCTAATGGTTAAGGTGTTTGCCTTACAAACACAAGGTGCAGGGTTTGAGTCTCACAAGGGATAATTGGCTAGGCTTAAAATGGCTCGCAAGAGCAGTTAGCTTAGTACTAATCTATGAACCTATGAACCTATGAACTGAAACCTCAGAAGCGCGAAATTCAAAATCCCAAAGTTCGGAGATTTTGAATTAGCGGTTCTGGTGTTGCAGTGTGTGAGTGGGTGGTTGGAGATGTAAGTAAATGTTTTACAAGTTTTGGGTAGGGGATTTAGTGTGGGTCTGTGTGTTTTGTTAGTGTGATGTGTGTGTGCAAGGGGAATGTAGCTTGTGTGGTGATATTTTTGTGCGTTTGTGTAGTGCAACCTCTGAGTTAGTATATTTAAGTAGGGAGGGTGGGGGGTGCAGTCCCCCACATGGGGTGTGCAGGGGGATTGCCCTGCTGCTTGTATGTAGGGTAGGTGTTTGTGTATGTGAAGGGAGGTGTATGTTTGTGTTTGTGTCTGCAGTATGTTTAGTGTAGAAGTCGCAATTTTAAGTTTTGCGCTTCTGGGGTTTCAGGTTTATGGATTTTCGGCTTCATGGTCTCAAGATACTGAAATTCAAGATTTCAGTATTTCGAGATTATGAAGTAAATCCATAATCACCAGGGGGTGGGAGGATGGCATAATGGTTAAGGTGTTTACCTTACAGACACAAGGTGTAGGGTTTGATTCTCACATGGGGTAATTGGCTAGGCTTGAAATGGTCCACAAGGGTAGTCAGCCTAGTACAAACATATGAACTATATATATATATATATATATATATATATATATATGTGTGTGTGTGTGTGTGTGTGTGTGTGTGTGTGTGTGTGTGTGCATATATATATATATATATATATATATATATATATATATATAAGTGTGTGTGTTTATGTGTGTGTGCATCTGCATGTGTCTGTTGATGCTTCTAGAGGTATACTCCATTAAGCAGTGCACTTTCACTCAAATATACATTGCGTATTTGTTTTTCTAAACCTGAGTTTCATCATATCACTATAACATTAACTTACAACCCACAACCTTTAATATTACATGGACATATTCACTATTCAGCAGCTAGGTAATGTGCAGCCAAGCATTCGCTATTGCCAAAAGCCTGTTATTGGTTTAGGCAAAAACTCTGTAACACAAGTTATAACATTTCTGTGAAAAATAGTCCAACTTAAAGTAATATGCCATTTTAAGCTTGCACATATGACACTAATGTTGCATATGTCATGCTACATATTTGAATGTTACTGGAGTACAAGATTACTGGGTCTGCTAGAAGGACATTACAAGGAAGCTTAAGTCTCTGATTAGGTTACTGATATAGTATTTAATAATGGAACAGAAACATTCCAGAAGCACATAGTGCCTGCATTGATGGGTGATATGCTAAGGCAATGGTGTGATTTTAATCAAAATACATCTGTGGCATTTATTTTCTCAGTTCATCTTTGTTTCAAATAATTGTAGTCATCTGCATTTCCTCTTTTATCAGACCTTGCAGATTTCATGCCAATCCATTTATTATGTGGTAAAAGAAAGGCAATGGCGATAGAAAGGAAGGGAACTGGCATTCAAAGTCAAAAGATGAAATAAAATGAAGCTGAAGACCTGGAATGTGGGGCATTATCAGAAACAAATCTAACAAATAAGATCGAAGCTGCAGTCTAATATATATGTTGAACAGAATGTAGAAAGGATGATTTAAGTGGATGACTGGGCACAGATTTCTCTCTTAGATGCAGAGTTTCTTTTTAAGATCTTTCATCCCATCTATTTCACTTTAGTAATAGCCCACCTAAGACATCCACAATTGAAATATATTAATTATAATTTGTAAGCCAGTAATAAGTTAATTTTTGAGGCAAATTACTTTTTAAACTATCAAAGGTTGTTTATATCAATTATTTTTATAAGCCTTAATTGCTTAAACTATTAATACATCGCACAGCATTTTGCGTGAAAAACTTTGCCTTGTGTTATTCTCAGCCCACTCAGTAGCGCATGCTGAGTTAAAGCTAGTATTTTATTTCTTTGTTGTTGTTCTGTGCAGTATATCACTGCGTGCAGCTTTTTACATTTACTTTATGCATTTAAAGAATTAGAACATTTGAGCAAAGTTCATTTACAACAATCCTCATCGACATTAACCTGATGAATGGCAGCAACTTTGATGTAAATTATATCCATACTCATGATCTCATATTGTAATATATGATGTCTATGAAAATGTATAGCAGCATTAGCAGCATTCTCAACTATCTGTCTCTTTATGCAGGAAAAAGCTCAAGCAGTTTGTCCATAAGTCAAAATGTGAAAGAGCATGGTTCAGTTCTAAGTAATGGAATTGGAAGGAAGGGTAGATATAGCATATCCATTTTGCAAATGTAAGATTTTTGAAATTACAGCAACTGCTAACAGCAAGGGCTATTTTCATTTCTACTTAGTTAAAGTTATGCCACTGGTGATTAAAAACAACTGTTTTGAAGCATAGTATGCCTTTCTAGTTGTAGCTGCCCCCTTCATGACTGCTCTGTCTTTTGCATTTCCTTGTGGCACCCTTTATCTGTCTCACCCTCTCTTGAATGACTCCCCCAAGACTTGCATTCCTATACCCATTAAAGAGAGACATTCCACGATCCTGCTGCACATTGCATGCAATAATATTACACATTGCATTTATAATTCAGGCTCTCTTAATCAGCCCAAATTACCCCTCCATCTTTCTCCATCCTTTCATTCCTTACCTCCTTTTAGTTTTGGATTCTGGAAATCAGAGCAAGCATTCAATATCCTTTCTGTATCCCGTAACTGTTCGTATTTGGCTATGTAACTTTGCTTTTTTGTTTCAATACCCTGAACCTTCTTTTTGTTTTATCGTACTCTGATACCATAACATATCCTTCAACATGAAAGTCACCAGATCTGCATGCTGTAGTCCAAAAGGGATTCTCACTACTGCTTAGTATAAAGAAAGGGTAAGCGGTGAACCCCACAAGTCCATGTAGCAAACTATGTAGTCAAGCATACTGCTTACCTAGTCTACTGTACTGAGCAGAGCAGAGCAGTTCATTCCTGGGATGATGGTAAGTCCCAGTTCTTCTCATCAAAGTGCTCTTCTAGGCATTGTTCAGTAGCAATCACCTCTTCAAATCATTTTGTGAGCCTCTCCACATATCAACACCTTAGATTACTCCCAACTTATTTACGCACTACACAATCTTCCCCATTGTCTTCTTACCAGCCTTCCTATGTAGCATAGAATCAAAGGTGTTTTTTAATTTCAGTTAGACAATCTTCAGCTTTCTTATGTACCTCATATTTGATCCTATCATAATGGTAGACTAAAATGGGCTGGCAGTTCCTCCTTTTTATGAACCCATGCAGGCTATTGTCCAACATTAGGTGAACTGCCTTTAGTAACTACATGCAAATCCTTGAAGCACTTTTTTGAAATACTTTGCACATCTGTCTCAGATAGCATGATGTAGTAATCCCAAACCATTGAGAAGTGTTTCCATAAGTCTGCCACAATCTTATCTGCTTTTACCCATGTCCCCTTCTTTCAGCTCTTTTCTTTTCATCCATCCCCTTCCCCCTCATAAATAAATGTGTCTTGCTATGTCTGTTTCTTTCTTTTGTTCTAATCCACATACACGCCCAGCTCCTTAACTTTTTCTACAGTTCATCAGTTAATTTCCATAACTACTTTGTAAAATTTGTATAATGTATCTTTTCTTACCAGGTGTATAAAGTTATAAGTCACCAAACTAGAAGTAATATCTTGTTAGATGTATGAAAAAAGGACATAGAAAATGGCCTTCCTAGCATTGCTTGTTATTACGTGTGCTTGTTTATATTTTTTGACATTGAAGTAGGTATCACATGATACTATAAGACGAGGTGAATATTTTAGTTTCAAACTGTGTTTTCAACAATTTAATGACAGTATATAGCCAAGAAAACTAGATATCTGTACTCCTAGAGCCAAGTGATTGTTTAGTGAGTGATGTCATCAGTGTAGTAGACATAGAATTACCAGAGTAATGTTATATCAGGAGGCTACAGACGAGATTCTGCTATAATGAAGGAGTAATTGGTAAGCTATTCATGTCAGAGATCGGAATGTGTCTGTGACCAGTAAAGTGGGAACAGATTAAAATGGTCACAGTAACAATTGCCAAGTACAGTGCCTGAAACTTCACATATTATCAGGGTTGTGCTTCGCAAAGTGGCTGAAGGACTGCAACAGTAAATAACTTTCAAACAAATAAAGAAAGTTGGTCCTTTTTCAACAAACAAATAGAAATGCAAATTTATCACATCTTGTGCCTAGCACATTGGGTTTTAGAAAGGGAGGTATGCATTCTGATGGATTATGTCTTATGTCAGTAAGGAGACTCATTGCCTCAAAGCCTATCATGCACATGGTCTGAATGCTAATTCTGAAGAAACTTGTCACTAGTACATTGTAGAAAAAAAGTAAAGATTAGTGGAAGCTGCTAATTTGCAAAGATAGATGACTTTATTAGTACAAGAAATCAGAGACAGCCCCACCTCTGCTGTATAAATGTTCCATGAATAAAGTTATTAAATTCTGGTAGAAAATGTTAGTAATCTATGCTTATGGCTCAGTGTGGTTAGCTGTGTGTTTGTTAAATAGTAAGTTATGAAATCATTGTGTACATGGTAGAAGGCGTGCATATGGTCCTGTAGTACAAAATAACATATTTAACACCCTATTTTCAGTAAATGGTAAAGAATGCCAGTGTAACAAAATCCATTTTCAAGGGCACTGAAGCAAAAATGGTGACAAATGGAATTTCTCCCAGTTTCACTCTGGTTTAAGAAACATCAATAAACACTTACTAAAATAACAACTAATATGTAATAAATGTATTTTCAAACCTTATATCTAGCCATCAGGTAGTATCCATATGGTCCTGTAATAAATAGATTTTCAGTTCTACAGTAGACTCCTTCTTATCCGGCGTCTCATTAACTGGTCTCCTCTTTAACCAACAATCAAATTTCTGTTGTGCCCTAGCAAAAGACAACAGAGAAGAGCAACACTTCCGCCTCCTGTGGGCTGAATAATGACAGACATTTGACTTTTAAACTTCATATTCATTAGAAAAAATGCATACTAACACAAATCCTGTTACTCTAGCTGATTTATAACCCATAAATATTATATATGATAAAAAAGAAAAAATATACTGACCAAACACAACCATAAAACAAAATATTTATTAAAATATAAGCTCTTTCGTGCTAGTATCACCACACTTCTTCAGCCATAAAAACAAAATGCATCTTAATGCTATTATACATTCAATAAAATCAATCAAATAAAACAATCAACCAATTAGTGCTGTAACTTACGTGCCTTCAACAGAGGTTTTAAAGATATACTTCCATTCAAGCCAAGTGTCTTATGTGCTTGCAAAGTTGTAATCCACCTGAGTTCAGCCATTTCTACCCTATTTACAATAGCACCACCTCTAACACGAACAGTCAATGTCTGTAACACTAAAAAACTAAACTTATGCCCTTCAAAAGATGCTAGATGTCTATAGAAAGACACCTGGCTTGAATGGAAGTATATCTTTAAAACCTCTGTTGAAGGCACGTAAGTTAGCACACTAATCGGTTGGTTGTTTTATTTGATTGATTCTATTGAATGTATAAAAGCATTATGACGCATTTTGTTTATATACCTGAAGAAGTGCAGTCATACTGGTACGAAAATGTGTACATTTTAATAAACATTTTATTTTATGATCGTGTTTGGTCAGTATATTTTTTCTTTTGTACCTTTTTTTTTATTTTTTTTTTTTATTTTATTTATTTAACATTTGTTGACTGGGAATGTCCGACTAGGTTCCACAGAGCCTGTTTTCAGCAGAGGCCCGGGGAGAAATGCTCCAGATTGCTGATTGTTTTGTGGAAATGCTGAGCTTAATTCACCAGGGTTGATTTCTTCGTTTGCCCTATTATTATGTATGCTTTTTTCCTGATTACCCAGGCATTCATTTATCCAGCCAAAGGTCCAGTCCCGGTGAGAACAGATAAGAGGGATTCTACTGTAAATGATCTTACAGAGAGCTTACTGCAGGCGGAGCCTATAGCTCAGTGTTGAAACACTTCTTCTTTAAAAGTACTTGTAAAACAGTCATAAAATTATAATATAAAACATGCACACAGTTACTCTCAAATCATAGATATTAAATTAGCAGCAAAGAATGTCTCCCAAACATAGATAGCAACATCTACACAAGAAAGAATAATTTCTTTATTTCAGTAAATTTCAGGAACATTAAATAAGCTGCAAAACAGATCCTGAGGAAATACTTAACATTATTCCATGATCTGATTGTACTTTGTAAGCTGTATGTCTGCTTTTTGCAAAACATGTTTTCTTTTTGTTTTTACTATATTCCATAATGGTCTGGTAGTTTTGCTCTGATGATCACAACCTGGGCTTTCTACAGGACTCTTTCCTTTGGCCACATTCTAGGAAGCATAGTTGAAGCCACACAGAATTTGTAGGTACAGAAAATCTGTCATGCACTAGTGAGCCTATTTGCTCAGCCTGTAGATGTACAAGGGCTTCTTTAATGGTGGATAATGGTGACTCTCTCCCCTTCATTACTGTAGATAGTGCAGCTGTGCCATAGGGCCTTATGTGCATCTTGCCGTCATCACCACTAGCCACAGCTGCCATGCCGACATCACTCCTAGTTTATCCTGTGCTGCTTGACCCCCCCTGTAGTGAAGCTTCTGAATGCATGCACATACATGACATCATTGTCAACCCCTTACGGCATGCATACTCATACACATGAATGTACTACTATACCATACATTGACAAATATGCCATACAGGTTGTTGTACCTGCAGATCAGAGATGCCTGGAAGGACATGTGGACGAGACTCTTGGTCCATCCTTCACTTTAAACATGCATTGGAGTCTGCTATAATGTAGTTTAATTGACATTATTAATGTGCTGCTTCCCCTACTGATACTGATGTTTGGTGCCAGCCCACCTCCATATCACAGGTATGCACAAGTGGTTGGTGCCAGCCCACCTCCATATCACAGGTATGCACAAGTGTTTGGTGCCAGCCCACCACCATATCCTAGGTATGCACAAGTGGTTGGTGCCAGCCCACCTCCATATCACAGGTATGCACAAGTGTTTGGTGGCAACCCACTTCCATATCCCAGGTATGCACAAGTGTTTGGTGTCAGCCAACCTCCACATCCTAGGTATGCACAAGTGTTTGGTGCCAGCCCACCTCCATATCCTATGTATGTACAAGTGTTTGGTGCCAGCCCACCTCCATATCCCAGGTATGCACTAGTGTTTGGTGTCAGCCAACCTCCACATCCTAGGTATGCACAAGTGTTTGGTGCCAGCCCACCACCATATCCTAGGTATGCACAAGTGGTTGGTGCCAGCCCACCTCCATATCCCAGGTATGCACAAGTGTTTGGTGGCAACCCACTTCCATATCCCAGGTATGCACAAGTGTTTGGTGTCAGCCAACCTCCACATCCTAGTTATGCACAAGTGTTTGGTGCCAGCCCACCACCATATCCTAGGTATGCACAAGTGGTTGGTGCCAGCCCACCTCCATATCCCAGGTATGCACAAGTGTTTGGTGGCAACCCACTTCCATATCCCAGGTATGCACAAGTGTTTGGTGTCAGCCAACCTCCACATCCTAGGTATGCACAAGTGTTTGGTGCCAGCCCACCTCCATATCCTATGTATGTACAAGTGTTTGGTGCCAGCCCACCTCCATATCCCAGGTATGCACTAGTGTTTGGTGGCAACCCACCTCCATATCCTATGTATGTACAAGTGTTTGGTGCCAGCCCACCTCCATATCCCAGGTATGCACTAGTGTTTGGTGGCAACCCACTTCCATATCCCAGGTATGCACAAGTGTTTGGTGCCAGCCCACCTCCATATCCCAGGTATGCAAAAGTGTTTGGTGCCAGCCCACCTCCATATCACAGGTATGCATAAGTGTTTAGTGTCAGCCTACCTCCACATCCTAGGTATGCACAAGTGTTTGGTGCCAGCCCACCTCCATTTCCTATGTATGCACAAGTGGTTGGTGCCAGCCCACCTCCATATCCCAGGTATGCACAAGTGTTTGGTGGCAACCCACTTCCATATTCCAGGTATGCACAAGTGTTTGGTGCCAGCCCACCACTATATCCCAGGTATGCACAAGTATTTGGTGCCAGCCCACCACCATATCCTAGGTATGCACAAGTGTTTGGTGCCAGCCAACCATCATATCACAGGTATGCACAAATGTTTGGTGGCAACCCACCTCCATCTCCTAGGTATGCACAAGTGTTTGGTGCCAGCCCACCTCCATATCCCAGCTATGCACATGCATTTGGTGCCAGCCCAAGTCCATATCCTAGGTATGAGGGGCCACTCCTCCTGGCATGCAAGTGACAACCAAAACATCTTGGTTTCAGTGAGACCTTCTGATTTGGTGGTTCATCCCCTTTGATGGGCCTGTCTGTGGCAATGTCCCATATACTTTCCTTTGAGTAGAGTATCATATCAGTAGCCCTTGAATTTTATTTATTTATTTATTTAACATTTGTTGACCGGGAATGTCCGACTAGGTTCCACAGAGCCTGTTTTCAGCAGAGGCCCGGGGAGAAATGCTCCAGATGCATGTCTTTGGAATGTGGGAGGAAACCGGAGTACCCGGAGGAAACCCACGCGAACACAGGGAGAACATGCAAACTCCACACAGAAGGCACCCCAGCCGAGAATCAAACCAGAGAACCTCTTGCTGTGAGGCGACAACGTTAACCGCTGCACCACTGTGCCACCCAAATACATATGTTATAGACATCTATTATTCCCGCTCACAGCAATCGCATCCTGGACAGTTCCTGCTAAGTCTACTTCCTAATAATATGCTTATTTACAGCACCTTTGTCCAGTAGGTGCATGCCATGTCCACAGATGGCCTGAGCTAGCACTTCATTCTACTGGCTACTGAACATTTCAAGGGTTTGTCTCTATTAGGTAGCTATACCAGTAGCCGTACACCTGAAGGCAAAACATATCAGTCAGTGGGTATGTATGATACACTGTGGGATGCATATAGCAATGACTACAGCCTCCCCCCTTAACTTACCTTCTTAACAGTTGTAGTTAGTGCCATATGCATCTCCTCCCCACACTTAGATACCATAGTTATGCCTCAAAATATGACCCTGGAACCCCACACCTATTGTGGCATGTCTTTTCCATGGACTCCTGTGTTCTCAGAGTTAACCCCGACTAAAGACAGATGGCACAGTATCATGCCACTGTGACGGGTTCCCAGATACAGATATATTACAATAGCTGCCTCATTATGGTTGACATCCATGAGAGGGTTTGTTGTTGTTTTTGCTGAGCTATTTGGCCAGGCAGGGCTTTTCCTTTACTCTAAGAAGCTCCACATCCAGAGCGGCTTTACTGAAGGTCCTCTATTTCCAAGCTGTATGATTAGAAGTGGTCTTTGTAAAATGATGTACAGGCTTTAGCATGCTAACAAGAGACAACTAGCTTGGTAGTTATGTTATTGAAGCCAGTTAGCATTATACCTCTCAAATGTCCAGATTTTCACAGAACATCTAGATTTTTGCCTCATGTTTTTGACATGTTTCTCATAAAATTTGTGTTGTTTGGCAAACAGTGAGGCTTAAAGTAATGAAATAATTACCGACATTTGAGTTTCTGACTTCATGTCCTTTAGATAATGTATGGTAATGCAGCACCTGTTATTCTAACGACTTAACTTTATAAGAGCAAATAATTAAAATCTGTTCCTGATTTTGAGCCTTTGTCCCTCATTATTTTTGGCTGTGTCCAAATTTCTTGTGCTAAGAGGTTGAGAGGTATGTACCATTGTCTGTAAATCACTGTCAGAACACACTGCATTTTACTTATATATTGGTTTGAGCCATGTATCATGAAGAAGATGAATCATGTGACCTGTATGCTCATGCATACATCATGCATACACCAATCAACACTGTAGTCCAGCACTATGACAATGTACTAGCACTTTAGTACAGCACTACACTGTATATGTCACTCAGAAACATGTGTCCATACTTGTTTAGTTCAGATTATCAAGCGGACAGAATACTGACATCCAAAAAATCAAGTTCTAAACATATTAACTACCAAACATTGAAGTGTAGTAGCAGGTGATTGTCTGAGATAATGGTGAAGATGGAAGTGGGGTTTTGCCCTTCCCAGCTATAGCACTACCACAGAGTTTGTATATTTATTTAACAGTTAATGTGGAGGTTCGCAGTCTCCAACATCAGGAGTACATGAGTAGACAGGGGGTATCTGAAGTCTGAGTTTCTGAGGCTGAATGTCCAACTGGAAAGCACTAAGCACTTTCTGGCATAGCTGATTAAGTAAAATGACTAGCAAGCCCCACCCATTTGGCTTACAGAACAGCAACCACCACATACCTTTGATCACCATGTGAGTGATGCCTGTGGTTCCTGCCTTCCAGGCTGAGTTGATAACCAACCATGCCATGATATACCCTGCCCCAATCCTGGTGTGCTCCCTCCCTTATGTATCATTCCCATTCATTTTTAGTTGTCTAATCCTCACCATCAACATTTGTCCACACTCTGTACAAATTCTGTATGCATTCGTCCAGCTTTCCTCCAATCCTTTTGCATGGATACCTCCCCTGTCTGGCTGTGGTCTGCGTTTGTCTGTCTGTCCTGCTTCCTGTCATTCCGCCCTAGCTCATCACCAGCCATCCCTAAGCACCTTTCCTACCTACCCTTCTTTTGTCAAAATGGTAAAAAAATGGGCTTTCCCCATCAAAAAAGTTACCCCCTCCTTTCCCCCACCAATTATACCTTATGGCTATCCTTCTGTGCTTACCTCTGCTTACTTTCTCTCCTTCCTACTTTCTTATCTACACCCATTCCTCATCATTTATATACTGACTGGTGTTGTCAAAGTGCTGCACCCTCCCACATTGATCTTTCTCTGATGGCTGCAATGCTACCCTTCTTGTACCACCTGGGTGATAGCTATGACTAATGTTGCTGCATTGACTAGGCCTCTCTACCTTGCTTTAGTTGTAACATCCATCAGTTTGGCATGTAAGCTTCTCTAGTGCTGCATGTTTCGTACTGCAGCCACCACTGCCTGTCCCAACATCGCTGCACCTCTCCTGTTCTAGGTAGTCTTTTATTTGGAATGCAGGTGCTATCTGCTGCCAGATACATGCCTAATTAGATCTATATCTCTTTGTGCAGTAACCTCCTTGAAATGTAGTGCTGTTTGTCTATGAATCCTGCTCAAGATCTTTGATTCATTCAATTAATTTAGTCAACGTCATTATAAGATTCACGAAGAACATTTGATTGTCTAGATATTTCAATCCATCATGCTCTTACCTGAGCAACTTCACAATAAATACTAAACTTAGCAACCAGCCAATCTGTATACTTGAGACAATGCGATTCCATATAAATCTATTCCTAATTCTGTCAGATACGTTAGCATTAAAGTGCAGAGACTTTTTTAACCGGCTTAGAAACCTAAATGTAGTTCAGTGGGATATGATTGCCTTCTATTCTTTCAAGAAACTGAATAAAACCTGCTTTAGCGTGACTTTGCGCGATTTTGCGCATAGCACAGCATTGGGCAGCGCTGCTTAATTGGGTTTAAACCATTCTGGGCTCCACAAAGTCTGCTCTTCACTTTTTCCCTTAGAACTGCTCTAGCTCTCAAAATAAACACCCTATTCCTAATCTAAAGCCTGGCACTTGCTCACTAAAGCAATTATATAAGTCAGCACTAAAAAATTGAAAACACTACATCCTCACAAACTCCCCTTGAGTACCTTGTTCCCCATTGGCCCTTTTTTCAATTATAAAGGAGTTCCCTGTACTAGTCTAGCATGTCCCAAAGTCAGTTGTCAATCTCCTCTCCAGTCCAGCTGGTGAATCTGGGAATCTTGAGGCAATGTTACAACTGCCTCATGTACACAGACAACCCTCTCCTCCTTCCAACAAGTTCCAACATATGTGAGAGATGCAACCATATAGCCAAACTGGAGGCTAAGCTCTCTCAACTCAGTACTGGTGTACCAGTCAGGAGGAGAAGGTAACCACACACACTACAATTCCAGTCTCACATAGACCTACCACGACAGCAAACCAAACACATAAACACACAAAAACATACTCGGAGGCTCTAAATAAAAATCTGCCTAAGCAGCAGAGACCTCCAAAGCAGACATCCAAGCAACCGCTACCCCAAAACAAAACACGTGCAACACATAGTTCAAAAAGTCAGTGTGTTGAACAGTCACAGCCCTTAAGGCTATACAACACACCTGATATACTTGTAATAGGTGATTCTATCATCAGGCACACTGATGTCCCGCTCACCAGACTGAACAAGGAGAAGGTCACGGTGATCTGCCTGTCAGGCGCTAGGATCCGCCACATAACACAAGCACTCAAGTCACTTCAAGGCAAGTACAAATATGACTCAGTCATTGTCCATGCTGGTGTGAATGACCTGAGACGTACCTCCCTGGACTACATGAAAAGAGACATAGAGG
Organism: Protopterus annectens; assembly: GCF_019279795.1. Lineage (NCBI taxonomy): Eukaryota > Metazoa > Chordata > Ceratodontiformes > Protopteridae > Protopterus > Protopterus annectens. The sequence continues at coordinate 203,512,950 of NC_056745.1, forward strand.
AGTTCTCTGAGCATGTTGCTCAGGCCAGTATGACCCTGACCTTGAGTAGCATCCTACCCACACCAAGAATGATGCCATAATATGAAGACAAGATGATCAATTTCAACAACTGGCTTAAGTATTGGTGTCATTCAAAGGGGATCCAATGCCTGTCAGCCTGGGATGACATGCTCGACAAGCCACGTTGCTTCGCTAGGGATGGCTTGCACCTGTCACCCATGGGCTTTCGGATATTGGCAAAGGCTCTTGCCACCCCCATAGTGCCTTTTTTAGGCAAAGCTCAAAAGACAAACCCACCTCCATAGGTATCACAAGGGAAAAGAAACTAAGGGTAATGCTACTCAACGCCAGAAGTCTAAACCTCAAGATGCATGCACTTGAAACTCTCCTCAGCATGGAGAACATTGATATCTGTGCAGTAACAAAAACCTGGTTCAAGGCTCCCGAGAGCACCCCAGCACTACCAGGTTATACCTCATACCATACTTTTCGGCCCCAAAACTCAGACCAAACCACAAAAGGATGGGGAGTATCAATATTCGTCAAAGATACCCACACCTCCAGGTTGGTGGCACAGCACAAAGCATCAGAAACTATCCATGTGCAACTAACAGTGGGTAAAACTGCCTTCCAGTTTATAGCCTGCTACAGACCACCCTCCCAAACCCAGGAACCTTACTAGACCTTCCTAAGAACACTGGAAAATAGGAAGGTCTCCCCAAACACCATTATATTGGGCGACTTCAACTACCCAAACATAGACTGGGAGCATTACTCTAACTCCAACACCCTAGCCCAAAGGTTCCTAGAATTTATAAACTCAAATGCTATGGAACAACTTGTCACCACTCCCACAAGAGGGGAAAACATACTGGACCTGATCATCACCAACATGGGGACTCTATGCTCCAGACCAGAAGTGTATCCCTCACTGGTAAGATCAGACCATAAATTAATCTCACTGGATATCCACATCCCGACCCCACCCCCTGCCCAGAAAACCACAGTGAAAAACTTCTCTAAAGCAAACTTCACACTCCTCAAAACCGAGGTGGAATCCTTCAAAGTCCCCGGGCCTGTGGAAAATACGGCCCAGACTGCAGAATCCTTTATAAACACATCCTATGAACACCTTCAGGAATGCATGGATCATGCAATCCCAAATAAAACCAAGACCCAATCCCCCAAAGGCAGGCGTCCTGTCTGGTGGACCCCAGCCATAAACAAACTATACAATAGAAGGAGGAAGCTACTGCATGATAGAGCAAAATCCCTAAAAGGGAAGGCATCTCTGATCAGTATTAGCAAAAAACTACGGGCACTCATAAAATCATCTAAGGCCAGCTTCGAGAGAAAAATTGCACAAGACACTAAAGATAATCACAAGGCTTTCTTTAGTTATGTTAGGAACCTGGGTGGAAACTCCCAGATATGCTCAGAGTTAGTCCAAAATGACAAAAAATACACTGAACCCACAGACATTGCCAACATCCTGGCTGACAGGTTCAGTGCAAACTTCTCCTCCCCCTCCCCCCCAAAACAGCAATTATCTATTCCAGCAGAGTGCTGCCCCCCTGACATCTCAGATGCTCAGGTGAGAGCCGCCCTCTACAAAGCAAAAAACACAGCATCAATGGGACCAGATGGTGTCCCGGGCTGCGTCCTACATGAACTCCAAGAAGAGCTGAACCCCAACATAAAGCTACTGTTCAATCTCAGCCTTACTACAGGATATGTACCCAAAGAATGGCGTACAGCAACAGTGGTCCCTCTCCACAAAGGTGGTGCCTCAACGGATCCTAGAAACTATCGCCCCATAAGCCTGACTAGTTTAGTCTGCAAAGCTATGGAGAGGATCATCATGGAACTCATAAATAAAGATATTGGGGACCTACAGACACTAGATCCTACCCAGTTTGGCATTGTTAAGGGCAGATCCTGCCTCTTAAACCTGGTTGATTTCTTTGAAACAGTCACCAAGGCCATTGACGAGGGGAAGGTGGTCCACACAGCCTACCTGGACCTCGCAAAAGCCTTCGATACAATACCCCACTCGGGCATCATAGATAAGCTATCCAGCTTAAATATAAACCCCTATGTCACTAGATGGGTTGCAAACTGGCTCAAGGACAGAACCCACATGGTCAGAATTGCTGAAGCCATGTCAGACTCCAAACCAGTTACAAGTGGCGTCCCACAAGGCTCAGTCCTGGGACCTCTCTTGTTCGGCATATATTTCTCAGAGGTACAGACCAACACGGGAAGACTGTGGCTGACCAAGTTCACAGATGACTGCAAACTGGACGCCATAATCGACTCTCCAGCTGACACAAGCATCCTCCAAAAGGGTCTCATAGAAACAGACAACTGGTGCCAGAGCCATGGCCTCAAGCTAAACGCCAAAAAGGGTATAGTCATCCCCTTTGGCAAAAACAAAGTGCCCACAAATTACCACATAGGTGGTAATCCATTAAGTACGGAAGAAGTAATTAGGGACCTGGGGACCCAAGTTGATAGCAATCTCTCATTTGACAACCACGTGGCCAAAGTGGTTAGAAAAACCTTCTATATAGCCCACCTAATCATGAAGGGATTCACATCTAGATCAAGGGAGGTCATTGTGCCTCTTTACTCATCCCTCATCAGGCCCATAATTGAATACAATGCCCCTTTCGGGATGTACCTTACCCAATACCTGCAGCAACTGGAAAGACCCCAAAAGTACCTCACCAAGAGGATCAAAGGGCTCAAACAGATGCCATGTGCTGCCCGGTTAAGGAAACTCCAGCTCTACTCGGTTGCATACTGCCTGCTTAGAGGCGATCTGTGCCTGACATATAAAGCCATGTCCAACCCAGAATTAATGGACATGTTGCACTTCAGAAAATCCAAATCCCATTGAGCTACGTGCTCAAGGGACTTGAACCTCAGCACTGAAATAAATAGGACATGCTGGAGTGACAGATTCATAACCCAGAGGCTCCCTTCACTCTGGAATAGAATCCCAGTCCAAGTTAGGCAGAGTCCCTCACTAACTCTCTTCAAAAGAAATCTTGACGAGGGGATGGGAGATCGTAGATTTACCCCGGGTATCACTTCTGTGTCACTGCTAAACAGAGGCACAGTAAACTGACCTCAAAAAAGGGCATAGTAAAACATTTAAAATGGGTGGCGAAAGCCAAACACACTCCGGCTAGGCTTACAAATGCCCTAGGGCAGATAGCCTAGTATGAACCTATGAACCTATGAACCTATGAAGTAACAGCTATTTTAATGGACAAGAATTTCAAACAAAGTCCAGCACAGTCTTAATTTTACATCATATAAAAGTAATGAGCTCTTCCATATCCCCCCCCCAAAAACAACATGAGCATTACAAAAAATATAAGAGCATTTAGAGCTTACATCACACAAAACATTACCATATTTTGCAGTTCTTATCTTTTGCAATCTAGAAAAATCTTATCCAAGCAACTGACTCTTTCATCCAAATAAAAGAGAATTATTTATAATACAGCTGTTGTTGCATGCACTGCAAATACCTCCCAATAAAAATAGAAAAATGAACAGGCAATTATTTTTTTCTAAAACAAAGACTAGTTTGCCTTAGAACGGCACTTTCATTTTTCATTCCAGTGGTGAATATTTTGATAATATTGGAATTTCTCTGTCCTTCGCTCTCTCTCTCTTTCTCTCTCTCTCTCTCTGTGTCTCACTCTTTATCTCTCAATCTCAGAAATTGCAGCCAACTACGAGAGTGATCCCACAGATAACCACCTCTATCTGAGGTGTTTACAAGGCAAAGGGGAAAAGAGAAGTAGGTTGCCAGGTCATTCTTCCATATAATATATGCATGCCCTCAAACCTATGGCCAATTTAGAGTGTCCGGTCTACCCACTGCATGTCTTTGCAATGTGGGAGATAACTGGAGCACCTATTGACAATCCATACAGTCGCAGCGAGGACATGTAGACTCCACAGAGAAGGTACCCCAGCCAAGATCCAGAATAAGTGTTATCAAATAAAAGCTTTTGATTTTTATCTTTATATATATATATATATATATATATATATATATATATATATATATATACACATACATGTATATATATATATATATATATATATATATATATATATATATATATATATATATATTGACAACATTTGTTGAACAGGAAAGTCCACTGGATCAAAGATCCATTTTCAATTTAGGCCCGGGGAGAAAAGCTCCAAAAGATACAGTTACACACTAAACAAAGTTAATAAAAAAATTAAAAATAGTTTACAAAGATTTTTACATAGTCAGCAGATTACACATTAAGTCAAAATACAGTTTATAACAAGAAACAATAAAACAGGGCATCATAAAGTACAGTAAAGCAGACATATATATATATATATATATATATATATATATATATATATATATATATATATATATATATATATATATATATATATATATATATATATATATATATATATATATATATATATATATATATATATTCAAACACATATATACTTTTTATTTTGGTATTGTTTGTTGAATAGGAGCAGAGCCATTTGGAGATGCTTGAAGGAAAAATCTGCAAAAACATAAATAAAATATTTCCATATAATGTAAACTGATTTTTTACTGATAAGTTAACAGATAAAATTGATGAGTGAAAAATCATGTGCAGATAGTACTGCAAAATATCAGTTATATCTAGCTGGCTACCACACAGCAGATATCTTATCCTAGTAATACTACATGCAAAACCAAATAAAAGACAAAGGGAAGGAGTGAAAAAATACAGGATAGGGATAAAAAAGGAGGAGAACAAGTATGACGGGAGATGAGAAAATGTAATCACACAGCCGTAATACTACTTTCGGCTTTTCCCGTTTAGGGGTCACCACAGCGGAACTCCCGTCTGCTAATGATTGGCAGGTGATTTTTACAGTGCCGAGTTGCCAGCCTGACACCCAACCTTCAAAGAAGGCATGCCCATTCACGCATGCACCTACCTGCATGTCTTTAACGTCACTCGACCGTGGGGAGGACATGCAGACTCCACACAGAAGGCACTCCAGCTGAGAATCGAACGGGAGAACCTCTTGCTGTGAGGCAACAACGCTAACTGCTGCACCAACGTGGCACTATGTAATATTATTAGTTAATCATACTGGATAGCAGAAAGATGGATAAAGGTCAGGTAATTCAGTATTATATCTGCATGAGCAGGTGTTGGCCAGGTGCAGTCCTATGGTTTGCTTAAAGCCAAGTTTAGAGGTATGTTGATAAATGGAAAATGGGAATTTATTCCATGCCATAGGTTAAAGGATGTTTCTCACACAAGGATGACACTTGTGCAGCTGAGATGTCTTGCAGGAGTATGCATATGAGTACATTGTTTAGTGCTGGGTATTTTGGGAAATATAATTTTTATACCTCAGTTTTAAATAGGATAGTGTTAAGAGACCTTCATCAGATAGGTTGCTGAATTCAATAAATGATGAAGTCTAGCAGATGAAAGCAGTAATAAGGAAACAATCGGATTGTCCCATATTTTTATTTTTATCCTTTAGACAGAATCTTTTGGAAAAAGGGTCGGTTTACAAGAATTCCTTTGCATACTGCTCAAGAATTGGACAGATTCTACCAGTGTGTTTGACTTTTCCTTCCTTATTAAGCTAGAATGCAAATTAGATCAAATTTATTCTGCATTCAAATAGGATTTAGATAATTTTTTTACAGAGATCAGTATAACAGTCCACTTTAAAATTCATCGTTGCTGTATTACGTGACTCCAGCATTTGCCTAATTATTTTCATTAACGTTCTATAAAGGCATAGGCAAACAGAATGCTAATTCCATGTAATTTTAAAGACATTGTCTGACATAAAATGCTCCATAAACTGACAGTCATCAGTTTTAAAGTATGTGCAAATGAAATTTGCAATTATGAATGGTGGAGGGCAGACATCTTTCTCTAAAGCTCATAGTTCACCTAATGGCATAAATTAATTCACAGAATCATAAGATGCATTTTGTTTTCCATTTGAAGTTAACTTAATAATTAGTTCAACTGGATGTTAGGAAAAAGTAGCCCAGACTAGGACAGCTCAGAGATTTCAGCAGTAACATGTACTTGGGATGTGAGATGTTCAATACCTTTCTGTTTCCATGTCCCCATCCCTTAAAACATGTCTTTTTTAATCCTGACAGCATTTTTATGCAGAATTCACAGTCACTAGTGTTTGCCTGAATACCATCTTTTGCACTCTGTACACAAAGTTCAAATGTAGAAGTCAGAAACAATATTTGCCACTTAGATGCATAATAAATTGTTTGCTAGGGCTATCCCTAAAAGATAAGAAATTTAGCATCTTTGATTACTACAACAATCAAATCTTTAGGTTAGAACTTTTTATCAGACATTAACTTTTACAACTATTTCGGTTTTGGCAGCTTCATACAGTGACAACTAATCATTCCCAAAATGTTAACTGATCATGCAGAATGTTTGTTCTTCTTTCGGCTTTTCCCGGTTAGGGGTCGCCACAGCGGAACTCTGGTCCGCTAATGATTGGCAGTAGATTTTTACAGTGCCGAGGTGCCAGCTCAATGCCCAACCTTCAACGAAGGCACGTCCATTCACGCATGTCTTTCAAATGCCACTTGACCACGGGGAGGACATGCAGACTCCACACAGAAGGCGCTCCAGCCGAGAATCGAATGGGAGAACCTCTTGCTGTGAGGCGACAACACTACCGCTGCACCACCGCAGCATATAACAAACTGATCATGCAGAATAAGAAGTCAAAATCTGGAATACAAAATCTCGGAATATAATACAGCTCTCAAAATACAATTAAAACTTTATCAAAAAATTTAATTAATAGAGTAAAATAATTCCCAAATGTAAACTGATCATTTAGAATAAGAAGTCAAACTCTGGAATACAAAATCTCAGAAAATAAGACATCTCTCCAAATACAATTAAAACTAAATCGAATAGTTAATTAACCAATATATATATATATATATATATATATATATATATATATATATGTATATATATATATATATGTATATATATATATATATATATATATATATGTGTGTGTGTGTGTGTGTGTGTGTGTGTGTGTGTGTGTATATATATATATATATGTGTGTGTATATATATATATATATATATATATATATATATATATATATATATATATATATGTGTGTGTGTGTGTATATATATATATATATATATATATATATATATATATATATATATATCAGAAAAAGGGATATATAAAGTAAAAAGAAAAGAAAATCATTATGTTGCAAGCTGTTTACATAAACTGAAGGTATAGGAAGCCCATGTTTTCATATGTCAAACCCAGACTTTTTTGATTCCTGCTAGAAAGAGTTCTCTAGAGTGCAAACTGTTCCAGACTGATTTTCCTGATACAAATGTTTACAATCTTCACTCAGAAAATTTGCATCACAATGAATTAATGCAACCTCCTCATCTCATAATAATAAGTATACTCCTATAATCCGTAATCCATAGAGCAGGTATGCATTCAGACAAGACTAATCAAAGGCAGAATGCAGCTCTACAGCATTACTGTAGCCTAACAGAAGGGATGAGTTCAGGCTTTTCTGTCAAATAAGTTATACAAAATAAACAGTTTTAGATTTACATGAGCAACAGGTCACTACAGTTTGGTTACAATCAAAACCAGGGAAAATAAAGAGCTGGAATTCCCAAGTGAACTTTGGGATAAACAGCCCAGTACCACTAGTTTTGCTAGTAAAGTTTTCCTCTTTTCCCTGAGCAATCCCAACGTAAAACTTACAGACAGACAACTGTTTAAAGCCAATGTGTTTAAACAAGCAGGAAGAATATTACTGTTTAATGTTGCCCATAACTACCCAATGCTTCCATATTCTTTGATTTTATGTGTGTGTGTGTGTGTGTGTGTGTGTGTGTGTGTGTGTGTGTGTGTGTGTGTGTGACATACAAATATATAACCTGGCATCTGCACACACACACACACAAACACACACGCACGCACTGTATATATATCTCAGAAGGATCGCATATCATATACATTAGGAATAAACTAGAAATACCCTAACACAACAGGGTACAATTTGTGAAAATATTACAAACCTCCCTTGAATAAGACTTCAGAGAAAATATGCATATTACTTTGACACATACAAATGTTACAAAACACTGAGTGCACTGTGACCCATAAAACTTTTATTAATGAAATCAAGCTTCATGCCAATAAATATATATGTTCATGTGTGTGTTTTTATTTACACACACACACACACACACACACACACACACACACACACACACACACACACACACACACACACAAACACACACATTCATATGCACTCACACAATTCTACATATTTTCCCACCATTAATTAAGTGTAAACTATATCAAGCCAACCTTTACCCATCTGTTATTTTCAGTATTTGCTACACCAGATTTACAATTTGTTTTCTTCCGAATTATCTGAATCTCACAGATATTGATAAAAATATTTTATTTCAAAGAACTGCTTCAGCAAAGAGTCTATAATCTGCAACAGCTTCATAGGCTGAAATACTGCCTATAGTCCCCAAACTAAGGTTAAATGCAGTCATCTCCAAATTGATGTCAACATTTTAAAACAATAATATATAGCTAAGAATAATAGCACTAATCTAAATAAAGCAATCAAATGTGAATCTCACATGCTCTCTTGGTTTCAGATTATGGCTGTCTTTTTATTGTTTTTTTCAGATGTGTCTTACAGAACTGCAGGGACAAACCACCCTATTGCTTCATATCAATATTCATTAGGAGTTGTTTCTGTTCCTGCAACACAGGATGAGTTTAATTGGCAGGCAAACATCATAATTAGTAAAGATGAGCACAGGAAATGTTTATATGGCTAGAAAATCGTGCATAGACAGCAGAGGAGCCTCCCCGTATCCTACTGTCATAAAATATTCTCTGCCATTATAGTCTGCAGTACAAAGTAACATGGTTATTTCTACAGTAGTAAAGGTGGGCAAGCCTTGGATTTTTAAAGAAGAGCCAATGCGGAGCAGAGCTAAGTGTCTGGCTTGGCCCTAAGAGCCTAATAAGAGCCAAGCCAGAACAGATAATCAGAGCAGTAGCTAGGTTAAAAAACAACTAAGTCTGTAAATAGAGAAGAGCTGACCTAAGCAAAAATAAATAAGCAAAATTACAGTTACAGCCAAATACACATTGACATTGCAAGCATTCCTTCAAATGAATGAATGTTGACAGTACCACATTAAACTTCCAGACAGCGTATACCCAGCCATACCCTTTGCTGTGTCCAAGCTGTAGGACTGCTGTTAATGGAAAATGGGGCAAACATTATAATGAGTACAACACATAAGTCTGCTGTTCTGTACGCAGAAAAAGAAATGCTGTCATGGCTAGTGGGAAAAAACGTCATTTTTTCCCCTCTCTGATCTAATGATGATTTAGTACACAACAGTTTCACCACACTTTGCAAGAAATGGTTAAACAGACTCAAGGCAAAAAAAAAAAAAACTTGATATGCTGTCTAAATGGAACAACACAAGCCTAGTGAAGTACTGGATTTTGTTAGTTTTATGTAAGAAACCATAGTTGAGTTCTCTTAAGGTAGACTACAATAATAGTAATGATGATGATAATCTTATTTCAGCTTTTCCCAGTTAGGGGTCGCCACAGTGGATCACCTGTCTGCTCATGATCGGCAGTGGAGTTTTACAGTGTCGAGTTGCCAGCCCGGCGCCCAATCTTCCACAGAAGGCAACACGCATGCATGCACTCACTCATGCCTAGGGCCAATTTAGAGTGTCCAGTCCACCTACAGCATGTCTTTGGGATGTGGGAGGAAACTGGAGCACCCAGAGGAAACCCACATGACCACAGGGAGGACATGCAGACTCCACACAGAAGGCACCCCAGCCGAGAATTGAACCAGAGAACCTCTTGCTGCGAGGCAGCAACGCTAACCACCATGGCGGCCACCCAATAATGATTATGATTATAATAATAATAATAATCAATATTTTTAATAACCTATTTGTAAACAAAATATACTCAACTGCCCCAGTGGACTCTGCCCCTTCTGAGAATGTACACAATCTCTGAATGTGAAGCTCCTAGAAAATATAATAATAATACCAATGTTTGCTCTTTGATAGATACTGCACCACCAACAAATCATATCAAGCATAATAGCCCTTTGCTCTCGTATATTGCGTGCCCCCCAAAATGACAGCACTTTCTGTATACTAATTTCTCACTAAAAAAACAATGAAAAATGTAAGGGCTACAGTAACACGTTGCTATTTCAGTGTGTAGTTTCACTGCACCCAGTAAATTCGCCAGCAGTGATCATATGATGACCTTGTGCTTTCATGGACAAAATGTGTCCAACCCACCCTAAAAAAAAGAAAGACATTTCTGTGTAAATGTCTGATGCTTGATGGTGAGGAAAGTGAAGGAAATGAAAAAGAAACCAGCTACAGTCATTTGTACATGTTGTGCTTGAACACATATCTACCCTAAATATGCACTAAGCACTTCTCAGAGATTCACTGAATTGAGCTAAAATCAGGAACAATTAAGAAACTGGGGCTACTCTCATTAAAAATAAAGAAACACAAAAAGAATTCTGCCCATACTGCCCCTTGCATTGGTACTGTTTTCCATGTTCTCCTCATCTCTCTTTCACTCAGACACCTGCAAGCACTCTGGAATAAAGGAAATGATGCACCTTTCATCCTAAAAATGATGTGCAAATCTTTTTATAAAATTGGCCAACTACAACATCTAACAATAGTGCCCTCTGATGCAAAATGTTTAAATCTTCTTCCTTTTCAGAATGGTGGCACCATCCTCTCTGGAATTCCAGCCAACCACAATGCTTACATACGCATACTGGATTTAATAGAAAGTACTTTCAGCCTGCAAGTCTGATCTGAATCAACAGTCAGCAGTTACTCAAGAAAAAAAATATGAGTGTCGCTCTGCTTGTTCTCAGCTCTTTAAGTTGCTAGATCATGAGCTTGAACTGAGTTTATACTCTGGCTGAAGCCAAGCTCAAGACAGCTCTGCCTTGCAACCTCAACACAGAAGACAAATTTCAGCAGCCAAGATGATGTTCAAATGTGTCTGCCTTCCTATATATGTATGTACAAACATGGAATACATTCTAAACACATGCTGTGTTAAAAACTGCAAAGTTATTGTTTCTATTCATTTCTCATTTTGTAAAGTTTTTTTGATTGTCTCAAGTGAAGAGAGCTTCCCACATTGGTACTTTGTAGTATTATCAAAAACCAAATGGCTAACACCAACGTCAGACAGTAATAAATTTAATAACAGTAAAGCTTTCAGGTATCAAGTACCCTTCCTCATTGCTTAATAAACTTCACCATAAAACATACAATTTATACTGCCCAGAAAACCACAGTGAAAAACTTCTCTAAAGCAAACTTCACACTCCTCAAAACCGAGGTGGAATCCTTCAAAGCCCTCGGGCCTGTGGAAAATACGGCCCAGACCGCAGAATCCTTCATAAACGCATTCTATGAACACCTTCAGGAATGCATGGATCATGCAATCCCAAATAAAACCAAGACCCAATCCTCCAAAGGCAGACGTCCTGTCTGGTGGACCCCAGCCATAAACAAACTATACAATAGAAGGAGGAAGCTACTAAATGATAGAGCAAAATCCCAAAAAGGGAAGGCATCACTGATCAGTATTAGCAAAAAACTACGGGCACTCATAAAATTGTCTAAGGCCAGCTTCGAGATAAAAATTGCACAGGACACTAAGGATAATCACAAGGCTTTCTTCAGTTATGTTAGGAACCTGGGTGGTAATTCCCAGATATGCTCAGAATTAGTCCAAAATGACAAAAAATACACTGAACCCACAGACATTTCCAACATCCTAGCTGACAGGTTCAGCACAAACTTCTCCCACCAAAAGGCAAATATCTATCCCAGCAGAGTGCTGCCCCCCTGACATCTCAGATGCTCAGGTAAGAGTCGCCCTCTCCAAAGCAAAAATCACAGCATCAATGGGACCAGACGGTGTCCCGGGCTGCGTCCTACATGAACTCCAAGAAGAGCTAAACCCAAACATAAATCTACTGTTCAATCTTAGCCTTACTACAGGATATGTGCCCAAAGAGTGGCGTACAGCAACAGTGGTCCCTCTCCATAAAGGTGGTGCCTCAACGGATCCTGGAAACTATCGCCCCATAAGCCTGACTAGTTTGGTCTGCAAAGCTATGGAAAGGATCATCATGGACCTCATAAATAAAGATATTGGGGACCTACAGACACTGGATCCTACCCAGTTCGGCTTTGTTAAGGGCAGATCCTGCCTCTTAAACCTGGTTGATTTCTTTGAAACAGTCACCAAGGCCATTGACGAGGGGAAGGTGGTCCACACAGCCTACCTGGACCTCACAAAAACCTTTGATACAATACCCCACTCGGGCATTATAGATAAGCTCACCAGCTTAAATATAAACCCCTATGTCACTAGATGGATTGCAAACTGGCTCAAGGACAGAACCCACATGGTTAAAATTGCTGGAGCCATGTCAGACTCCAAACCAGTTACAAGTGGTGTCCCACAAGGCTCAGTCCTGGGACCTCTCTTGTTCGGTATATATTTCTCGGAGGTACAGGCCAACACGGAAGGACTGTGGCTGACCAAGTTCACAGATGACTGCAAACTGGGCGCCATAATCGACTCTCCAGCCGACACAAGCATCCTCCAAAAGGGTCTCATAGAAACAGACAACTGGTGCCAGAGCCATGGCCTCAAGCTAAATGCCAAAAAGTGTATAGTCATCCCCTTTGGCAAAAACAAAGTGCCCACAAATTACCACATAGGTGGTAATCCATTAAGTACAGAAGAAGTAATTAGGGACCTGGGGACCCAAGTTGATAGCAATCTCTCATTTGACAACCACGTGGCCAAAGTGGTTAGAAAAACATTTTATATAGCCTACCTAATCATGAAGGGATTCACATCTAGATCAGGGAGGTCATCGTGCCTCTTTACTCATCCCTCATCAGGCCCATAATTGAGTACAATGCCCCTTTTGGGATGTACCTTACCAGACACCTGCAGCAACTGGAAAGACCCCAAAAGTACCTCACCAAGAGGATCAAAGAGCTCAAACAGATGCCATATGCTGCCCGGTTAAAGAAACTCCAGCTCTACTCAGTGGCATACCGCCTGTTCAGAGGCGATCTGTGCCTGACATATAAAGCCATGTCCAACCCAGAATTAATGGACATGCTGCACCTCAGAAAATCCAAATCCCATCGAGCTACATGCTCAAGAGACTTGAACCTCAGCACTGAAATAAATAGGACATGCTGGAGGGACAGATTCATAACCTAGAGGCTCCCTTCACTCTGGACTAAAATCCCAGTCCAGGTTAGGCAGAGTCCCTCATTGACTCTCTTCAAGAGGAATCTTGATGAGTGGATGGGAGATCGTAGGTTTACCCCGGGTATCACTTCTGTGTCACTGTTAGACAGAGGCACAGTATACTAACCTCGAAAAAGGGCATAGCAAAATAAATTTAATATGGGTGGCGAAAGCCAAACACATTCTGGCTGGGCTTATAAATGCCCTAGGGCAGATAGCCTAGTATGAACCTATGAACCTATGAACCTATATATACATCAAATAAATAAATCTCACAGCCAATAAAACAATCACAGTAATGAATCTTTAAAGAAACATATGCATATAACAAATATAAAATACATTATCTCATTAAAAATACCATATAAAATAGTATTATTAACTATTTATATTAAACAACCTTTTGTTTTAACTTTAAAACAGGTTTAATAGAAACCTGATTTAACCCTGGTAAATGTTCAGCTTGTAAACGTAGAATCCATTGTAATTCCATATTTTCCAGTTTTGTGTTTAGATCACCCCTTCTGAGTGATTTTGTCATAATATCTACAGCCCTAAACTTAAAACAATGACCTTTTTTTTCAAAAACATGTTTGTCTAGGGAATTAGTTAGTATTTGCCTTCTTATCTCAGAATTATTTTCAATGATTCTTTCTTTTAAGCATCTGGTAGACTTTCCTACATAAAAGCATGCACACGTCTTGCAAGTAGCCAAATATATGATGTTATTGGTATTACATGTAGCTGAGCAATAAAACGTAAAAGGTTTATTATTGTTAGGATTAATAAAAATATTGTTATTCTCAATAAATACACAACTGCAACAATTATGACAAGCAAAAGTACCACGTTTAACAATTGAACTTCTCACATGTAGTTCCCTCATATCTTTATAACACAGTCCTTCCTTAAGGTTACTGCATTTCCTATATGTAAACAATGATTTGTTGGTAATAATATTATCCAAGCCAGAGAAACTTCTAAAAATACCCCAACTATTGGCTAAAATTTGTTTAATTCCACCACTGCATCTACTAAATTTAGTAATATAACGAACATCTGCACAGCGGCTACCATTACTGTCATTATTATAGTTACTAGTACCCTCGCCAAAAATGGCATACATGAAGTTGTTCTGTTCTGTAAAACATAGTTTTTAGCATCCTCAAGCAATTTTCATAACCTCTGTTCCTAAACGCAGTAAGGGTTTCGTCAATCTGGTTAATACATCTTGTCTCATCAGTATTCAATCTGCTCATACGCAAAACCTGACTTCTAACTACCCCTTTATATATATGAGGGGGGTGCATACTAGTTCTATGCAAATACTTGTTTTTATTCACATTCTTCTTATAAACACTAGTTTGTAATTCAAGCCATCATAATAGATATTAATGTCTAAGTATTGTATAATATTCTCTGAGTATTGCATAGAAAATTGTAAAAAAATTGTAGCATTCTGATGATCTTCTTAGTGAAACAAATAAGGGGAAAAAATGAAGTCAGAGTAATTCGACCTTGCAGAAATCAAGCAAGTAAGTTGCAAGAACATGGAACTCTAACTCAGCAACAACATTGTCACTGTTCCTTTAACTCTGGAATGATCTCTGTGTAGCTTTCAGGCAGTTTTTATGGTGATTCCATGACATAGTCCTAGTTCATAGACCCACATGAGATTAAGCTGTCACCATGTGATGGGATTGCCTTTTGCCACAAGTATGTTTCTATTTTCAATACTCTATCTTGGTCAGCTATAAGGACAAGATTCTTCTCACTCTAAGATACAGTTTTGTGGAGACTGCACCATCATAAAGCTCAGCCATTGGCTAGGTCATCCCATTTCCCAATGTCTCTGTCAATTTATTAACATAAACATTAACTGTGCCTTTGTAGTATTTACTTTGACAGATACAAAATATCTCTCTATGACTGAGCAGGGACTTTAAGAATTTGTATAGGTTTAGACGTTAAGGGTCAGTAATTAACATACAGGTGTCAGAATGCTTCTCTTTCATGTTATCTGGTTGTTTTCCATCTTCATTTAGAAACATTTTAACAAAAATAATACCACAGTATAGCATTTTAATGTTTTTAGAAATCATCTGCAAATTTGCTGATTTTGCTTCTTTAAATGTATAACAGGACTGAAGTGATTTGGCAGAATCATTATGTAATGCCAGTCAGCTTAGCTACTCAGTATTGTCTTACACTTCTGCTTATGCGATAGAGATAAGTGGGGGTGGAAAAAGAAGTATCTGGAATGAGGGTAATGAAAGAGCATAACTTGCGTGAAAAGATAAGATACCTAAACATCTAAAACATAAATAAAGGGAGAGAGTGCTGGAAAAAAGATGAGGCTGTGTAGTCCCAAATGATTAGACTACAAAAATATAATTTAATTAAATTGAGTAGATACTGGAAGGACAACAGAGGCACAGACAGCACTGGGCAGGAACTGTGGTATAGCAATACTAGAATGTAGGGTACGCTGAAGAGAAGAGACAATGAAACAGTCAGGGAATGACAAACTGTACTGGATAGAATATGGAGGAGGATGATAAAGAGAAGGAATAATAATGTTGGTCCTGAGACTAGACAAGAATCGCCAGATGAATCCCATACACACTGACCACCAAATATAGAAAATAAGGACACTATTAGGCAAAAGAAAAAAGTCTGCAGTCACCATCCCGGGACAGCGTGCTTGAGAATGACATGTAGTTATATGTCTGCAAATA
Source organism: Protopterus annectens (assembly GCF_019279795.1). NCBI lineage: Eukaryota > Metazoa > Chordata > Ceratodontiformes > Protopteridae > Protopterus > Protopterus annectens. The sequence goes on from NC_056745.1 coordinate 203,529,179, forward strand.
TATGAGTTACCTCACATTCACCTCACATTCACTGAGTTGGTTTGTTGTCGAACACTCTTTTCTCTGATCAACAAAACTGCTGCTGATTGGCTTACTGGTATGAAATCGCTGTCATAGGAGGGAAGAGATTATGCCCTTTCCCTGCTATTGTGTGATCTCAGGTTAGTATATATAAGTAGCGGGTAGTGGGTGGTACAGCTCATCACATGACGGTGAATTGGGGTTTCCCCCTGCAAAAAATACTGTTTCTTAGTTTACATGATCTGGGGTTATATCCTGGAGCATGTGCAGTTTGCTGGCAATCTTTTCAGATGAATGAGTTTTTGTTGGGTTTGCATTATGTGTGTTAGATCAACTTATACATACTCACGTACACACGATACATAGAGTTGAGCTAAATAAATTATCTGCAGGCCATATAGCAGTACACATTTCTGTCGCATCATATGTTTCCTAGCCCATTCAAGCCCATTGTATTGTTTTTGTATACTACCAGTTATCACCCATAGCTCCTTATGGTGTCCAGACCTTTTTTGGGTCTGACTTATTTAACTAAGTAACTTACCAGCTAATAATATGCAATATTAGAAAGGGCAAGGATTAATAAATAAAATAACACCAAGACTGTTAATCTAGGATGCCCTACAGTAGACAAGTTAATCACGGTTGGTCCCTTAATAGCAATATTTTCATACGTAATGTTCATATTTTCATATCTGAGAGACCAACATGTAATTGAAGACTACAGTGTGAAATGCCATGGTGGGAAACAGGAAAAATTGTTGCAATGTCCATTTATATCACCCTGTACTGGAAATATTGCTAATTGTTTCAAATGATGAAAATAAGGAATACTTCCATATGTACTAAATATTTCAAAAAACCAAGAGACTTACGAACTATTGCATGTCATCACATGAAATTTTATGTGTTGTTGAAGAAAACAGTCACTGTTACTTGAACTGTAATTTTCACATCTTGAGAGATATTTGGTGTTATTTATTTTATTTCTGTAAATATCTGGACAGACATGCACTCAGAGAGCTATTTCTTGCTGCCTTCTAAACGTTTATGTCTATTTAACAAAAGTTTTATAACAGTGTGTGACAAGGTTGTACAGTTTCCATGACATGACAACTGAATTGTGAAATTTTAGCAAAAAATATATAACTATGTTTGTGTGCATTACAATACAATATATTATTTATGGAAATGCTGAACACATTGACTATTATCACTGTAACAATATTTCTTACTTATAACATTGCAGTTTGTCCTTTTAGAGTTACAGACCTTTCAAAAGAAAAGTTTCCTAGCAACCTCATTAAGTTATAAGAGCCAAGGTAGTCAGATCCTGAAATAGAGTTAGCAGTCATCCCTGTCATGGGGGGGGGGCTTCCTTGGCTTTGACCAGAAATGTTTTCTGTATTAATAGAGACTTGTGTGCCTGAAGCCATTTCTTTGCTCATCCAACAAAGGGTGATGAAAATTACCTTTAGTTATTTTTCTCTTAATTTTATAATGATTCATAGACTCATTGAGTATTGTGAGATGAAATATAGGACTCTCCCATGCCACAGAATGAAGAGCAAATCAGCAACTACTTCCCATCTTCACTAATGTACCAAACAAAGCAGAGAAACAACACATTTACCTGAGTGCTGAAATGGCTGGTGTTTGGAGCACCCCACTTGCAGAAGAAATAAACCACAAGTGGCCTCTGACTCTACAGCACTAGGAGGGGACTGGAGGTCTCTTGAAGAGTTCCAGCAGCTTATATACTTCCCAAGAAATGCAAACCTCTGAGAAAATAATGATAGACAGATCAAAGCTACTCTCTATGTCTCATTGCCAGATGAGCATCTCTTCTATAAAAAAGAGGTACACTTTTGTGCCCCCTTTCTTCTTTTAATACCACAAGATGGGCTAGTTGTTTGACTGGATGAGGAGGGATCCAGTTTCTGTTTATTCTTCAAGGACCTCAGGAACAGAAGAACTGTTTAACTCATTGTTAGGAGACTGCATATTTTACACTGTGTGGAAGCCCATGTGAGGTCACCACTCTACAAGTGAAGTGTTCTTCACCAGGATCTGTGTCAGGCTCAGTTACAGTGGTAGCCTGACACAAGTACTTTACGGCTCCAAAGTCACTGATAGCTCACAGTTTATTGCAACATCATCATCCATTGTCAAACTTTCAAATGGCATTATGAAGACAGTGGCAGCTATAAGGTCCAAAAGACACAGCAGAGCCTGTATTTAGGCTCTGCACCATTTTGTCACCCAGGATACCAACTTTATGGCCTCCAAGGTCCTCTCTAAGAACAAAAAAAAAACAAACTGGCAGCATTTGAGACTGTATAATTCTCAGCCCACGAAGGTTGTCTTCTCAAAAAGAATCAGAGTGAAATTCTCCTAATTTATGATCACCCCCTGGAACTGCAAAAATGGGACCACACATCATAGGGATGTTTCCAGGAAGTCAATCTATGAGCCTCTCTGGAACTGGTCATTAGGGCAAGAAATCACATGAACAGCCTCTCCTTCAGGGTTTTCAGCACTATGACCAACACCTTGATAAGGACTCTGGGCACTGAAAAAGTTTAAATGAAACTTTGCTTTGACAGTGATACACACTCAGAGAAAGATGGAGGACTCTTCTGTGTGAACACCAAACACTGATGTACATTTTAACACAGTCCTAAAAAATGGTTGTGCCCATGTTAACTGGAGACAGGGTATTTTGGACACAATTCATGAGGAAATCATTCCCACAGATGCTTAATAAGCATATTGTGCAAGGTGATAGAGAGAACCATCATGGAACTTACTCGGATAGGAAATTCCATTTTTTATGGCCTAATGCAGTACCGCTTACTCAAAGGGTGATCCACTGAGCTTAATCACAAGGCCTATCTGTCTGTGTAACTTAACCCAATCTGGTTAAAGTTTCCAACAGAATACTGAATGACAAAATAATATGGATACTCCAAGATCCAAATGAAATTAAAGCTTTAATAACTTGGGTCCATAACTGGATTTATGGTCATTCACAACAGGTAGGATTAGAAGGTTTTCTATCCTCACCATCCCATAACCAGTGGAGTCCAAAAAGTACCCATCTTGCAGCCACTCCCTTTTTGGGATCTTTCTCTCAGGTGTTAAACTGACTGCTGTGCCTGGTTCCCCAAATATGCAGATGACATCAGGCTAGGGGGCATTGTCCCTAATCCTAATAACACTGCTTGTTTTCAAGCAACACTTAATGTTACATACAAAGGGTGCCTTCAATGTCAGAAATGTAGTATTTCTAGTATTCTATCATGGCAAAAAAGGGTATATATTATTGATGAGCAATAGTTAAAAGCTGATAAAACAGTAAAAAAAAATTCAAAGCCCACCTATATGAGGATTTTACAGCAACTTTCTCTCTTCTTTGTGTATAATTGCTTTCTTAGAGGAGACCTGAGCCAGACATGCAAAGTACTAAGTGAGACCCTTTTTTATAAGAAGATGTCATATTCCAGCTGTCTGTGGGATAACAGCTCCCAGCTGAGTACTTAGTCTTCACATTTCTGATTACTTTCCATGTGTTGGTACAATGTCCAAGTTAGTATATGCAGAACCTGACAGAGGTCTTATTTTGGAGGTGCAAGAGTTTGCCCCACTGCAAAAAATATTGTTTTACAACTTTTGTCAATTGTAAACAATTTTTTTGTTAGCAGTCAGCATCAAGTTACTCAAACTCAGGCAGATGGATATCGAGTGCCTGTAGCAGTTCCAGTAGAATACTGTGCTGGTGAGCTGAACACAAGAGGGCATTCAGTCCCGAAAATTATTAACATCAGCCATCGAATGAAACATGACAAATTTATTTCTCAAAGACTTCTACAAGCTGTTTAACAAATTCTCCCTTTCAAATAAACCCAGTCCATCAACTGATACTTTCATGAAGGAACTGCATGACTATATGAGCACCGACAAGTCCCAACATGGGATCCAGGGCATCAAGCTTCCCAGCTGGTAATAGGCCTTAAACTTGTTCCCAGGACTTATAAATCTATAAATCAAGTGGCAGCAAGGAAATGCAACCAAGAAGCATCACTACCCAAAATTAGATATACTGGATGTGTGGGTTAAAGACACTGAGATTCAGAATGGGAAGGAAATGGCCAATAACCTTCAGAACCAGAAAGAGACAGAAGTAAAACATGTTACTCACTTTCTGAAAATGTGGTAGCCTCTATGACTCCTTTCAGCATTAGAGTCTAGATCAGTTCCAAGAGTTCCACTAAGAGGGACTGATGTTGAGTTGTGATTTTCCAGATATGGTCAACTGTCAGAACCACAGCTACGTCACCTGGAATGTTCTGCAGTTCCTCAAACTGGCACCCATTCAACTCAAAGTTGATGGCAAAAAATAACAAATAATCTCTTCCATGCTCCTATAACAAGAATCTTGCAAGCTACACTTGCTACTGTAACTGCAATGTAGTATCAGCATTCATTTATGAAGCTATCAGTGTGAGTATTGCACAGTGCACTGGAACACCATCATCACCTGTTGATCAAACACTGAAACAGCTTGCATTCAGGACAGCCGCCCATTTCTCTCCACTCTAGTTGCAGCTCTGCTAATAGTGACTGCTTTAAGAATGCACTCATTATTTGTAATGGTTCTCCAACCAAGAATGAAGTCAGAGAATCACTCCATGGGTATTCCCAGACTGGAGATAGCACTGAAAGAGCATTAGGATCATCCTCTTGGCAACTTAAACAGCACAGTAAGCTTTAGATTCCCTTTCTATTGTCAAGGAAGCTTCTTCTCTTTATTGGGGCTCACTAGGATTAGAAGATGAAGATGAGGTTAAAGGAGGAGGAATCCTAAAGGCTCTCCACAGTCTATTTTATCTTGAGAGTCAGTGATCAGGCCCTTGGGAAACCTGGCTGAAAATCACTTCATTTGTTGTTGTTTCTGAGTTCCTCCTTAAAGGAGGACAACCTCAGCCATGACATTCAATGCAAGTGCATAAATGAGCCAATGATCCAAGTTAGAAGCTATTGTAACGTTCTCCACAAGATCCTCCTTAAGTTCAGACACAGTGGGGCCTTCAAGCTTTTTCAGTGCCTTAACGACTATCCCGGACCACACTTGAACCCATAAAATAAGAATCTGAGGGTTCTGAGTCTCAGTGCGGCAGATGAGTGCATTCTTTCATATCTCTGCCTGCAGTTCCACTCTGGTACTGCTGGAAAAGAGTCAGAGTACCCAATGAATGCCACAATAGCATCTTTAATTACCAGATCCAAAGAAAGGATTAACTATAATGCCCCAGGCTTCTTCCCTGGCACAAAGCTAAGCATTTATTAGGGGACAGGATGGATATGTAAGGAGAGTCAATACTAGACTTCATGAACTTTAAGGTATCTCCAAAAGATGGGTCATCCATGAGGAGATGGAAGGAGAAGACTCACTGTTGGAGTGTATCTCAGAGACAAGGGTCTCTGAGTCTTTATCCCTAACAGAGAAGGACATGCACGATCTTGGTCAAACATGACCTCTTTTATGAATGCATGAGAGAATGATGTGTTCTGAGTGTCAGGGAAAATGGAACAAGAACCTGATGCTGGTCTCGTCAGACATCAAACATTTGTTTGAAGTCCAGGCCTTGGTCTGTGAGCCGTGATGTGGAACATCACCTAGATCTGTCCTCAACCAAAACTGACTGGCTGGCCCAGCTAGGCCTGGCAGGAGAATCTAGGATAGCAAACCTCAGTCTCACATGCTATTTATTTATTTGACATTTGTTAACTAGGCCGGTCCAACTGCGCCAAAATCCCATTTTCAGTGGAGATCCGAGGAGAAAAGCTCCATAGTAATACAAACAAGAAATTATAATTACAAAACCATACAATATTAACACTTGTTAACAGAAAGTAAAAATAGACAAATATATAAGGTAGATAAAATATGCACACGGTGGTTATAACAAGGCGGTTAAGTATTAATATGCAAGAAAAATTTTTATAAAAAGTGGCTACTAAAACAGAAAATAAAATATACGTATTTACATAGATTGTTGCAGCATTGAAAGTGGAGTTTGAGAATGGTATGAAAGAGAAAGAGAATCCTAGGAGTTGTACGTTAAGAAGAATTGGGGTTATAATTAAGTGGCGTATGGAGATGAGAGGGTTAGGTAGGGTCATGACAGGGGCAGGACCATGTGTTTAGTAAGTATTGTTTTAGCTCTTTTTTAAAATGTTTTAGGTGTGCAATATCTCTTAGGTAGGAGGGGAGTTTGTTCCAGGCCTGGGCACTGAGTATTTGTATAGGAGTTTGTCAATGTTTTGTTGGGTCTGTAGATATCAAGGAGATGTTGATTGGAGCTGTGGAGAGGACAATTGGGCATATAATAGGATACTATGAAGGACAGGGAGGAGCAGGAAGTAGGTTTGTATAATAGAGAATGTGTAATTTGAAACTGTGACAGTCAGAGTTGTTGGGAGAATTTGAGCCAGTGAAGTTTCTTTATTGCATGGCATTGGTGAGAGTTATAAGATAGATTTGTGGCAGATCTAGCTATTTTGTTGTACGTTTGTTCAAGCTTAGACATTAAAGTAGATTGGATGTTTGTGATGACTGTGACTGTATAAAGTAGGCAAGGTAGGAGGAATGCCTGAGCCTGAAAGTTTAGAGTCTGAAGTGAGGAATTTCTTATTTCTGTATAGTAATCCCAGTTTTTGGTGAGTTTTTTTAATATACTGTTGGATATGAAGGTCAAATTTTAACTCATTGTCAATTATGATACCTAGCAGCTTAGTGTGAGGTTCTGTATTAATGATAGTGTTGTCAAGGAATGAGATGGCAAAGGTGGATTTTTGGTGGGATAGAGATCGAGGAAGGAAGAGAAGGAGTTTTTTTTTTTTGGATTCAAAATAAGCCGATTATCAGAAAGCCATCTTTCAATGGACAGGAAAGTGTTTTGGGTGAGAATGTGAAGGTGAGAAACATTGCTGGAAATGACAATAAGTGTGGAATCGTCTGCATATTGTATAACAGAGGATTGGTTACAAGATGTTGTTAGTAACGATACTGAACAGAGGGGGGCCCAGGATATAGCCCTGGAGGACCCCAGATTTGATAGTTAGGAAGGGGAAGCAGGAAGTGTGCCATCTGACAGATTGTAGCCTGTTAGAGAGGTAACTAGAGAACCAGCTAAGACAGGATGTAGAAAGAGTGAAATCAGATAGTTTAGTTAGAAGTTTAGAGTGAGATACTGTATCAAAGGCTTTAGAAAGGCCAAAGAATAGGCAGGATACAAGTTGATTGTTGCTTCTACCCTCAGCTACAGTATGAATAAAAGATAGGAGGGCAGTAGCAGTACTGCAGTTTGGCCTAAACCCATGTTGGATGGAAGTCAAAAGATTATCACAGAGTAGTAGTTTGAATAGCTGAGTATGTATGCATTTTCTGAGAAGTTTAGATCAAGAGGAAAGAATGACTATGGGTCTAAAATTAGAAGGGTCAGTGGAATTTCCACCTTTATGTAATGGGATTGTAAAGAAGTATTTCCATATCTCTGGGACTGTGGCTTCTTGAATGGATCTATTTATTAGTAGAGAGGTAGAGAAGACTATGGAATCTGCAGCAATTTTGAGGAAGAAAGGAGGTAAGTTATCTTCAGAAATAGATTTACGTTTTAGGAGGAGTGATTTGATGTATGTTGTGGAAACTGGTTTAAATGAGGAGTGGCTTTTGTTGGTTAGATTAGGAGAGATGGAAGGAGGGTAGAGTTGTGGTCTATGTGAGTAAGTTTTTGGATAGTGTCTATGAAGTAGTTGTTAAGAAGGATGGCAGTTTCTTGAGGGGTGTTATTTGGGAAGGGGTAGTGTATGGTAGGGTTTCCTGGGTGAATAATTTTATTGATGGTTGTCCAGAATTTTTTTGGCTTGGTGTATTGGTTAGATTGGGCTGTGTTGTAAAATCTTTTCTTGTCACTATTAATTTGATTTTTGGTAAGGTTCCTGAGTTCTTTGTAGTTTTGGAGAATTGATAAAGATTTGGTTTTCAGCCACGCTTCCCAGATATTATCTCTTTTATGCATAAGGGACCAAGTATCTTAGTTAGCCAGGGGGCATAATTTGCGTTTATTCCAATTTTCCTTGTAGAGGCTGGAGAGTTAAGAATGTCAAGGAAAATCTGATTAAATTCTTGGATGGCTTCATTGAAGTGATGGAGGAAAGACCAGTTGATGGAAGACAGCCTAGTATTAAATGTGTCAGCTTTAAATTGTGAGAGTTTTCAGCAGTCTTTGTATAAGCAAGCCTTAGGTGGTTAGAGAGAGTGTCTTTGGATGAGGGTAGGAAGATGGTCACACAAGGTGTTGGGTAAGCTACAGGGGTTGTGGTAGAGGTTAGGTTTGTTTGTTAGGATCCAGTCTAGGATTGGACTGGTTGTAGTGTTTTTATTTATACATGTGTGAAATGTGATAAGTTTGTTGAAACCATGAAGGTTGATGACGAGGAATGGGGAGTCAGACATTAGTTTAGTCCAGTCAATATTTAAGTCACGAAGGATGACTGTTTCATAGGGTATATTGTGGGAGATCCCATGACAGTATGTGCTCAAAGGATGGAAATATTATTTCCTGGAGGGGTGTAAATGGAGGCTATAACAAAAATGTTTGCTTGCGTTTAGGCGACAGTTTAGAATTAGTAGTTCAGCAGGTTCAAAGTTGGGTAGAGGAATAGCTAGGGGGGAGAAGTTGAGTTGGTCAGAGTAGAGGATGGCAACACCTCCCCCTTTTTTTGAGGATTCTGTCTGAACTGTAAATGTCATATCCAGATGGTAAGATTCCACTGTTTGTGATATGTGGTTTTAGCCAAGTTTCGGATAAGGTTAAAATGTGTGGAGAGGTGTGGGCAATCCATGAGTGGAGTTCGGCAGTTTTATTGACAAGGCCTTGAATGTTCATTGAGTAGATAGACAAGGCTTTGGGGGTAGAAAAGGTGGTGGGGAGGATAGTGAGGACTTGGGGGGATGGATTGGGGTGCAGGGAGACTGGTGTTGAGGGGTGAGGTAGAGGGGACAGGGTTGGGGAGAATGTCTCCAACTAGGAGTAGAGTGTTTTTGAATTTGGCAAGCTGTGGATGGTAGGAGTAGTTAGTTCAACGTTTTAGATTTGGTCTGCAGGAAAAAGAGGTGTAAGGAAGAATTTTAATTTTGTAGAGGCAAATATGTGAGAGGGTATAGAGAGATGGGGGATTGTGTTTGAGTGGATGATGTCATTATTACTAAGGGTGAAGGTGCAAGGAGGAGATGGCTCAGGTAGAAGAGTTTAATGTGGTTTGAGGATGACAGTGTGAGAAAGATGAGAACTGGGGTGGTTAGACAGCAGTGGAGCATGATGTGGTGTGAAGAGATTAGGAAATAGAAGGAAGAGCAGTAAGAGAGAGAGAAGTAATGTGTCAGAGTGGGAAAAACTGAGGAATATGTTGGGAGGGAGCTGGAGTGTGAAGAGTGACAGGAGATGCTAGTAGAAGTAGAGTGCATGATAAATGAATGGCTTGAGTTGGTGTAGGGGGGACACAGCTGTGATAGATTGCAGGGTGGGATTCAGGATGTGTTCGTGGAAGGGCGTGATTTAAGGTAGGAAGAGGAAGTTGATTGGGTGTGTGATAGAGAAAGGGGTGTGGTAGCTAAAGTATAAATCTAAGGAAAGTGGCAGTGGGTGGGAATGGGGGTATGGTAGGGGAGCAGAGTGAACCCAAGCATAGCAATGGGGAATGGAGTGGGTTGCACCATCACAAGAGCCAGTCCCACAGCAGAAAAACTATCAGGGAAGAAAAGATTTTCAGGCAAGATGAAGAGTTGAGAGTGGAAGAGGAGAAAAATAAGGCCAGAGACGGAGAGAAGGAAGAGAACAATGTGCAGTGGTGTGCAGGCTGACGTTATATCTTAAACTAAACTAAGAGCCAGGAATGTTAGAAGCAAGTTGGGAGGGGGCACTGGGGCTGATAAGGTTGATATTATTTTGTGAAATAAAAGAAAAGTCAGGAAAATATCAGAAGCAAGTAAGGGTGGGGACCAATACTGAGAAACCCAATGTTAGATTTTATTAATTCTGTTGTAAATATGCTGAAAGAAAAAGCTTGCTTAAATGCAGAAACAGAGTTTAGTAATATGTGATCAGCAACCATACTAAATGACCATGGCTTGGAAAATAAGGAACCTGCTGAATGGACATTTTTCCCTTACAGACTCAAAAACAGGATGTATGCAAGAGCAAAAATGCAAAATCTGCTTTTAAAGAACACTGACATGCTTTTCTGCTTATACAAAAATGGACACAATATGTTTCCTAAAATAACAGGATGGACACAATATGTTTCCTAAAACAACAGGATATGTTTATGACACTGTGACAATGTGTTTCAGGATATGCTTATCAGCATTGGCACAAGAACAGATGTTCTTATACAAAGATCCAAATAGAATACAGGACAATGTGTTTCCTCAAAAACATGTTTTTCTACATGGACATCAGGACACTGTTACAGGATGTTCACACTGTCAGAAAAGATGGTCTCTTACAAGACATTGTTAAACAAGGAAGCTTAGTATTGTTTCTACAGGATGAGCAATTCTCCAAAATAGAATATCAAGAGGAAATGTATATGTTTATGCATGACTAAAAAGTGTATATAAAGAGCTGTATAAATCCAGTTATGTTAGAGGTATGGTAGGGACTCATTTGTCCTAAGGTAAATGTTATATCTCTCATATCATCTGTACTATGTGAAAGGTTTATTATAAAAAGTTATTTGTTACTGCTCTCTAAAGTTGATGCTGCAAAGTATATTCTCTCATCAGTGTATATTCTGCAAGTTTCTGTATGCAACAGACTGTGAATGCAAATATAACCAGACTTTAAATTTTAGCAGAATCCAGCCAGCAAGACTGAGTGTCTTAAGAACACTTCAAATCCATCACACCAAATATAATTTTTCAATGGCAAGCTAGCCTGCATTTGAACCTACAATCTGCAATTCAAACACAGGAGGAGTGATGGTAAGCCCTGCAGAGGGTCACTTCAGTCAAATTGCAGTAACTAACATTTGTGCATATGTGTAAATCCTAAACAGAAGTATTCCAGTTTATGCAGCTTGCAGTAGTAAAGTTTTTTAGATGTCTACAATCCGATAAATTCTTCAAGAAAAGGTGAATGCCCACTAGCACAGTAGTCCGCTGCCTGTTGTGCTTCACCAGCTTCTCAAGTCACTCTGAAAAATTTCTAGCCATTAGCAACAGCAGCCTGATCACCTGTTTTCTTGCTAACTGGTAAGACTTTTTTTGTGTCACATATTTAGTGTGGATGATGTTAAACAGTTTGTATATTCTTAAGAGAGTTTGTATATTCTTACATAGTTTGTATATTACTAGACAGTATGGATATTATTTATAATTCATGCAGGAGTAAACCAAACTTTAGTAAATTGCAATGTTGGTATACACAGCACATTAGTAAATTTAAAACCTTATTAGGACAGGTTGATAGTAAGGCATTATGCAAATATATTACAATATTTGACTGGTGTCTCAAAGAAAACCATGTGGAATATGACAAATGTTTATTGTGTGCTTCAACAAAAACTGCATTTTGTGTATTATGCCATAAAAAAGTATTGCATCATATTGCTAAAAAATAGACTGTAAAGACACATCTGTTCATGATAAAGAATTAACTAAGGGTAAAGTGTTTCCATTACATTCTGATATTGAACAGTTATGTCCTGTCACCACATGTGAGTCAAATCAGTTACTGATAGAACCCCTAGTACATTTTGTTACAAAGGAATGTAGTAAACTTCTAAAAGACAGACACAATGAGTTCAGGAAGCTTAGACAAGTTATACATACATCTTTTCAAAAGTGCATAGGAGTTTCAAATTCAGCAGAACAGCTTACTAAAGAACGTCAGAAAGACCATGCAACATTACAGGAAATTCAACAGCAGTTGCAGGATAAAGGAAATAAATTAGCTCAACTGACAACGACTGGGAATTTCCTGCATACACAGTTAATCTGTGCAAAAGAAATATATTTTATAATATGTTTATGTTTTGAAAATGGTTAAACATACATGGTAGGATGGTAGGATCTGATGTCTGGACAAATCATTCTTAAATGTTTTACTTTCCTTCAGTTAAAGCAAGACATCTATTAGTACTACAGTAAAGTAAAGCATATGAATGCCATTCATTAGCATAGTCAAAAGGTACACAAAACTGTTCTAGTGTATAAAATTAAATAAAAATAGATGAGTACAAATTTAAAGTCACAAGACATGATATGCTTGTATAAAGATATACATATACAAGACAGACATGCATGTGTGTTCTTTTCATCTAGAGTACATCTGTTACAATACACAAGAATAACAGGAGGACAACAGCAAATATAAATAATATAAATATAAATGTGTTGGTTAAACTAATATATATTTTGTTTTTTACAATTTGTTTATAATTATATAGTAACACCAAACAGTTAAAGTTCTAAAATTTAAAAAGAAAATCACAGATGGTATTTGTCAAACAGTTTTTGTAAAATTAATGGCAGGACAGTTAAATAGTTAAATAGATAAATAAATAAAAAAATACTGAAATCCATGTAAGCTAATTGTAATGTAGTATAAATGCATAGTTATGCAAATCACAATCACATTAAAGGAAAAATGCTAAAAGAATTAACTATAGTTTACAGAGTATGAAATGTGAGCTCTGACCTTCCTAGACTAGATGAATAGTTACAGGAAATGCTGGAAAGATAAGATAAACAACAAGACTGATTGCCAGATAAGTAGCTTGAGTTTTTCTAAAGCATCATTGTTATTAAAACATAATTGTTAAAATGTTTACAGACATCACTATTTGGTAATTGTAATAAAATGTCACAATTGTGCATATATGTCACTGATAATCTGTTTGCAAGTAAATGTTAACTCAGTTGCATCAAGTACAGCCAGCAAATGGGCTATAGTATACATACAGTTCAAATCAAATGTGCAGAAGGGTGTAAATACCTACTAGAGGTAGTAAACAGCAAAAGCTTTAGAAAAAATTATCAAATCAGACAGGGGTCTATAGTTTGGTAACCTAATAAAATAAATGTATAACCAAAGTGTTGGGCTGACATGCATTCTATTCTCACAGCATAAAGCAGATAAACAATAGTGCAGTACTACAGGATGACTGTATAAGCAGTACTGCACAAGGGTCTGAAATAAAGCTACAGAAAAAATAAACAACAAGGGTCTGAAATAAAGCTACAGAAAAATAAACAACAAGGGTCTAAAATAAAACTACAGAAAAAATAAACAACAAGGGTCTGAAATAAAGCTACAGGAAAAATAAACAACAAGGGTCTAAAATAAAGCTACAGAAAAAAAATAAACAACAAGGGTCTGAAATAAAGCTACAGAAAAAATAAACAAGGGTCTGAAATAAAGCTACAGAAAAAATAAACAACAAGGGTCTGAAATAAAGCTACAGAAAAAATGAACAACAAGGGTCTGAAATAAAGCTACAGAAAAAAATAAACAACAAGGATATAAAATAAAGCTAGAGGAAAAAATATCTCATTCCTTCTTGACAATACTCTTTTATGGGGGAAAAACAGGTATTAGTGTATTAGAAATACTGGGAAACTGGATTAAACCTGACAGGATAAGATATTTTACAAGTTGTTAATAGCTATCATAATGGTTATTATTGTATTGTTTAGTATGAAATTGTATTTACAACCTGTTAAATTGTAAAGCTATACAAGAGATGGTTTAAAAAACAAGAGATGGCTTAAAATTGATTACAGCTATACAAAAGAGAGTAAAGATATGTAGAAAAAATTGAACAAGATTGGTCACTATTTTTAATATGTTTTTGGCAAAACAATGTTGGTATAAAAAAGCATCAATGTTTCTAATTGCTGAGTATGTAGTTTAAAATAACAGGACATATGGATTTGGTATCAATTCCACTAGATATTTCTAAAGAGACATAAACATTTTCCAGGATTTTGCTTAATATTAATGTTATTAAATTTGTAAGATTAGACTAAATGTACTTTATAGTCTTTGTATGTACAAATGCAGAAGAATTCAGTACAAATGAAATTAATGTCTAGTAATAAATATGTGTAAAAAACCATGTTAAAAAAAAAATAAATAAAAAATGGGTCCAGGATACCTACTAGATTGAAATGCATGAACAGCAAACAGTCTGTGTAAATACATACTGTACAGGATACATCGTAATAAGTTCAAAAGAAATTTGTCAAGTTGTAATATCACTGGTTTTACCCCAGTAAAATAATTGCTTTCAAATATTTATTATCTAAGCCCAGTTCAGTATTTTACCAAGATGTTATTGAGCAGTTCAGAAATATGAACGCAATATTATGGTTAAAATGACATTGAAACTGTATATTTTCAGAAGTGTATAAATGCTTGCAGAAGCACATGGTTCTAATCTCTTATAGTTAATTCAACAGTTGCAAAGAGTTAATGAAACAGTTCTAAGTCATAAATGAAATTCTATGATTGCAAAAGAATAAACTGATCAAGTTAAAAAAAAAAAAAAAACTAAAGCAGACACAGCTCATAACTGATAAAATATTTTCACAGAATGGTCTGCAAAAGAAAAAGTTGTTAAATACATTCAGTTTTGGTAGTAATACTTTAATATCATTGTATTAACTATGTAAAATTGCATTTTGATTTGTTGTATCAAACTGAATGTTTGTTTCTTGTGTTTTCTATATAAAATGTTTTGAGTATGTTTAAAAACAGAGAGAATTGTTAGATTTTATTAATTCTGTTGTAAATATGCTGAAAGAAAAAGCTTGCTTAAATGCAGAAACAGAGTTTAGTAATATGTGATCAGCAACCATACTAAATGACCATGGCTTGGAAAATAAGGAACCTGCTGAATGGACATTTTTCCCTTACAGACTCAAAAACAGGATGTATGCAAGAGCAAAAATGCAAAATCTACTTTTAAAGAACACTGACATGCTTTTCTGCTTATACAAAAATGGACACAATATGTTTCCTAAAATAACAGGATGGACACAATATGTTTCCTAAAACAACAGGATATGTTTATGACACTGTGACAATGTGTTTTCTCAAAAATATGTTTTTCTGCATGGAAAACGGGATATGCTTATCAGCATTGGCACAAGAACAGATGTTCTTATACAAAGATCCAAATAGAATACAGGACAATGTGTTTCCTCAAAAACATGTTTTTCTACATGGACATCAGAACACTGTTACAGGATGTTCACACTGTCAGAAAAGATGGTCTCTTACAAGACATTGTTAAACAAGAAAGCTTAGTATTGTTTCTACAGGATGAGCAATTCTCCAAAATAGAATATCAAGAGGAAATGTATATGTTTATGCATGACTAAAAAGTGTATATAAAGAGCTGTATAAATCCAGTTATGTTAGAGGTATGGTAGGGACTCATTTGTCCTAAGGTAAATGTTATATCTCTCATATCATCTGTACTATATGAGAAGTAAAGTTGGAACAGTACTTTAAACTGCAACGTTGTTCCGTTTGGTTTATTATAAAAGTTATTGGTTACTGCTCTCTAAAGTTGATGCTGCAACGTATATTCTCTCATCAGTGTATATTCTGCAAGTTTCTGTATGCAATAGACTGTGAATGCAAATATAACCAGACTTTGAATTTTAGCAGAATCCAGCCAGCAAGACTGAGTGTCTTAAGAACACTTCAAATCCATCACACCAAGCAGTAAGCAGCTCCATGTAATTTTTTCACCCAAGTCAGATACACTAGTTGAAGGAAGGAGTGGGAAACAAGTTTATAGCATCCTGGTTGGTGTGCATGTCACCAAAGTTTTACACTTAAACAATGTTCAAAAAAGTTATTACATACTATGGCAGTTACAGAGACAGAAAAAGACAAATCAAGTGAGAGATTATTGTAGAAGGGGGGATTTTCAGGAAGATAGATCATCTGTCAGGTTTGTGGAGTGTAGCAGAATGCTGTAAAAAAGAAGGCGCTATGTAGTTGGGGGGAGGGGGACTGCTTAGAGAAATGAGGACATGTAGTTACAGTTTCAGAAGAATGGGATGAGGTAAAAAAAATAGTAAATATACATAAAATATTCTGTACTAAAAAGTAGCAAAACAGTTCACATTAGAGCAGCTAATAACACAGTAACATATGACTTGCAACCATTTCTCAGATTAGATAAATTAAAATAAATGATAAAACATGTCCAAGTGGCACATGTACACCTTGCAGTTAGCTTCAAAATGAATTACAACAGTTTATGGTGCAGAGGGAAGAGAACCCTAATGATACTAAGACAAGCTGTAGGGGGTCTACTTGATATGGTTGACATTTCACAATGTTGAAATTCATATCGCCGAGACCATATGATCGACATTTGAAATGTCGACCATACAAGTAGAACATAAAAAACAAACAAAAAAACTTACCTTAATGCTGCTCCCCCCCCCCACACCCCCTGGAATTTAAATATACCAACTCTGAGTTCGCACTACAGTGCAGAAGTGGAAATCTTTCCATTCTGCACTGTAGGGAGATGCCGGTTCCCTATGGTCGACATTTCAAATGTCAATCATATGGTCTCGGCCATATGAATGTCGACATTGTGAAATGTCGACCATTCGAAGGGGACCCGCTGTACGACAATAGCTAATAAGATGTAGAATAAAACATGTATACAGCTCTATAGTAGATAAAGAGAAGCATAGCAGTAGAGTCAGCCAAAAATATTTAACGTAGTCTGAGATTACCTTACTTCTTTGTGAGATGCTAACAACAATTTTAAAACAGTGAATAGATGGACCCATGAATCACATTCATATGGAACGCTAAGAAAACTGAATAACACAAGTTCTTACATTTCACAGCTCAAATACATGGCCAATCGATATGCAAAATATCAGCTCAGGTCTATTGAACGTCCTAAGGGCATCTGCAATTAATTGGTTCAAAATTGGCTAACGCCATGGAGAAAAATGCTTGTAGGCCAACAAAACAGTACTAAGATTAGGCTATCAACAAATAAGAGCAGTAAAAACCTGGCAAGGAACACTAGAAGGCTCCTTGGACTGGAAAAATTTACGTGGTGAGCACCAACCCTTGGGTGCAGGGAGAGTGGGTCTTTCCTCTGGGAGTGAGATTTTAAAAATGACGCCAGGAGAAGCAGGACAAATATGTAACCTCAGTTGGAAGGGATTTCTGGATAAATGCTAGAACAGGGGGAGGGGAGAGAGAAGGAGTAGCATAGGAAATCTAAGAACCCATGGTGTATGTGAAGGTATGGAGGGGGGAGATAAGTGATCTGGCACCACCACGAGAGCCTGTCACACAGCAGAAAAGCCATCAGGGAAGGAAAAGATTTTCAGGCAAGATGAAGAGTTGAGAGTGGTTGAGGAGAAAATTAATGCTACTAAGAATATGTAACTAGATGACTCAAGAAACCATACCTCTCAACTGTCTAGATTTTTGCAGAATGTTCAGATTTTTGCCTCATATTTCTGGTCTGTTCTTCAAAAAAATTGTGGTTTCCTGGATTTTGTGGCAGATCACCGAGGACTGAATTCACTAAATAATGACAGGCATTTGAGTTGCAGACTTTATATCCTTCAGAAAATATATGGTAACACAAGACCTTTTTATTCTAGCAACTTTTTTTAAGTTTAGAAGAGCCATATTTAAAACTTCTTCCTATTTTAGGGTTTTGGCCCCCCATTCGTTTTGGCTTTGTCCAGATTTTTTGTGCTAAGAAGTTGAGAAGTATGCAAGGAACTGGTCATCAGTTCAAGCTTGTTGGAACTAGGTTCTATTTATCCAAGTTTGATCTAGAAAGTTTGGTCATCCTAAAATGCACACTTCTGTATGGAAGCCATGGATGCACCTTCCCCATCCCATATTACCATATCAGAATGGAGGACTGTGTGGGCTAAAGAGGTAAGAGGAAACAAGAGGATCCATCAAAGACATGGATGGATTGTGTAAGAGAAGACCTGCGACAGCCAGGCATGACTGTCAAAAAAAGTAGGAGAGTGGCATTGAGTCGAGTGAGAGATGGTGACAGTTGAAACAGCACTCTGACCCCAAGTAGTAAATAGGAAAAAGGGGCTGGTGATGATGATGATGATGATGATGATGATGATGATGATGAACTGACTGCAATAGTCTCCCATAAAAGTGACAAGTAGTCAGTTGATTTTTCACTCTTTTCAGGAATATTCATAGTGTTGCTTATCTTTGTAAGACCGTGTATAATTTCAGTACAAAGTTGTTTTGGATAACAATTCTGAGAACCAGTCAGTGATCACTTTGAACAGCACTGATGACCTCTAAGAACTAAACAACATGTGCAGATGGAATGCTTAGAACTGTAACACACTAATTAAGAGACCGTGTTTTCTGTGCAATGTTGTATAAGAGCACCACCTATGGTAAATGAAGTGTGTTGCTGAACATGCATGGACAACAAAGAAGCTTTGGGGTGCTGTTGGTGTTTGTCAGCAAGTGCTTCCCAGTCTTCATGGTAACAGTACATTTTCCATGGCTATTGATGTGGCAGCAAATAATATAGTCACATGAAAGTGTTCATTGGGCTCTTATCTTGAACCAGTCGTCATGTTGATTTTATCCTGTTTATATTAATCATATGCTACAGCTCAGCAAGTGGCTGTGATGTACTGTACTGAGCATCAGTCAGCAGATTCATGCTTTGGACTGACTGTAAGTTAGGAAATGCTGAATCTAAGGAGGCCAAAGCAATGCACTACAGAGGAATACCTTTGTACATATGAGCACCACCTACTGTCAGAACAATGTGTTTGCATGCTAAATGAACAAGCCAACATAAAAACTGAATATTACTTCCTGACTCTTCTGGAATATCAGCCCTCATGGAAAATAAATGAGTTGTATGGGAGCTTGCCTGCTATGGTAAAACACACACACACACACACACACACACACACACACACACACACACACACACACACACACACACAACCACACATCGAGTTAATAACAACATATAAAGAAAAAATATTCTTATTGGTGATCATTTGTGAGGATCAAGATAGGACACCAGAAGTCACTAACACCTCAGAAAAAAGAAACACTGGCCTGTGTCCCAAGAGTTACCACATACCGTTTCACATCACTTATCTTGTTTTTTGAGCTTTGTAGCCATACTATAGACAATAATATTATCAGTTTCTCCTCAAACTCCATGAATTGACCATCCCAGCATCAGTAATATTGATGATGATGACAAACTGACTGCAATAGCCTCCTATAAAAGTGACACATAGTTGGTTGATGTTTCACTCACTCAGTCTGCATAGTGATTGATTGCTCTTATTTCAACCAAACATAAATCAGCATTTACAGATGCCTCCCATCACGTGTGATCCTTATTTAGCTGTCTTTTTGACATCACATAAAAATACGTTCATAACAAATATTAAGCTTTCTACTTATCCCATTGCTATTCTTGTTAGCAAGGTCAGAAATGTTTATTCCTAAAATTAGGACCTAATATTATTGGCAGACGTATGCATTTCTGTGTGATTATGAAGTGGTCACATAACAATGCATGTAAAATTGTTTAATTACCCTGTTGTACCCGTCCATGCCCAATAGCAATCATGTGCTTTAGAATTTGGCTATCCAGAATGCTCTTTGTCCTATCACTGGTTTTGTAATTTCCCCACATATCAGATTTATGTCTAACACATAATTTCAACTGCTGTTTGGCATCAATCTGATATCATCTGCTGGATTTAAGACACAGATGAGATTTTAGCAAAAATGATTTAAACAAGATATTACCTGCCAGACTCAGCGTGGTCAACAGAAACATGTTTAACTAACCAAACAAATGCTAAGTCACGTTAATTCAGCAATGTGTACAAATGAACTGTTAAGCAATCTGGCATCCCAGATGTCCTCTTTGGTGTGACATCTATGTGCCTGGAAAACATCTTATAACCATTATAACCTTGTATCATTTAAATAATGGACATTAACTCTGAAAATGAGGAGCCGTGAAGCCTATTACTGAAAAAGAATACACACACATACACACACACACACACACACACACACACACACACACACACACACACACATGGAGACAAACACATACACACAAACAAACACACTCACCCAGCTCTGGCTGATCTAGTATTCACCTTTATAAGGTTCATATTTGTCTTACTATCTGAAAGTATTTTGACCTTGTTCTAAAGTATAAATTCAAAATATAGTCTATCCACGAACAATACAAAAGGTAAAGAGTACAGCTACAGGAATTCTGAAAAATAAATGCTATGTGTCATTATTTTGAACAGTAAGAAAACATGGCTACCAGCATAAAGCACAATGGGTACGATTCACATATAAGCTTACTGATGCTTCATTGTATTTTCATTTGAAGTGGCCTCTATTTTTGCCTTAACTTGTCATTTCCATTTCATCAAGACCTTTTCTGCCTGTTTACACTGCACGTCACTTTTTTATCTCCTAATGTTACCTTACCCAGGGCAAGTGAACACCTTTAGTCCTTTCATCTTTTTCTGCCTTGAAGGCATCATCCCTCTTGTCATACAGTTGAATTCTGGTGATATTCTAGCAGGTGTATTCATTGTGTATAGGAAACAGCTACAGGCCTAATCTTTGCAGCCTTTCAGCTCATTTTTCCATCCCTTTGTCCTGCTTTAAGACAATTGTATTACATAGCATGACTGGCTGTCAACAATGCTATTCTAAACAATGCATGAATTTACTGCAAGCGTCACTTAGTCCTCCACTGGATTAACCAGGTAATATAGTGCAGCATTATACTGCAGTTTTACTGCAGGGAAGGATAAAGTATCCTGTTGAACAGTGTCACATAAACACAAACTGGTATGCAAACAAAGACAGACAAATATGTACTGAAACAAACTAGCTAACACACATTCATATACACGCACACACACATGCACTCAAACACAAAAGCACAAACACACACACACACTGACTGTAAATGATCCCAAATTTGAGACTACTACTTGATAAGGATAAGAAACATCAGAAGTCAAAATCCTTATTCACTCTCTTATCCAAAGTAATGATCCAAATATTATGTCTGCTCAGAACAATTAAGAATATGGATACAAACAGGTACATTAACAAAAGTCATGATACAAAAATCAATAAAAAAGATAATAGACATTGTGCTAAAACATTTGTAAAAGCTGCCCTTAGTAACCTTAAAATAACACTATGTGCAAATCTAGTTATATGGTGGGAAAAAGAGGAAAAGGGGAAAAGGGAGGACTAGAAGATAGGCAGAACCTACTTTTAGAACAGAGTCAAGTCCTGGAAAAACTAGTGGGGTGGCAGGGTAAGAGCAGGAGTGACATATGACAGCTGTAGGATGCTCTAAAAAGTCTTAAGAAACTCGTAGCATATGTTATTGAGAAAGGAGGTAGAAAAGTAACTAGCAAGGGACTCTAAGATAGAGGGAAATAGAGGTAGTGGTTAGATGGGAGAAGAGGGCTGGGTAGGAAAAAAAACTGTCAAGTAGGGTCTTTACAGGGGCAGTACCAGGAGTTGTGTAGGTAGTCCTTTAGGGTGTTTGAAGTTGTTTGAATTTTGGAGAGATCTGATTGGGAGATGAAGCTTGTTCCAAGATTTAGAGACTAGGTTTGGACACTTGAATAGGTGTTGGTCAGAGCTGCGGAGTTCACAGTTAGGGACATAGGGAGAGACAAGAGTTGTTAATGAGGGACAAGCTAAGGGTTGAAGCAAGATGGAGTGTGTTATGTGATGCCAGTTTAGTTTTTTTAGTGCGAGGCACTGGTATGTGCGATAAGGGAGTTTTGTGACAAATATGGCGATTTTATGATAAGTAAGTTCAAGTTTGTTAAAGAGGTTTTTTGTAGATTGGTGAAAATAGGGGCAGCTTATAGTAAAGTAGGAAGGAGGTAGGCTTGGGCAAGGGATGGTTTGGATACTTGTGTAAGGAATGTTTTATTTCTGTATAGCAATCCAAGTTTCTGGTGGGTCATTTTGATGTAGTTATTGATATGGGTGTCAAAGTTTAGTTCGTCTATGAGTATGCCAAGAAGTGTAGAGTGGGACTCTGCCACAAAAGTTGTGTTGTTTAGGGATGAGATAGAGAAGGAAGATTTGAGGTATTGGAGAGGTTTGGGAAGGAAAATAAAAAGTTAAGTTTTGTTTGGGTTAAGAAGGAGTTGGTTAGTAGTGAGCCATCTTTCAACAGAGTGTAGTGTGTCTTGTGTGAGGGTATGTAGGCGGGTTAGATTGTCAGAGGTGGAGATGATCGTGGAGTCATCAGCATATTGTATAAGTTTAGAGTGGGGGCAGGATTGGAAGACACTGTTAGTAAAGATATTGAATAGTTCATAGGTTCAGTTTTGTGATTCGCCACCCCTTTAGTATGGGGAACTATACCCATTATTTTGCTGTGCCTCTGTCGAGCAGTGACACTGAGGTAATTAATTAAGGGTTTCATTTTGTAGTAAAGCAATTGCTACCATTGATTCAGTGCATATCTGTGAATGGATGCCAAAGTAGGAGTTTTCCCACCTTTTTTTTTTGTTAGTCAGACCCAACCCAAATTCTGACAAACAGAAAGAACTGTGACTGTCCATGGTACTTTAAGAAGTTGGTTTCTCCCTTCAACTGTTGTGTCAAATTTGTTTATTTAGAACATACTTTTGTATTTAAAGTTAGTGTTTTGATGTGAATATGGTGCCAGTGATGTATATTATCTTGTCATCCTGAAGATGTTCTAAGAAATCTTTCACTGGGTGCTTTTTGCCTCCCTTATCTGCTGATGAAAAAGCCTCCTCCAATCAGACATAGACCGGTCACACCATGTACTAGGAATGTTTCCAGTAAAAGTACAGGATGAGTCATCAGAAAGAGCCATCATTCAGACAGCCTCGAGGATTCTTTGTGCTCCATTCTCATTCCTGTCTGTGCCGGATACCCTCATCTCTTGACCCAAATCAGTCTGGCTTTTCCACCAGACCAAGGCCTGTGGCTTCCAGTCTTTCTTGTCCTTGGTCTAGGAACTGCTTGCCCCCTGCTACATACCAGCTTTTCATCATTCTGACTGCAAGCTATAAGGGAGTTTCTCATATGTTGTTAACTCTACCCTGTTGGCTGATATAGGCACATGCACCACTGCAGGGATGTCCTATACTCTCGCCTTAGTGTGCACATTTCCTTTCATTCCCTTCCCATCAGATCGACCAAAAATTACATATTCCCCGGTGATATAACCAATTCGTATATACAGCCCTCTGCTTGTTTGGGCCTAGATAACCATGTGCGCTATCATCTCCCTCTCTCCCTCAATTGTAGCCAAACCAGCACAGTCAGTCTCTCTTCCCTTCCTGTCTCTTCTAGCCAGTGTGTGCTACTAATCAGTTCAGGTTGTCTGGCTCATAGAGGGATTTTTTCCTGATACACCACAGAGCCTGATGTCCTTAAAAAGGAGTAAAAGTGCTAAAGAGATGCTTGTCAAAGAACAGAAAGAGGTGCAGAAACCCTTGGTCAAAGCTGATCAATGTGCAAGTGAAGATGGTAACTGCAGGCAGATTATCAGACTGTGGAAGTTGGAGATGGATAGGGTTATGGAAGCAGTGAGGTACAGCTGAAAGTGGACTTGAATTCACAAGGGATTACTCTAGTGAATTTCCCAGGAGACAGTATGATGCCATGTTGCCACCTGAGCAGAATTCAGTTGATATTTAAAATAAGCATGTGAAAACTAGGCTCAAAACCACAAAAACTGGGACTTTAATTAAATATGCTGCCCTGGGTGCCAAACCATCATTACGAGAGTCCAATCAAGACAAAATGAAGTGGAGAAAAAGAAAAAAATATTTCAAAGCATTGGCTACATGACAGCTTACTTAATATCTAAATGGAAACAAAAAAAGTTGTGAGGCATGAAAAAATAAATTGCTTTTTAAATACATTACTGGAATGCCAGTCGAAATCAAGTATACAAAAAACAAACAGCACTCAACTGAAACCACTTTTCCTTGCACTGCAGTTCTAATTATAATTTATATTCAGCTTTATAAAAGTACCAAGTAACATGCTGAAAGTAGCAATCTCTGTGATACCGATTACCCCACTTATAAAAATGTTTCTTATCCAAAAAAGACCCGCTGCCTGACAATAACTATCTACTTGTTTCATGGGGAAAACCTGATCAAAGCAAAAAATGAACAGCAAACAAGAAACAAGCTCAATATAAATTGCTTAAAGGATTACTGCACAGGTTATGGACCACACATGGCATTCTGTTTAGTTTACGGGTAAAGCCTGCAAAGATGACTGCAAGTCTCCAACATATGTAATGAGTTTCTGAAAATACTGTAATCCTGTCCTTTATTAAAATACTGTCATATGCATTTCAATACCTAAGGCTTATACGTTATCTAGTTATGTAAATATTCTCTGCATCGCAACAACAAAAATGCTTTCAATGTTGACAATTATTTAACAGTGTGCTTATTAAAGATTTCTTGCATCTTACAATCTCAGATAAGCTTACCTGATGGTCATTAAAGCATTGCTACTTAAACACAGAGCAACAGGCACTGCAACAACATGCATTTTCTGAATAATAAGTATAAATCAACAGTATAAAAATATGACAGAAAACTAGAACACTCTGCAAAATCAAGGACAGATGAAAAGCCACTGTAGTACTTGTGTCTACCCTGGATGGGGGGATACTTTGCAAACGTACACTGCATAACTGCTCCTTGCCTTGCTTGGACACATCCAGAGTCACTACATGGGGGAGTGGGGTACAACAAGTATGTAACAATTTGAAATGTCTCTGGCTGATGGTGATGGCCCTGCCACATTTGTCATACCTCTCAACCTCAGACCAAGAAATCTGGAAAAAGCCATAAATAGAAGTGGGACAAAGACCCAAAAATAAGTTCAATTTTTAAAAATTGCTCTTACAAACTTAGCGGTGGTGGTGCTGCGGTAGCGTTGTCGCCTCACAGTAAGACGTTGTCCCGTTCGATTCTTAGCTAGAGCATCTTCTGTGTGGAGACATGCGTGAATGGGTGTACCTTTGTTGAAGGTTGTGCATCAGAGCCGGCAACTCAGCACGTAAAAATCTACTGCCAATCATTAGCGGACCGGAGTTTTGCTGTGGTGACCCCTGACCGGGAAAAGCCGAAAGATACAACAGCTCTTACAAACTTAGAAAGATAATAGAATAGTAGGTCTTGCATTAGTATGAATTTTCTGAAGGGTATGAAATCTGAAACTCAAATGTCTGTCATTATTTTCTAACTTCAATCTTTGATTTGCTACTAATTTGCAAGAAAACCACAATTTTATGAAAAACGGACCAAAAATGTGATACAATAGTATAAAATAGCCACACAATACAGCTGGGAACATGTCAAAGAAGGGACACTTTTTTAATATTAGTATTGTTAAGTTGAACAGCTGATAAAATAAGAGAATCTACATGCATTTCTGAAATAAAAGTAATCTGTAACTCTGATCATTACACGTATTTATTAATTGTAAAACCTCCACGTTTCTTCCAAAATTGCCATTTTGTGGAGGGATTATTAGGGGGAGAGCAATATTTTGAGCCAAAATCAGGGACAGTTGAGAGATTTGGATATACCTAATTCTATAAAGCGATTTATTTGCGTGTACCTCTCAACCTCAACGCAGGAAATCTAGACAATGCCAAATTTATTGGGGGAAACAAACAAACAGTACTGAACATTGCTCTTGTATAAACTTAGACAGGTGATAGAATAACAGGTCTTGCTTTGGCAAGCATTTTTCTAAAGGGTATGAAGTCTGAAATGCAATTTCTGTCATTATTAAGTGACTTCATTCCTAAATGATTTGCCAGAGAACCACAAATTTTATGAGAAACAAACCAAAAATAAGAATCAAAAATCTATTCATTCTGTGAAAATCTGGACAGTTGAGAGGTATAGTTCAGCTGGGAGAATTGTGTGGCAGAAATTCTACACAACAGACTTAGCTCCCTAGGTGTGGACAATAAGTACCCCCCCCCCAAAAAAAAAAAAACACGAGTATCTAAGAGAGGTGATTACTTCAATCTGGCTTCATCACTTTCACTAGCATTCAGACTCAATCAGTGAAAATATTCAGTAACAAACAAAGTTTGTGCTTGTAGAAAATTGATTTAACCGGTTCCTAATCTAACACATCTAACCAAGAACTGGCAGAGGGAGTACCTGAGCTGATCAGATAATCAATAAACACCTTCCTGATTGTATTAAATTATATTTCTTGTATAATATAGTACAGCTGTTAGAGGGTGTTTTAAATTTGTTTTGAATATTTTTCCAGTAAACTATGAAACAAAATGCATGCACCAATAATGACCAAACTGCCCAATTCAGAACATTTCCATCAGAAAAGTCTATTCAAACTTTTACAGTCCACCAGTATCAGTAAATATGCACAATCTCTGCAGAAGTAAAAGTCATCTAAATAATTCCACATTAAAAAGATCTGTAACTAATGAAGAGGTTGCTGCTAGCAAACAACTTTATGTTTCAATGTTTCATCTACAAATAAAGTGCCTGTTGCCCTTGAGGAATAAATTGTGGGTCTATATTATTTCTTCGACAGCTTAGGTTGTTGAATGCTCAATGATCGACACCTAAGTGTCGATGTTTCAAAATCTTGAATGGCTATATAAGCAAATTCTTTCCTCTGGAAAGAATTCGCTAGGCCATCCAGAAATAAAATTAACTTTTCAACCTAAATATAGTGGGGGCTGTGCCCCCCACCCCCCTAACTAATTATACCAACTCCGAGATCACTCTACATTGGGGAAGGGCAAATCCCCGATAACGGCCAAGCAAATTCTTTCCGAGAAAAGAATTTGCTTATATGGCCATTCACGATTTTGAAACTTCGAGACTTAGGTGTCGATCATTGTGAGTCGACAACCTAAGCTGTTGAAGAAATAATATAGGCCCTAAATTACCTATGTTACATTAAAAAATTATAAGCTAGTAATATTGCAATAGGGATGGATGGCAAACTGATAACAGGTTCATAGTTACTAGGTATCTCCGCCAAAGAGGACATTCTCAGGACTGCAGCATCCACCCCCTTTAAAAGTACAACACAGTACAGTATCAGCAATGCATCTAAATACCGTGGGAGTAGAACCAACAGCCTTCTGCATCAAAAGCAAGTATTCAACCTGTTATGCTATTAACAATACAAACAGACTCAGCATAAGCAGCACTAAACTTCCCTTCCCCTAAAGATCTCAGCTCCTTGTAAAATCCACTCAACACTCAACTGTATCTCTCAACTTTGCAGCACAAGAAATCTGGAAAAAGCCAGCATTTATGGGGGGGGGGGACAAAAGCCCAAAAACCAGGGACACATTTTAAACATTGTTTGTATAATCTTGGAAAGTTGCTAGAATAAAATGTTGTGTTACCACCATGCATTTCACTGCCAAGTTTTAAACCCAGGACCCTGTGCACTACAGTCAGATTAACATACCGCTATGTCATATCAGTTGTTTCTTGAAAGACAGGAAGACTGAAACTTAAATGGCTATCATTTAGTGAATTCAGTTCTCACCATAGCTCTCAACCTCTTAGCACAAAAAAACTGGACAAAGCCAACAATGGGGGAATACAGCCCCAAAAATATGGACAAATTTCAAATATTGATCTTATAAACTTAGAAAATTGTTAGAATAAAAGGTTTTGTGTTACCATGTATTTTCTGAAGAATATGAAGTCTGAAATTCAAATGCCTGTCATTATTTAGTGAATTCAGTCCTTCACTGATTACAAAAATCCAGAAAATCACAGATTTTATGAGGAACAGAACAGAACAAAAATATGAGGCAAAAATCTGAACAGTTTTCACAAGTGGTGGTGAGTAGGGAATTCAGGCTCTTGCTACCTGTACCCAAGGTACAGGGTTTGACCCTGAGTAACTGTAGCCACCAGGTATATTTAACTGGGGCATTTCACACACACACACACACACACACACACACACACACACACACACACACACACACACACACACACACACACACACACACACACACTCACTCCCTTGCAGCTTCAAACACCAGTACCTGTATATTCCCTTGCAGCTTCACACACCAGTACCTGTATATTCCCTTGCAGCTTTGTTCTGAACTCAATTTCCTTGCAGCGAAAGCGCCAAATACAAATTCCCTTCCAGGGAGCCAATCATTAGCTATCCATCCATGTACGTGACTGCAGACATTGCAGTCCGATCCCCTTCCAGTCTATGCAGTTACAAACTGCATATATTTCTGGGCATCTGTACACTGATGCCTTCTCTTTGTAATCTGGACTGGTTAAACAGCAGTCTGGATAGGAACTCACTGAGCACACATGCACTATTTCAGGACTTACAGCTAATTATTTTACAAATCTGTTTTCTTCATTTTACAGCTGGGGGTGGGGGCTGCAGTCCAGTAGCACGAGCTGCCCCTGCAAAAATCTGGACATTCTGCAAAAGTCCAGACATTTGAGAGGTATGGATCAATATCTGTAGTCCAATTTAGGTTTGTTACAGAAAGACCTAACACTCTTTTGTCATTTTCTTATTTATAAGTCACAGTAACTAGTGTTTAGTGATCTGGAGATTAAGGGCAGTTGTTTATGAACTGAAAAACAAAGAAGAATATTTTTTGGGCCAAATTCTGTAATCTGACTGTGGAAAGAATACAAGTAGTAGCAGGGGCAAAAAAACTAATGTATGATTCAGCTCAAGAGCAGCTGTACTAGTAATGATACAAGTTACAGGACCAAGAAAGTCAAGGTCATTAGTAATGGTGCATAGATCATTAAGATACACTTAAAAAATGAAATGCAGATAATTATGTCAGAAGATGCAAAAGAGTGATCTGAATTTTTAAAAAGTGTAATGCTGGAATTAAATGCACTGAACAGCACAATGATGCAGCTACAGGGTGGCTCAATGACTAAAGTGTTTGCCTTACAAACACAAGGTGC
Organism: Protopterus annectens; assembly: GCF_019279795.1. NCBI lineage: Eukaryota > Metazoa > Chordata > Ceratodontiformes > Protopteridae > Protopterus > Protopterus annectens. The sequence continues at coordinate 203,558,349 of NC_056745.1, forward strand.
AGGGTTTGAGTCTCACAAGGGATAATTGGCTAGGCTTAAAATGGCTCACAAGGACAGTTAGCTTAGTACTAAACTATAAACCTATGAACCATTGCTGATGGTATGTTTGTAGTTTATCAGCTTTTTCACCCAGCAAGTAAAAAAAATGGTTTCTTTTGTAATGAGGTTTGTTTCTTTCATTTTAAGTGTATTTTTGTGCCATGAATACTCTTACACTTTAGAAGGTTCATCTATTTGGTACTTCAAATGACAAGTAGGATCTTATTAATTTACAAGCCTGTTTTCTGAAAGCTGTTAAAATGTTACACAATGCTATGAATAATCTATTACATATGTTTACTATCGTAAATAGATATTTATATTAGTTAAAATACATGCACCGCTAATGAATCAGCTGCCCCATCTCCAGAAAGGAAGTATACAATTCAAGTCCTCTTGGGTCGTAAATCAATAAAATTTATTCATAGCTGATTTAATGAACAAATGTTATTGATTCACAACCCAAGAGAACTTGAATTGTGTACATTCTTTCTGGAGTTTGGGCATTTGATTTAATGAATTAATTTTATTGATTTATTATCCAAGAGGACTTATGTACTTCCTTTCTGGAATTGGGGCAGCTGATTCTTTGGCAGTGTATGTTTGTTTGTTTGTTTATTTGTTTCTTTCAGCTTTTCCCGGTTAGGGGTCGCCACAGTGGAACTCCAATCCACTAATGATTGGCAGTAGATTTTGACGTGCTGGCTTGCCAGGCCTAATGCACAACCTTCAACGAAGGAACACCCATTCACGCATGTCGCCACACAGAAGACGCTCTAAATGAGAATCGAACGGGCAACGTCTAACTGTGAGGCGACAATGTTTGCATTTTACAATCATTTTATTTGTACATCCAACCTTGAATTTTTAGATTTATGTTAGTTACAAACATCATTTTGCATGTTTGACCCTATTAGGTTACTTATGAACTAAGCATTAAGCACAGAGGATAACCTTAAGTACATGTTTGATGATCTAAGACATATATTTGTGAAGATAAAAACAGAGAATGTTTTTCATATTTTTTCCAGATATGAACACTGTTGAAGGCTGCATATTTCATGAGTATGTTTATATTCAATTTCTTATTGTGCTGGGGTTTTTAGTACAGTGTTTGCCAAGCGAAACAGAATTAATGACTAAGCATTATAATGATCAATGTTCCTATAGCAAATTAATTTTCTGTTAAAGTTATTAATATCTTGTTGAAAATCTTTATACCTATGTTTATAGATAGCATATTTGAGACCTTGACAAACATGCTTGCATGGTTAATGCTAAGAGGGATGTCCTGGTAAATGCTTGCAATGCTATAGAAGGTACTGTTTTGTTTACATGCTGGTAGACCTAAGCCATGCATCTATAAGGCTGGAAAACAGAATTTTGTGTTACGTGTTTGTAAGACACTATCATTATAGAATATGGCTGAAACTTTCACAGTTAACATATGTAGGGTAAATATCCTGAATTAGTGTTTATAATGTTACAATGCAAATGCTTTGATGAACCAAAACACAAATTATTGTCGTGCATCTACTGACTAGTGTTTTGTAGTATGCGTGTTTTATACTGGTATAATAATGTTACATGAAAATTTTTATATCTTCTGTGTAGTGAGCTATCTGATGGATTTGATGAGTACAATGCTTTATAGTGGTTGAATTGTTGGGACAACATATACATATCCTCAGATATGTTAGGGCTGTTTATTAGTGCTTATGATAGTTGTCAATGCTTTAAGAGAGACGCTATGCAAATTGTTTATGGATGTCATAGGTTCATAAGTGTGTACTAGGCTAATGGCCCTGCAGCCTTTACAAGCCTAGCCCATAGGATTACCCTGGCGTCGTGCCACCCGACCTTAGATCCTAGTGCCTCTATCAAGTAAAGCCACTGGGTGTGATCCCTGAGGTGAATTTTCTATTTCCCATCCACTCATCAAGATTTGTCTTGAAGAGGGCCAGTGAGGTGCTCTGCTTGACATGTATGGGACAGTCTCTGTCCCTCCAGCATGTTCTGTTGATTGTGGTAAAGAGGTTGAGGTCATTGGAGCATGTGGTGCAGAGGGATTGGGCATTCTTTAGATGTAGCATTTCTAACAGAGCTGGGTCAGACATGGCTTTGTAAGTCAAGCAGAGATCACCTCTAAGTAGGCGATATGAGACAGAGAACAGTTGGAGTTTTTTGTCTGTCCATATAGGACAAGTGTTTAAGGCCTAGGATCCTCTTTGTGAGGTACTTTTGTGGCCTCTCCAGTTGTTGCAGGCGTTTAGTGAGGCACATGCCAAATGGGGCATTGTACTTGATGATTGGCCTAATAAGGGAAGAGTAGAGGGAGACAATTACCTCTTTCTTCCTGGATGCAAAACCCTTAGTAACTTCAAGACTGATGTTTTTTTTTTTTTTATTTTTAGATGAGACTTGGATGATTATTGCCTGGGAGTGTAGGTACCATGTTGTTCTGTTGTAGAATAGCTTTAGGGTATATTTTGAGTATGCTGAGTGGCTGAGAGAAGGTAGGGAAGACATTTTTTTTTTTTATATCAATGTTGTTGAGCAGCTTTCCAGCCATATAGTTGTCTGTGATTTTTTAGAGTATTTTTTTCTACCTTTAAATTAGTGAGATTTTATATAAGGTTTGGTTGATGAGTCACTGGCAGGTGATCTTGCATGGTAATGATTTTTTTTGGTTTGCTGCTGATGAACGTTTGTTTTGTATTAGATGATAATAGAGTTGTTGTGTCTTTTGGCTTTTCCCAGTTAGGGGTCGCCACAGCGGAACTTCGGTCTGCTAATGATTGGCAGTAGATTTTTACGTGCCAAGTTGCCGGCCCTGATGCACAACCTTCAACAAAGGTACGCCCATTCGCACATGTCTCCACACAGAAGATGCTCTAGCTGAGTATCAAACAGAACAACGTCTTACTGTGAGGTGACAACACTACTGCAGCACCACCACCACAGAATTAGATGATAATAGAGTATTGGGTCTATATTAGATGAGCGACCATTCCGATGTTCGAATCATAGATGTTCGACATCATATGATCGGACGTCAGAAAGTTTGAAGGTGAATGTCAATGGCTTTTCACACGCAGAATGGGAAATTTTCCCTTTCTGCACTGAAGTGCATTCTCAGAGTTGGTATATTTAAGTAGGGGGCTGGGGTGGGTGCAGCGGTAAGGTAAGTTTTTTTTTTTTTTTTTTTATTTTATTATATAGTCTATGTTTCGAACTTCGCTGATATGAGTTCGCCCATGTGAGGTTCGAAGTTTTGAAAACTCGACTGTATAATATAGACCCTAGAGTATTATCTTGTGGATATGGAATTTGTTACCCTCCATTCATGATTACATTAGGATGTATTATTTTAGGAACATTTTAATGTTCTTTGGAATTTTATGGTGATGATGTTTAGTTTGAGGGAGGATATTTCTTGTACAAAGGGTTTATATGCATTCCGGTATCAAGTAACTTGAGCAAACCAGACATGGTGTAGATTGTATGGTTATATGAAGATAGCATACCAACAAACAATACAGAAGAAATTTGAATTGAAAATATCTTTTGTAAAGATGAAAGCTATCTTGAGATATATAACAATGAGACAAAAAATGGAAAATAATGAAATAACAAAACAATGAATTTGTGTCTGTCTTAACATGACATATAGAATTTGTGCATAAAGGGACAGGAAAATAGTGGTATGGCATAGACTGAAAACTGTCAGTCAGACCTCTCAACTGTCCCTGATCTTCAGAGATGTCCCTGATTTAGAATCCGATTTTAGGTCTGTCCCTCTTAATCCCTCTTAAAACTGGTGACTGCTGAAGAAAAGGTGGTGAATTGCCCTTAATAAATAATGATAGTAATTCAGAATTATCAACGTTTTACGTCAGAAAATCTACATTAATCCACATTCTCTTATTCTGCAAATGTTTCAAGTTAATAGTACAAATATTTAAAAAATGTCCCTGATTGTCCCAGATTATTTGAGGATTTGTCCCTGATTCTGTTGAGATTTGTCTCTGATCAGTTGAGAGCTATGGTCACAGTACTGGCCAACAAAGAATGCTTTGCTGTTACTTTTAAACAGGCGGTAACGTTAGTTGGTATTCTTTAGTATACTCTGATGAATAAATAATGTTTTTTTTTCCTAAAAAACGCAGAGATGAAGATAAAACTGTCATGTGCTAGGACCCTAAAGAAAAATAGCATTAAGGCTTTTTTCTACTTAAAGACAGAGGTAAAACAATGTGTCTTGCATATCGCAAATGTGCAATGTTGCAAATTTAGTGAACCATAAGGAAGCATATCTATATTTATTTAGGATAATGTCAAAGCCAAAGTGTAAGAAATACAGCTAGGGCTTAAATAACTAAATATTACAGATTTATGGAATAAGGCTGACAGCTTTTAAGACTCTTCCACATAAACAAGTGACCATAAGGAATTTTATACACATTTTAAGATTCAAAAATCAGGGATAATATAATTTATGACTGGAGATTTAATTTATTTAGTTATATATTTCTATATACGCACTGTACCCCATATCCACTGTATTAAATTCAGGTTCATGGGGAGTCAAATACCATCTCAATAAGATTAATATGCAGAACCAATCCTTCATGAAATGGCACTCAATCATGAGAAACACACACCCCTATAAGCAATATACAGAATTAGTTTCTCTATCAACAAGGAGACCCTGCTGAAAGCTGACATGGACACAGGGAGGAATCATGAACACAGGGGGGAATGCAGACTCAACACAGAAGTCTCTTGCTGAAACAGAAACTTCTGGTAAAAGTGACTGCTTATCCAACTAAGTTACTGATCCAGCAACAGCCACGCTCTACTTTTAGCTGATCTGGTATCTAGAGGTAGCAATATCTTCAATATATCATTAATAAACTTCAGTTTTCATATTTTCCAGCTGATATTACCACCTTCTTAGCAGACCCCGCCATTATCCTGTGGTTCTCAAACCAGAACTGTGGTTAGTGCCACCAATAAGAAAGTCACTTTCTTAGATTTTTCATATGGGATCAACAGAATAATATTTATTGCGTCAGATTTCTTGTTTATTAAGAAAATTGTGCTAAAACAATAGCAAACCACAAAAAGATTATTATTTTTCAAATAAGCAAGAAGAAAGTCTAAAGCACTAAAATTTCTTACAACAAAGGCCTTTGAAAATTATTAAGCTTTGCAAAAACAATAAACAGAGTAATCTTTTTCATTATCAAAGCTACCTGAATACGTATTCTGTAATTGTTTGGTGTCATACTGCCAGAATAATTATTGTCACATACTCCATATTTTTGATCAATATGCCTCCACATGATTTGAGAGAAATGGTAAAAACAGACAGCATGAAGAATATCTCCTCTATGATGCCCACAAGCAGAATAATAATTAGAAAAAAGAATAAAATGATTAGATGCCTTCTTATATGAAATCAGATTTGCGTTTGATATGCATGTCATAAACTAAGTGAAAAACAATTAAGAGGGATAAAACATTAGACAACAGCTTAGCTTATTAGACCATATCAAATTATCAAATAATTTGGGGTCTGAACATTTCTAGTGGGAAGAGAAAAAAATGATTTGAATACTGTATGTCTGCAATGGCTTTTTATAAACTGGAGATTGATTTATAAGAAAGAGGGCTTGTTGCATTGCAAGAGATTCTGCCAATATAATATCACCAAAAGTATGTTTACCCAGGGGAATCTTCAAAGTAATCCATATAGTATTCATAATAGGAGCATAATTTTAGGAATTGATAATAACTGTATATTATTTTACTGACTATAATATCCACAAACTTAAGTTTAGTGGCAGTTTTAAGATTAGGTAAAGCAAGAGTTAAACTACTTACAGTCATTATACAGAAGGTATATAGTACATTTATGAATGAACGCAATGTAAGCGCTTTCACTGAACCAAATGCATCAGCTTCTTCAGACCTGGTCTGAAGAAGCTGATGTATTTGGTTCAGTGAAAGTGCTTACGTTACATTCATTAAACAGTTGGATACTCCTTTGCCTGCTCGTTTTCCTGCTTTGTTCCAGTTTTGCCAGTTTGGATTTTCATTTTTTAGTACATTTATTAATACTGAATTTAGAATTATAAAAAACAGAAATAATTTTAGGGGTATCATTATGGGGTGATAGAAGAAAAGGTGTTAATATTTTCTGCAGTGAAAGGAACAGATAAACCTTTTCATATTACAGAATCAAACTGGAATACACAATTGTAAATGTATTAACAGGAGTTCAATATGTTAGATAAAACCTGACTGGAAATGTGGTTGGTGGCAGCAAAATTCTTTTCAGTGTGTTGGCCTAGACAATATGAAATATTTTGGCATCAGGATTAATTGGGTTAGTTGCTCTGTAGTTGGTGGTATTAAGCAGATCGGAAAGCAGTTTTGAATAAGAATATTTTTAGACAATGTAAATATCAGAAATACCATGGGATTAAAAAGGAAATACTTTTGCAGTATTTTAGAGAACAAATGTAATTTTTGCTACAACAGAGTGAGCTATACTTCCTAATTCTCATACCGTAACCATACAGGATGCTTGAAATAACTTCTACAATGTAATTAATTAGTATATTCAAAAACATACCCCTATCTGGGAAAAATGTATATGGAGATGAAAGTCAGCCCTTGGAGTGGAGCTACTTAATCAACAAGATACGTAATAGAAAGAAGAGGTACTGCCTGGCTATTTGAAAGAACTCCATGCCAAAAAGCATTTAGAGATTGAATGAAATTCAGTAGTTGCCACTACGAGTCATCAAGTCATTTAGATCTAATGAAAATACTCCGGTACCAAAATCTCAGGAGGGCAACAGATTATTCTATAACTACATGAGAAAATATAAAAGAAAAAACGTAGAGTGTAGCATTCTATGGACAAGGTAGATCTCTCCAAACCATTGGGAATATCCAATATACAGTCAAAGAAATGTCATTCTAATTTAAACACAGCTTTACTGGAGAAAACCACTTTATAAAACAAATAACAATAGCAAAGCTTTCAGGCAAAAAAACCCTTCCTCAGTGCATTACAAATTACAAAATCATTCTGAATTTATACAAGGTCCCTGTCACATGACCAGCAGCCCATTGATCATATGACACACAATGTTTTATAAAGTGGTTTTCTCCAGTAAAGCTGTGTTTTATTACCTTTGTTCTCTTGGCTGTATCTATATATTTGTATTTCATCCCTGGAGATACCGAAGAGGTCGACTGCAGCCTTATTTCGTGGTTAACATGGAACCAACAATTGTAACTACTTCAGTAAGCTCTCTTATCAACAATGAGACCAATCCGCTATTACAGTTTGTTACCACAGCATGCCATAATGTGGAAGGTAATGACTCTAAAAACCATGAGTGTTCTGCTGAATTTAATAAGAAACTACAGTTTTTTGAAAAAAAGATAGGCATTTTTAAACGCCTACAATGGCAGCGTTTCAGCTTTTCTGCTTATTTAGACAGAGGCATTGTTCCACGAGGCCTCAGGATCCTGAAGATGCCCTCATATGGGAATGCCTATCCATCTTTGCTGAAACGCTGGCAACAACTTAACATCAAATTGAGTCTCGATTATATGACCCTAATGAATGAATTCTTTGCTGACATAGAGGCAGAGCTAAAAAATGAAATTAATGAACTTGACAATGAATTGCATAATTTATCGGCTTTTGCAACAAACAAAATCTTATATGAACAGATATACAGTAGGATTTGTGTTCTAGATAATTGTTTGGAAGAATTAAAAAAGAAAAAATTAATACGAGATATAAACGATTTTAAAAAAGGCCATATTTTCTCTTGGCCAAAGCCTGTAATGTATGCCTCAAATGATGCTGCCAATTCTAAAAACAAAAAAACATTGCTTGATACATTGTTTAACTTTGAAGAAGCCCCCATTTGTCTACCTCAGCAGGAACCGGCATCTACAGTTGTGTCTATTGGTCAACCTGCCGATACACCTTTAATGACAACATCAACTTCCTGTAATGCTGACGCAGTTGTGCATGGAGCCGAAAGAAGTTCATCTGATAAGGGAGAAAATGGAGGACAAATACGAAATAAATTACAACAAACTATGTTGAACTATATGCGCTTTCAGCTAACACAAGCTGAAGCGGTTGCTGAACGCACTACATCTAAGAGGAAGACTACATCGGGCAGGGTTCTTACTCCAGCTAAACGAAAAAATGAAAGCCCTTTAGGACTAAACAAACAGAGCCGAAGATAATTCAAGGTACATTAAATTTATCTAGCTTTGTTTTACATGAGGCGCATTATTCATTGTTGCAAAAAGGTCTTAATTTCATTCCTACTGCGAATGACGACCTAGTACATATACTGACTGACTTGAAACAGTTTGTCAGAACTGTGGCTCTTAAAGTCTTATTTGGAAATACTTGCATTACTGAAGATTTATGCAAATGGCGAAGTACTTTTATTCCAACTAATTTACCAGTACTGACTGCCTTTCATGATGTATGTGAGTTAGAAATAAGAGAAATATATAGTCACCCTTTGACATCAAAGTATTTTAACTTATCCTATCAAGAACACATGGCCCTTAAGTCACTATTATCTAATAATGACATTATTATTAAATCCGCAGACAAAGGAGGTGCTGTGGTACTTATGGACAAAACTAGTTATATTGATTCAGTTTTATGTTTACTCAATGATACTAGAGCATTTAAATGTATTAATAATAATGATGTTAAGAGATGCATTAGCAATGTTACTATGGCAATATATGAAATACAGTTACATGAAGATATTGATTTAGATTTGTTCAATTTTTTTACTGTGCCATGTCCCATTATACCGTGCCTTGATGGTGTTCCTAAAATTCATAAGTCAATAAACCCCCCCCCCCCATGAGACCTATTGTATCTGGTGGGGGTTGGCTCACTGAGCCTATTTCTATATACCTACAGAAACAACTATATCCTTATTTAGATAGTTGCAATACTGTATTAAAAGACACTACAGATCTCTTGTTAAAACTACGAACATGGCATAATGCCTTTAATAGTAGAGAGAACTTAGAGGGAGACATTTACTTGGTTACTTTGGACGTAGCTTCACTTTTTACAGTGATACCCAACGATTTTGGGATCCAATGTATTAGAGACTTTTTAACCAGGCAGTCTCCATTGACAACGCGTAAGGTAGAAAATATATGTTGTTTGCTTGATCTGGTTCTAAGCAATAATATTTTTCTGTTTGACAAGAACTTATACTTGCAACTATCAGGAGTAGCTATGGGGACATCTGTAGCAAACACATATGCCAACTTGGCTTTATATTGTTGGGAACAGAAATTTATATTAGGTGATAATAATCCCTTTGTTAATAACATCGCTTTCTACCAGCGTTTTGTGGACGAATGCCTTATGATATGGAAAGGAACTCAATTACAATTACATGCATTCTTAGGTTACCTGAATGACACAACAGATTTTTTGAAGTTCAAGATGGAGTTCTCGAATGAGATGATAGTTTTTTTAGATGTAAGGCTGCATTTGGTAGATGGCTGGTATCTATCAGAAGACGATATCTGCATTATAAAAGTATGCATGCCCCTTACATCTTTAGGGGCATTGTGACCTCTCAATTTAATAGAGTGAGCAAATTAAATACTGAAAATTCTCAGTTTAATATACAACTTAACGACATGTATAAAGATTTTGTATCTAGTGGATATGATAGTAAACTGTTAACTGAGGCTAAAAACAAGACTATAGTGGATAGAGGTACTACACTTAAACCAATTTATTTAGAAGGAAATAATAGAACTGAGAATATGCGACACGATGCCAAAATTAGATTTGTTACATCTTTTAATGTTAGAACAAATTTAATTAAACAAGTCATACAGAAAAACTGGTTGATCCTGATGGCATGTATGGATGTTAAGAAAATTTTAGGTGATAGACCATATTTTTCTTATAGAAATATGAAGACCTTAAGACAAAAATGATGTTATAAGGATTTGAATTTTCATTCTCCTTCTGTAGTCGCCAATCCTGGGACTTTTAAATGCTTGAACTGTTCTTGTTGCCCTGATATTTTAGGTGAATCCAGCCACCAATTCAGGCATCCTACAACCAATAAACTATATTCCTTTAACCTAAAAGCCTTTTGCACCACAGTCTCTGTTGTCTATATGGCTAATTGCTTAAAATGCCCATCATTCTACATAGGAAAAACTACAAGAAAGCTGAAAGATAGAATAGTGGAGCATAAGTCAGAGATTAGGAGATCAGTGGTTACCAATGCATTATATAAACACATAAAACCATAGGTTCTCTTTTAGAGTTATTGACACTGTCAAACAAACACCCCGTGGTGGTGATATCAATAACTTGCTTGAATTAAAGGAATATGAATGGATGATAAGGCTGATCACCCACCAGGGCTAAATGATGTTATTACTTTAAAACCACATACCAAACTTAGATGAAATTGTTTTTATTTTTAATCTTTTTAATTTTTTATATATATTTCTATAGAGTGTATTATATTTCATTTTGTTTGTGTGTCATATGATCAATGGGCTGCTGGGCATGTGACAGGGACCTTGTATAAATTCAGAATGATTTTGTAATTTGTAATGCACTGAGGAGCTTTGCTATTGTTATTTGTTTTATAAAGTGGTTTTCTCCAGTAAAGCTGTGTTTTATTACCTTTGTTCTCTTGGCTGTATCTATATATTCTAATTTAAACCCCTGCAGGTATTTCAGATATCTCATCAATGGGGACATAGTCATAGTAACAGTCAATAACACTAAAAATTCCAGGTGTCTAGACAATACCTCTGTTTTTTTTTCCAACGCAAAACCAAAGATGGCCTCTATATCCCTTATATACTCTTAAATAAAGTCATAATGATAGATACATGCCAAAATAATGATGTCAAACTGGATTAGTTCTACACACAAAGAAGAGTTTACTTCTTATCCTAACTATGTACACAATTCTTGTCGAACTATCACAGAAAGAAATGGATGACCTATTTCTTCTTGTCTAGGAGCAGTATGAATTCATCAAGGGTCAATTTTTTTTTTCTAAATCATGTTACATTCTTTGCTGAAGTAATGGTGTCCAAGGATGATAGACTGAAGGTACATACCGAATACCTACACCTAGCCAAGCCTTTCAGTACAGTCCTTCATATCAGGGTTATACTGAATACAAAATTGCTAAACAGTAGAATAAAAAAAGTTATGATAAAAGCATTATGCAGCAAAGACAATAACATTCTTCTGGTCTTTGTGCTAGGTCCAACTTAGATGGTAACATGGGGACTGTTCCCTAATGCACCCTCAGAGATGACTATAATTGGGGAGAGAGGTTTTTTCTGTATAAAACAATGTATTGATGATTTTATTTCACTTTTTTGCATGCCACTGCATCTGGATTCACATTTAGTATCATATAACAAAACACATTGATAATTGTAAGGGAGGTAACATTGTTAACATCTTGTAAAAAATGGATTGGATAGTACCACATCTGCTCTAACTATAAAATTCTTGCATTTACCATCAAAAAATAGGTGTTCTTCACTTCACATAGTCATAATTATCATTTCATTATACAGTAGGAGGGCAAGCACTTACACTGATAGTACAATTAGAAATCTAGTGGCCAAAGTAAATGACAAGCTGATTTCTTTATCCATAGTATTGTTGCAATCATTAGACAGTCTTATAAAGTGGACCAAATATTACTTAAGGTTATGTCTAAAAGCTCCAGTGTAGTAATTATTCCTTTGTACTACAGTGATCCAGTCAGTGTGTGATAAAATACAGCATTATGTAGCTTTCAAAACAAGCATTAGGTATATCTTGAGAAAGTGTAGATATTTATAAATGACAACATGTCCTGATATTTCCAGCGTAACCCTGTCCTACTGTTTGGCAAAGATACAGCACTGGTTCCATAAGCAGGACCTCACTTTGAAATTCACATTCTGGATACCAAAACTTTTAAAGGTTGCCATTAATTGCAAAGCTGTATTCCACAAGAAGGTACCATAGCAAAGTGAAACAACTGTTATATCTTACATGTAGTGCATCCTCTTTCTATGCTCCATATGTACTGACCAGGTCCTTACTAGACTAAATGACTGATTAGTACACATCACAATATGTCTTCCTTCCTGACTAGAAAAGGCAAAAGTTCAGCAAGTAAAAGGGGACCCACCTTGGAAAATAGGTTGCCAGTGATTGCCGCAGGTTTTTCAAGTAAATGTCAAAGATTACAAGATGCATTGAATAAGATCTATAGATTTATGATGAACATTGGTGTACTACATTACACAAAGCAAAATGATTCCCTATTACACAAAAGGCTATAAAAGCCTCCCGCACTATGATATAAAAAAATTCTACAAATCTTAGCACTCTGTATCCCAACATGCGGGGAACTGAGCCCCTCCCCCACACATTCCTGTGCTTGTATGTACCATCTTTGAGATTGCTATATCTTGGAGCACGACAATACTTAGAGGTGCTACAACCTTCATTTTATTATATAGTTCCCACATCACCACTTTCACTTCCACTCTTCTGAGGGTGACACTTACAGTTCTTTGAATTTCAGCTAGAATACAATTAAAAAAAAAAAACTTAAGTCTGAGTGACTTATAGTATAACATCATAAAATCACTTTTATGGTATAATCTCAGTTCTTAAATGTCTGCATCATGTTAATTTGCTGTGCTGTGAGAGTTGATTTTTGTGTCTTGCTGTGACAATCTGACAACTGCTATATAATTCCAAAATAGAAGAATATTCATGCGTGATGCCAGATGATGAAAAAATCAAAATCCGAAAGTAAAAACACAGTTCAACATACAATGGAAGAATAGAAGTTTATTTCAAGTACGCTGGTAGAGCTTTTTCAAACAGTGCTTCATCAGGCAGTTATATTAATATAAACATTCTATCTTTAAATAAGAAACAAAGATTATGTGCTCATTACATCACTCTAATTATAAATTAAAGGTATATACACCTCATTTAATAGAACTCACAAAATAAAAATATGAACATTTGTATGCTAATATCTTAAATCCTTCTGCTTCAAAATTGGTTTGAGTAGCAAATAATGAGTTAAAACCAGTGTCTTACCCTTTACTGCAGCTTGTAGCAAGCTCCAGCATGTCCATCTGCCAGCCCTTCATGGGTTTTCATACTTGGCTGCTCACTCCTATAGGGACTACAATCATACCACATTTGTACTTGCTGGTGAAGAGGATCCTGAGGGCTCTTGCTATGTCAATAATCCTGACTCCACAGAGACAGCTAACTGCAATCCTGTCTTTGTTCAGCCAAGTGAATACAAAGTCAGTGTGTCTAACAATGGAGTCACCAATTACTAAGATGCTTCCAGAAGCTCATTTATTCTTATTAGACACTGCAGTTTATGTTGTTGGTGACATGTTGATGAAGAGGAGCATGTAGAAAATGTAATGGGTGTTTTATTGAAGCCTACTTTTAAGAGTTCTAGGAGACTTTGACAATGATTTTAATGGCATCAGAATGTGAATGTTTGGTGTTGTCATTATGAGGATGTGGTTTTCATTTGGGTGGGTGTAAAACAATGTAATGGTTACTACGTGCCTGAGATTTCATGAGAGCTGCCTTTACATTAGTTATGTGTTTGTACCTCTCTGAGATAGAATCTGTTAGGTTAAGAAAGAATTAATTTTGTGTGAGGCAGTTGTTACACTGCCTTACAATACCAAGTGCTAGAAGGTAGGCAATAGAAGGGAATGTAGCCTGCTGTCTATTTGTTTTGATAGAAACATAGGTGAGGAAACAGAAGGAAGGCAAATGTAAGAAAAAGCAATGTGCTAACTTTTGCAGCTCCTGACAAGTCTGTGCTAGTCAACGCAGGTATGAGAAAACACATACAGCCTGGAGTAGACTATATGCAGTCACCTGCAAGATGAAGGAAGGAAGGAGGATTTCTGCAGTAAAGACATAAAAAACCTTCACTTGTGCACAGTAACTATTGTCCACCTAAAACTACCATGGTGGCTACCCAGAAATAGCTGCAAGTAATGCATCCTCATCAAAAGGACCATTATTGTCTCAATATGGCTGTCACAGTAGGCTAGAAACAAACATAGTGTAAATTGTGAAAACAATGATTTATGTGGTGAAAAGGTATGTACAAAAACTATAAATTCTGGGGGGGAATAGCAAAACATATTTATGTGCTGCAAAAAAATGCAAAAAAAGCACTTACATGAGTTATTGATGGTATATCAATCATTCAGAGCAACGTTAGAGTTTCTCATGCTGAAGAAAAATGCAGCTAAAAGGAGTCCTTTTTAAAAGACATCAGGAAAGTGCATCTGATCTCAATATGATCCAACACAACAAACAAATCATCCACCTTGAAGATGGATTACTGTGGTATTCTGACAACTTGAAGTTTGTGATTACAAGAAATCCTAATGGAACCATCTAGTTCTGTGTGACATGAACAAGAAAATATATAGAAGTCTGAAAATTTCAGATTCAGTACTTTTTCTTGCTAGAGATTGTATAATCCTTCTGTATTAGTTCTCAGAGCTTTGGGGGCTGAGCTAATTTTGATTATTTTGAAAATACATGGCATTTAGGTTTGCAACTTTTTTCATGGACCTCATTCATCATCAAGAGGTCCTTTGTCTTCCTAAGGGACATAAGTTAGAATTCTAGTCTGTTTTCAGTTCCTTTTGCCATTTTCACCTAATCAGTTAAATAAGAACACGTAGCAGTCGCCAAAGATAAGTTGCTTATTTCTTTTTTGAATGCATTTTTTTTTTTTATTATTTTTTTTTTTAGCAGTCATCTACTGGAAAACTGTTTTGTATATTTTTCCAATGAGCAGTGCATGGTTATGTTGTTGGTCACATGCACCACATCCTTAGTAATCATTTAGCCATACTTTGCTTCTTCGAATACCATTTGAGACTGACATGAACATGATTATCTCATTCCTCTGCATGTCCCTCTTAATGCAAAACAATGTCTGCATGCTTATGCAAATCCATCATAGCTCTGTCAGCTGCTTCCGATGTTAGGCTATTTCAAATGCTTTTCCAGAACGGAGACAGACTTTTCCAAATTATATCAGTATTCAGTCCACAAACCTGTCTGTCTGGAAATATTTCCACAAATTTGTTACATATTTTAATTAATTTTCCAGATACAATAACATACCCAACAGCAGGCTTATTAGTTTCTCTTTGTGAGAATTACCTTCGAAGAGTGACAATGTTATAGTTTCATTGGTAAGTACTAGATTAGCTGCCCTTGTGGCCATTTTAGTCTAGCCAATTAAGCCAATTATGCTTGGTTTTGAATTAAAGTGCCTTTTTAATAGCCTTCAGATCTGAAGCCCTTTGAATTAGAAGTTAAACCAAGGCCCAATCTACTTGAGTTACTGGTAGCTTAGGTAAGTGTAAAAGATCCTACAGAACCCATCAAAAAGTTCACCGGTATTGTGGCTAAATTTCCCCTAGTCAGTATAAATCCAACCTCAGGTCTCCCAAGAAAACTGGACATTGGCCTAGTGAGACTAACATAGTCAAACAAGTGTAGATAAAATTAAAAAAGAAAAAGAAAGTTAACACCTCTTCAGATATCTTAATGCTGTTTTTTCAGTAGTTGTAATAGGTGCATTTCTGATTATGCCATCGGTCTGTACTCTAGCAACACTTAATAAAAGTGACTTTTTTTCTGTAATGCGTACTTATGTTTGCTATAAAGAGCAGTGTGTTGTAGTAATATTCCCAGATCTGAATTCAAAGGTCAGATGGAGCAACATTCTTACCATTGCAGCCACTTCACATATTTCAATTTCTTTTTTTCTTCTATCTTTTGCAGGCTTAAATTCTTTGTCAACATTAAGGGATATCCTAAACTACTACGTCTGACACGATGGAAAAAACTAACATAAATATAAGCAATGATTCTTTACTGCATGTAGGAGCAGCATATGTGTAATTTTAGTTGCACTCTGGAGAGTTTGTACAGCTTCAGTTTCTTGCAAAGCCATACTCAAACAGCAAAAACTAGATTTCATTATATACATATCCTGTTAACAGAACAGTTGGTGGAAAAGGGCAATAACTATGTGTTAAAGAGCCTGCATCCATTAGACATACTACATTAGAATACCAACACTTCTTATATGAATAAAAATACTTAGGAAGCATTATCTGAGTGATGCAGAAATCTGCTAGGCAGAGATTTTTTACATCTTCAACTTGGACAAGTTATATGTCAGAAGGTAATACTCTGGTTTTGAGAGATTATTTAGGCATACTGGATTCAGAACAACTTCTAATTAAATTTCTGTATTAAACCTGGATAGCTGAAGTGCCACTCTTATTTCAAATTCAAGACTCTTACTCCGAATTTAAAATATGACCTCCATCTTGCTAATACTGTGAAAGTTGGCATATGTTAAATTGCATTTACCTACTTTTATACTATGCTTTGGAAGTTAAGTACGCTATAGATTGGTTGACAGGCCAGCTCATGGAACAGAGTTAGGATGGCTGATTATGCCATTTTGTATTCATGGTAGAAGTAAAAACTGACCTGCTATCTTTTCTCTTGGAGAAGATGAATATATTGTGACCACTCTGTCAATACCTTAGAGCTTATGTTGTTAGTGGTTAGCAGTGCAGGACCCTAGAAACGTACGTTTGCTGCACATGTAAATGCATTTAGGGAGAAAGAAGAGAAAGAATACTTGTTGGGCATGATTTCACATGCTACATGTGGGGGTTACCCTCCATTGCAGGGGAACCAATTTATGACGGTCTCACCACGGATGTTAGCATTTAAAGAAAAAGGGACAGTCATAAAGCACTAAGATAGACAAAGAAGGCCAACAAATCTGACCCAGAAGGTGTCATGGGAAGGTAGACTTCCTAGTTTAATAAATTTAATTAAAAAGGATGTTATATAATGGGTTTAAAGGCTAAGTACAGGCTGTGATTAAAAAGCTAACCGAAACTAAACTGTGTTTACTTAACTTGTAAAATATAAATATTTTGCTCTGGTGGCATAGAGGGATAAAGGCCTGACTATAGCCCAGGTGATGCAATTTCAAATAACAGCCTAGACAAAAATCCCCTGACATGGAATCATGATGGCTTCTCTGCTGTAAAGTCTCACCAACATTACCATTATATCACAAATCCAAAGACCCTGTACATTTATATATTTGCTTCATTGTTTATTGCTGGCCTCTGGCCTCTGTCGTATTGTTTGTTTCTCAGGGTTAGTTCAGTAGCTAGTTTCAGGTGGGGGTCGCTTTGCATTCTGTGGACTCAGCCCACCTCAGGTGTTAGCTATTGGCCAACACCTCTATGTTTTTTCTGATTGCCTGAGGTTTGCTTTCTCTGTTGTACTTCTGGTACAAAAGACTTACATTTCTGTGAAATTGTGCAGAGCTGATATAGCAGAGCTAATTACCTGGCTGTGTTGGCTTCTATAACCATCTGATATATCAAACTGATATAAGTATAGTTGTTTGTACTTTATTTGCACTGTACTGCATTTATATATTTGCTTAATTTTTTTATTGCTGGCCTCTCTCTGCATTGTTTGTTTTTTTTCCGCCCTCCCACCCAACTGTATGTTAGACTTGCTGGCTTTGGAATTTTCTGACCCTGCTGTAAATTTGATTTTTGGTCACTTCTCCCAGTCCCACCTCATTTGATCACTCAACTGACTGCAGTGAGATAATTTGGGAAGAACTACCCCCTTGCCTCTTTGATTCTGGACACTCCTCCCCGTCACATCTCATCAATTCAGTCTACTGAGTACAGAGAGAACATTTGGGAAGGCCATCTCCCTTAGTTTCTTAATCTTGAAATATCTTCTGTTTCCTCCCTGTCCACTAAAAATACACTTTATTTAGCTGCTTTTACTGTAGTTGTGTTCTTCCTTACTTTATTACCTTATTTTTACTGTGTGCTCTTAAGTATTCAAGTGCTTTTATTCTGCTGCATTTATTACTCCTTGTTAGTAACCTGATTAAATTTATCTGTTATTCTAAGCATCTTAGTTGTGGTTTTAGCACTTATGCTTCAGTCATAAGTTTACATAAACTTTACATTTAAGAAATTTTTTGTGATCTACACTCTTGTGGACAAACTCTTATCAAAGCCTTCTCTTCATAACTCCGCCCAAGTAATCAGAAACACTATGTCTGGATAATTCACATCAGTTTCTCCTGCCAGCTTGGTCAGCATGGGCACAGTGAGACAGTGTAGCAACTGCCTCATGTTTACTGACAGCCCTCTTCTCCTAGCACATAATTCTTCTACTTGAGAAAAATATATTTACATCAGTAACCTGGAATCCATGCTCTCTTGCTCCACAGTCAGTACTCCTGACAAAGGAGGAGATTGCCAGCACAAACACCACACCACCCACATCACATAGCCAATACAACACACACCCACCTATGCAGAGGTCCTCAATAAAAAACTTACCTAAAGAGCAGAGACCTCCAAAACATACACAGAAACATTTCACACACAACATCAAACACATCACATACAGCAGACAACACACCAGTGTCTCACAAACACAGCCTGTAAGGCAAAACAATAAACCATCACAGCCCACAAGGCATAACAATAAACCAAAACATACTAGTCATTGGTGACTCAATTGTGAGACACTCTGATGTCCCCCTCACCAGGCTCGACAAGGAGAAGGTCATGCTCGGTTGTCTGTCAGGTGCCAGAATCTGCTACATCATGCATGCACTTAAGTTTCTGCACAATAGGTAGAAGTATGACTCTGTCATTGTATATGTTGGTGTGAATGACTTGAGATGTACCTCCCTGGACTATATGAAGAGAGACATGACTGAGCTCTGAGAGTATGTGTCCCAGGCAGGTATGACAGTAGCCCTAAGCAACATCCTACCTTCACCAAGAATGATACCACAATAACAACAAAAGATAATTGACTTCAACAATTGACTTAGTTTCTGGTGTCATTCCAAGGGGATCCAGTATCTGTTTGCCTGGGATGACATGGTTGACAGATCTTAATGCTTTTCCAGAGATGGCCTTCACCTGTCATCACTGGGATTCGGGATCCTGGTCAAGGATTTTGCCTCCCCCATTGTGCCTTTTTTAGGCAATGTCCCAAAGACAAATCTTCCAACATAAAAGATCTGTCAAAAAGCAAATTGAAGGTCCTGCTGCTTAAGCCTGGGAGCCTTAACCTGAAAATGCACTCAATGGAGGCTCTCCTAGCACTGGAAGATGCTGATGTCTGTGCAGTCATGGAAACGTGGTTCAGGGCTGCAGACAGTACCCCTACCGTACCAAGCTACACCTCATTCCACATATTCTGACCCCAAAATGAGGTTGGGAAGACTATGGGTGGTGGAGCCTCTATCTTCATTAAGGACTGGCACACCTCCAGACTGGTTTGCCAGCATGACACACTGGAACTACTCCAGGTGCAACTGACAGTTGGCAAGACACCCATCCAAGTTACAGCCAGCTATAGACCCCCCTCCATGACTCAGGACACGCACTCCTCTTACTTGGATCGACATGACTCCATCAAGGTACCCCCTAACAGCTTGATCCTTGGTGACTTTAACTACCCCACCATAGACTGGGTGAACTATTCCTGCACTAATGCACTCACTCAACAATTCCTTGACTTTATCAATTCTAACACACTAGATCAGCTTGTCTCATCCCCCACAAGAGAAGGTAACATTCTGGACTTGGTTCTCACCACCGTGGGTGACTGCTGCACCACTCCCATAGTATGTCTTCCCTGGTGAGATCAGATCATCAGACCATCTCATTCAAAGTTTCTATCCCAACCAATCCCCCCAGCCATAATCAAGCTAAAAAACTTCTCCAAAGCAGACTACAACCTTCTAAGGGAGAGTATCAGTAGCTTCACACCATTGCCCCCCCTCAGAGGATGTAGACAACTGTGCTGAACAGTATGCCAATGCAGTGTACAAGCACCTGTGCAACTGCATGGACTCAGCCATACCCAAAAAAAATAAAACCTGCTCCTATAGGAAAAACAAACTTGGTGAACATCCTCTATCAACAAGCTTTACAACAAAAGAAAGAAACTGTGGTCCAAGGGTAAAAGAACAAATTTCAAATTGGAAAAACTCCCTTCTTAGCCTCAAAAAATAAATTAGATCACTAATGAACATCTCCAAAGCCAATTATGAACTGAAACTAGCCTCCAAAACAAAAAGAAACCACAAAGCCTTCTTCAGTTATGTCAGGAACCTCCATATCAAAGCCCAGGTTTATTCTGAATTAGTACTTAACAGTATCACTTACTGATCCTGTTGACTTAGTCAATTTGCTAGCAGATAGGTTCAGCGCAAACATCACCCCCCTGCCCCCCCAAAGGCCATTTTGGCATCCTCAGTACTTGTCCTGCACCTCACATCTCCATAGATCAAGTGTTAAAGGCCCTATCCAAGGCAAATAACACAGCTTCCATGGGAGCTGATAGCATCCCAGGCTGTATTCCACATCATCTCCAGCAAGAAATGGCTTTGCCATTGACCACCCTATTCAACCACACCGTAAGTACCGGCTTCATTACAGCAGAGTGGAGAACTGCCATTGTCATCCATTTGCAAAAAGCTGGAGCCACTACTGACCCTGGAAACTATCACCCCATTAGCTTGACAAGTCTGATCTGTAAAGCCATGGAGAGTATTATTATGGCTCTCATAAACAATGGCATAGGACCACCCAGTTCAGATTTCTAAAGGCACATCTTGCCTGCTGAACCTGATTGACTTCTTTGAGACTGTCACCAAGGCCCTGGATGAGGGAAAGTCAGTACATACAGCTTACCTTGACTTGGCCAAGGCCTTTGACACAATCCCCCACTCGGGCATCATTGAAAAGGTAACACAACTTGGGGTAAATCCCTATCTCATCAGGTGGGTGGCCAACTGGCTCACCGACAGGACCCTCAAGGTCAAAATAGATTCCTCCACCACCAATAGCAGACCTGTAACTAGTGGAGTTCCCCAGGGATCTGTTCTGGGACCCTTACTGTTTGGCATCTACTTCTCAGAAGTCCAGGCAAAGACAAAAGGCCTGTGGCTGACAAAGTTTGTGTATGACTGTAAGTTGGGTGCTGTCATTGACTTCCCGAATAATGTTAACATACTGTTGGAAGGTCTCACAGCAACTAATGACTGGTGCCAAAGTCATGGCCTCAAGCTAAATGCAAAAAAAGTATCATCATACCATTTGGCAAAAACACTTCTGCTACTGATTACCACATAAATGGCAACCCACTAAGCACACAACCTGTGGTGAGAGACCTGGTTTCTCAGGTTGATAACAATCTCACATTTGATCATTAGGCAGCAGCAGTGGTCAGAAAAGCCTTTTACTTGGTTCATCTCATAAGTAAAGGGATTGCAACCAGAAAAAAGGAGGCTATTACCTCTCTATACTCCTCCCTCATTAGATAAATAATTGAGTATAATGCCCCATTTGGTATGTACCTTTACAAACATCTGTACCAACAGAAAAGGCCACAGAAATACATCACAAAGAGAATCCATCGCCTCCGACACCTGTCCTATGCGGACAGCCTCAAATCACTATCACTCTACTTGGTATTATACAGATTGCTCAGAGGTGATCTGTGTCTTGGCTACAAGGCAATCTTTGTCCATGCCCTACTAGAGATGCTCCATATCTGTAAGTCTAAATCCTCATGCATTATCCACTCGAAAGGTCTGAATTTAATATGCAACATCAACAAAACCTACTAGAGAGGCAGATTTGTCTCCCAGAGGCTGTCCCGTCTCTGGAATAGACTTCCCATACATGTCAACCTTGATGAATGGATGGGAAACCACAAATCTGTCACAGGGGTTCCACCTGCATCCCTTATTGATAGGGGTGACAGGTGTTGACTGAGGTTTCTTTCTGGGGATAAACTCTTAGCTTGGCTTGTAAGGGGCCCAGGGCCATTAACTGAGCAACTGCCTATGATCCTATGATATATTGTATATTTGCTTTAAACGGCATGGTTTACTGATCAAAAGGTGACCATTTTATTAATTGCAGTTGGAAGAAAGGCACAATTAATCTTAATCCAAATTATGGTAAGTGCACTTAATGGCTGTTCTAACAAAGTGTATTTTACAGTTATTTTTGTAAACTGAGCTTTTGTAAACTGGAGTGTATAACACTTCCACAGCTTTTAAGTCTCCAAATAAGTGAAGATAACTCATAATATTAAACTGAAATCAGAGCTGCTAAATTGTTAAATACGTATGTTACTGCTTCTCTAAGTGCAGGTGATTCACAGTCACACATTTAATTGATACAGCTACTTCACACATAATCTAGAAAGGTATTTCGGTGCTGTATCACTAATCAGAAGAGAGAGCCTGCTTACATCTTTAGCAGTATAGTCACAGCTGAGGGTTTTTTGGGGTTTTTTTGTAATTGCATCAACCAGTCCATACCATTTCTTTGAATAACTGTACGGTGACTGATCTCCAGCTGCTTAGCACCACTGCCTCATACAGAATTCTGTGTCTTATGCGTACACTCAGGCACACCTTTTAGTAAGTGCTGTTTGTGATGTTGCAGTATCAATACAATACCATTTTGTTTGTTTTTACCTCTAACAGATAGTGTTAAAATGTTCCAGCCAGATGCATGTATGACTTTAGTGAATGTGAAAGTTACTGATCAGGCCACTTGTCTGCAGCTGTTAGCACAATCGGTATATAGCTAAAACTTGTCTTTCAGTCTGCCTGGTCTGCTTGCTACCAAATAAAGTTGCTGACAACTAGTTATTGAGAGCAACTACGTTGCAGAAAAATGTGTGCTCCTCCCTCAAAACAAGCAAGCACATGCAAACATATACATTGTGCTATCTTAATGAGACACCCTAATCAAAGGGCAAAGTTTCCTAACTTCAGAAATGTCTACGATTACAGCAGAGTGCCGTAATGTATTCTGATCATGCTAGCCTATACTTAAACTCTTGAAGTCATGCTTTATCTAACAAAATCAAAAGTACGGGACCATTTTATATGCTGTTTTCTGACTGCAGACAGCTCTGTAGGGTTATCCTTAGAAAAATAATCTTTAACTTACCTATGTTAAAACTTATAGATTCAAGGTGCTTCTCTGTCCCCAACCCTAATGGCTTGTGCAACTATGCAAAAGTGTCCTCTGATGCTGTTCTTCCATATTTGGGACTAAGAATCTGCAAAGATGCCACCAACAGTGGCCCACATGTATTGTCATAGATCCCCTCCAATAAGAGGACAACTACTCATGGGAACAAACAGAAGAAGACAACAGCATGAGGGAAACCCTCAAATCAATGCATTATTTTCTAGATGTAGTACCCCTGCAGAAGTACAGGTACATACCTTTAATATTTTTGTTCAGCCTGTTTCTAAGCCACTAGTCAGCATTTTTTTTGACTACCTGCCTGCAAACATCAGCCTTCTCCTACATATATGTATTGAGTCCATTAATTTTGTTTTAGAGTGTCGGCTGTTCCACTGCACAAAGAGTTGACCAATGCAAGCCATCATCCAGACATTTATGAAGGTGTGTTTACCCTGCTTTGCACGCTTGCTGCATGTGTTCTTGGGATCAAAGCATGTCTTCAAATATGATAACTGATGAACTGGTATGGATATGCTTTCTGCTTGACTAATCTGCATCTCAGCATGAAAGTATTAGCGGGACGCTGTCCTGCAGTCACTCTTATTAAAATACTTTTGAATGTAATACCATTATTTATATTTTGATATTTATTTCAGGTGATAACATCTGAATATATGACTTTAGGGCAAGTCATGTAACTTTAATATAAAAACTGAAACAGGAATACTCTGAATTTTTAAGAGTTTTTGCTTTTTTCTCATCTGTTCAAAACATCTTAACTGATGGCTTTGGCTGGCTAATATTAGCATTTAAGAACTATATGAAACAGACTTTGTAACTTCTTAGAAGGTTAAAGGTGGAATGATGTGTTAAGGTTTAATTATAAAGGAATACTGCTGTATTTGTGGGATTTTGTACTTCCTTAAAATTTATATTTTTGTTGGAATAACATACTGTGGAATACTTTAAATCTAAAACACTTTTTGACTGAAAACAAAGGAGTACATTAATAAATTACAAACACATATTAAATCATGAAGTGCAGCGGATTAGCAAGGAGAAAGTAAGGATAGCTATAAAGAGGATGAAGAATGGAAAGGTTGTTGGTCCAGATGACACACCTGTGGAAGCATGGAGGTGTTTAGATGAAATGGCAGTGGAGTTTTTAACTAGATTGTTTAATGAAATCTTGGAAAGTGAGAGGATGCCTGTGGAATGGAGAAAAAGTGTTTTGGTACCGATTTTTAAGAATAAGGGTGATGTGCAGAGCTGTAGTAACTACAGAGGGATTAAACTGATCAGTCACAGCATGAAGTTATGGGAAAGAGTACTGAAAGCTAGGTTAAAAAGGGACCTGATGATTAGTGATCAGCAGTATGGTTTCATGCCGGGAAAGAGCACTACAGATGCGATGTTTGCTCTGAGAGTGTTGATGGAGAAGCACAGAGAAGGTCAGAAGGAGTTGCATTGTGTTTTTGTAGACTTAGAGAAAGCATATGACAGGGTGCCTAGAGAGGAGTTGTGGTATTGTATGAGGAAGTCGGGAGTGTCAGAGAAGTATGTAAGAGTGGTACAGGATATGTACGAGGGTAGTGTGACAGCAGTAAGGTCTGCAGTGGGAGTGATGGATGCCTTTAAGGTGGAGGTGGGATTACATCAAGGATCAGCTCTGAGCCCTTGCAATGGTGATGGACAGGTTGACAGACGAGTTCAGACAGGAGTCCCCATGGACTATGATGTTTGCAGATGACATTGCGATCTGTAGTGAGAGTAGGGAACAGGTGGAGGAGACCCTGGAGAGATGGAGATCTGCTCTAGACAGAAGAGGAATGAAGGTCAGCAGGACTAAGACAGAATATATGTGTGCGAATGAGAGGAAGGATAGAGGAATCGTGAGGATGCAGGGAGTAGAGGTGGCGAAGGTGGATGAGTTTAAATACTTGGGATCAATAGTTCAGAGTAATGGTAAGTGAGGAAGAGAGGTGAAGAAGAGAGTACAGGCAGGATGGAGTGGATGGAGAAGAGTGTCAGGTGTGATTTGTGACAGACGAGTACCAGTAAGAGTGAAAGGGAAGGTCTACAAGAGGGTATTGAGACCAGCTATGTTATATGGGTTGGAGACAGTGGCATTGACAAAAAGGCAGGAGTTAGAGCTGGATGTGCCAGAGTTAAAGATGTTAAGATTTGCACTGGGTGTGACGAGGGTGGACAGGATTAGGAATAAGTATATTAGAGGGTCAGCCCAGGTTGGAAGGTTTGGAGACAAAGCCAGAGAGGCAAGATTACGTTGGTTTGGACATGTGCTGAGAAGAGATGCTGAGTATATTGGGAAAAAGATGCTAAGGATGAAGCTACTAGGTAACAGGAAAAGAGGAAGGCCTAAGATAAGGTGTATGGATGTGGTGAGAGAGGACATGCAGGTGGTTGGTTTGACAGAGCAAGATGCAGAGAACAGGAAGAAATGGAAACAGATGATCCACTGTGGTGACCCCTAATGGGAACAGCCGAAAGAAGATGATGATGATATTAAACGCCTCTTATTTCAACAAGACATTCGGGCGGCCACAGTGGTGCGGTGGTTAGCATTGCTGCCTCACAGCAAGAGGTTCTCCGGTTCGATCCTTGGCTGGGGTGCCTTCTGTGCGGAGTCTGCATGTCCTCCCTGTGGTCGCGTGGGTTTCCTCCGGGTGCTCCAGTTTCCTCCCACATCCCAAAGACATGCTGCAGGTGGATTGGACACTCTAAATTGGCCCTAGGTGTGCGTGTGAGTGTGCCTTCTGTGGAAGGTTGGGCGCCTGGCTGGTAACTCGACACCGTAAAACTCCACTGCCATTCAATGTGCGGACAAGGTGATCCGCTGTGGCGACCCCTAACCGGGAAAAAGCCGAAAGAAGAAGAAGAAGAAGATTTCAGCAAGACATTCAGTTCTACTACAATAAAAATGCTGACAAGTTACACATCCCAAAATTGGAAATGGTGTAAATAACTGAACTAGGCTAGGCACCGGTTATATTATGGGTCCCAGTAAATTTATTTATTTATTTATTTATTTATTTATTTATTTATTTGAAATGCTTACTGTGGTAGATCACTGATAAGTTCTGACCAGACATATAAAACAGATAAGAGTACAATAACACATAAATGACAACAAAACAGCGCAATGGTAGAATAATGCTTTGGATTACAATACATCCAATGTATCAATTTTCAATATGTACAAACATTTCAAAACATTTGAGAAATTAAAGTAGGATAAATTAGATATGTGAAAAGGACCAAAATATTTGAATGGCAGTTACAATGGAAAATAGTTTAAGTAGACTTGCAGTACATTCTACTTGTTTAACTAAATGTGATTTCAGTAGAGAACAGAGCTTGGAATAAGAGGACAGTCTTTAATTTCAGGTGGAAGGAACACCCACATCTTGGGCCTGAGAAACGAGAATGCTTGATCAGAGAAATGTAGCTTAGAGTGTGGGATTTGTGTTTTAAGACCCAAGTGTTTCAGGTTTGTTAGGTTGTATGTGGGGGTGTGTTGTGTTAGTTTTGAGGTAACCAAGAAACTAAACAACAACCACGAAAAACAAATAAGTAACCAATAAATCGATGTGATGGCAAGCCAACCCCAGGAATAAACACGTTGTAGCGCAAATATTAATAAACCATTCATTCCAGTTCCTGAAAAGGCAACACAAAGTTATTAGTTATGAGTTTTGAGGTTAAAGAAGGGAGGACGTTTATATGTAGGAGTATGAACAGTTGAGATCCTTGGAGAAGGTCTGTTCTTTGGTTAACTGGGAATCAGTTTGCCTTTTTCACTGTTATACAGTGGTGTGCAGTTCTTAGGGAGTGTGTATTAAATCTACATATTTATTGAATTATATTTCTATGGCTATAATTATATGCTGGGTCTAGATCTTTAAGGTCTTCATATGTATCAGTTCCAACAGTCTAGAGAAAAGGTGTTTCTTTGTAGATGTCAGAAAGAGACTCAACACACCACTGAGGGTTAAAAAGAGTAAGAAAGGAAGTCACATCTTTGAGCCTAAATATGGTAGCTGCGACTGGAATAGTAAATGCAGAATTATGTACTTTATATTTAAATAACTGTTTGACTTCATGAGTAAAGAGCAGTACAACAGAAGTCTGCAGCCTCACACACCACTACCACTTAGCAAAATGTCAGCATGTGGCACTGAAGCATGCAACAACAGCTTTGAATAATAACATAATCATTTTAAAAAAGTCTGTTATAGAACTGTAAATCATGTACTAATTTGTGCAGATCAACAAAAGCATGGTGTATATTTCCTATTGGAATGTCTGGGCTCGCAATACTAAGTCCACATGTGCCAAATAAATATAATAATGCAGCCAAAGAGCAAATATCAAACACTGATCTTCTCCTTTATACTTCTTTTTTACAGAGGGGGACAAGGCCCACTGTATGTTCCTGAACTTCTATATACCAATTCTGGAATTGCTCTTCCTTGGAAGAAATGCAATAGTCTAAGAAATGGCAATCTCAAATTTAATATATATAAGTCCAGCTTTTTGTCCAGTCAGTTTCCACATTATGAGACTCGGTATTCCAATTCCTGACCTTTCAAATGGTTACCATGCAAACATATGAAACAATACTTTAGAAAATACACAAAGTGGTAATCAAGGAAAATAAAGCACAAGTATAACTAAAGGGGGTTACCTGCCTCTGTGTGTGTGTGTGTGTGTGTGTGTGTGTGTGTGTGTGTGTGTGTGTGTGTGTGTGTGTGTGTGTGTGTGTGTGTGTGTGTGTGTCTGTGTGTGTGTGTGTGTGTGTGTGTGTGTGTGTGTGCGTGTGTGTGTGTGTGTGTGTGTGTGTGTGTGTGTGTGTGTGTGTGTGTGTGTGTGTGTGTGTGTGTGTGTGTGTGCGTGTGTGTGTGTTTATGTGTGTGTGTGTGTGTGTGTGTGTGTGTGTGTGTGTGTGTGTGTGTGTGTGTGTGTTTGTGTGTGTGTGCACACGTGAATAATAAGAAAGCTACATTGCTTACAGTAATTATGCTTTTATTCATTTTCAGTCATGTTTCACTGTGCGTCAGATAACCTTCATCTTGAAATACCATGTTTAATAATATGTAAGACATTTTAAATATACTTGCCTGCTCTAGGATGTTGAGTACTTTTAAGGCAATATTGTTTTCAGATACATTTCACAGAAATATTTCTTGCCATAATACCCAGAAGTAACAATTCAGATAGTATTGTACCATAATAATCAGAAGTAGGAATTCAGGTAGTATTGTACCATAATACTCGGAAGTAAGAATTCAGGTAGTATTGTACTATAACATTCAGAAGTAGGAATTTAGGAAGTATTGTACTATAACATTCAGAAGTAGGAATTCAGGAAGTATTGTACTATAACATTCAGAAGTAGGAATTCAGGTAGTATTGTACTATAACATTCAGAAGTAGGAATTCAGGTGGTATTGCACCATAATACTCAGAAGTAGGAATTCAGGTTGTATTATATCACAGGTAGTACTGTACCATAGCACTCAGAAGTAGCAATTCAGGTAGTATTATATCATAAGTAGTATTGTACCATAGCACTTAGAAGTAACAATTTAGGCAGTATTGTACCATAATACTCAAAGGTAAGACTTCAGGTAGTATTGTACCATAACACTCAGAAGTAAGAATTCACGTAGAATTTGTACCATAATACTCAGAAGTAAGAATCCAGGTAGACTTGTACCATAATAATCAGAGGTAAGAATTCAGGTAGTATTATTCTACATGCATTGCCAGATTGCTGTTGTTTTTAAATTTTCGGGGAGGCATATCAGATAAATTATGATAAACCAGAGTGTCTGACTTTAAACCATCTGCCAGTTAAACTTCAATGATAACATATTATAAATGTAGAAGATTGCTGTAAGTGGACTTTTACAGAGAGCAAACTAGTCT
Organism: Protopterus annectens; assembly: GCF_019279795.1. Taxonomy (NCBI): domain Eukaryota; kingdom Metazoa; phylum Chordata; order Ceratodontiformes; family Protopteridae; genus Protopterus; species Protopterus annectens. The sequence goes on from NC_056745.1 coordinate 203,587,593, forward strand.
TACACAGAAGACTTGTTAAGGCTGGAGTTAACATTGCTTATGTTTCCTAAAAGTGAAAGATCATAGGACTGTAAATATATTGGGAATAACAGTGACTGTATACTGCTCTCCTGCCCCAAAAAAGCTCTAAGTCGCTGGGAAAGATCAGCATCCCATGCCCTTCGTGTGCCATCACAAAATGTACAATAACTCTGGGAGTTAAAAATTAAATCTTGTCTACTGTATCCATAAATCATTCTTGGCCTTTAGCCAGAAAAATTCAAAGCAACCAACAGGAAGTTGCATGGTGAGTACATTTGTCATTTAGGTCTCCAGGCTGGAATCTGATAAATTATGGAAATGATCCAAGTATTCATTTATCCAGCAGATATTTTTAACAGAAGCCACACACGGTAAAATCTGTTGTATCTGTCCTTATTAAATTAACCTAGGTATGTTCATTGTGAAGCAGTATTACCTTGCTTGTTTAAGCAGGTTCTGCCAGCATAGTGTTAACCTTACCATGTCATTGCATGCCATTCAAACTTTATGTCATTCAGAAATAGGAATCCACTTTAGCATTATTTTGTTTTGTGACTTCTGTTTATTTCTGATATTTGTTTACAAGCAACGATGCACACATAACCTAAACTAATACAGCATCATTTTTTTCTCTTGGGATAAGTTTATAGCTAGTCAGACATCTGCTACTGTAATAAGGATTACATGAGGAATATCTCAGTTATTCTACAGCTATTAAATAGTTACAAGTAACAAAATCAACATGCGTGTTTTTAATCTGCATAAGACATGGTGTACATGATAAGTCCATGGAGCAAATTAAATTACACACGTCATGCATGAAGCAAAAACTGAGAGTGGGCAACACTGACTTTTACAATAAAGTATAAACAAAACGACAGCTCATTTGTGTAGAAAGATGAAATCTTGACTATGACCCAGATGACCCAGTTTCAGCTAGTAGCTCAAGTAATGAAACAGCCAGAGACAGGAGGTTGGAACTGAGCAGTTGGTACAAGCTTACCCATCACAGGGAAACACAATGGTGGTCCCAGTTAGCTGTATATTTCGAGAGCATGTGGATGCTGTCACAACAACAACGGCTGCAGGACTGGGTGGACATGGGCTTGGTATTCGACACCTGTGACACTAGTTCACCCAGGTGTGTGTGTGTGTGTGTGTGTGTGTGTGTGTGTGTGTGTGTGTGTGTGTGTGTGTGTGTGTGTGTGTGCATGTGTGTGTGTGTATGTGATGGTGTGGGAATGTGCACATAACAGGTGAGGGAACTGAATAATCCTAAATTTATTTATATCTGCCTTACACCATATAACCAGAGCTCCTCCAAATAAACCACTTCTACTCTTTCTGCAGCTTTGCCCTTGGACAGAACTATTCTGTATTTTGTAGCCACATTCTTAGTCCCTTCCAACATGATACCACCAATGCCCAAGAGCAAGGACCTTTCAGACTTTGTCCCAGGCAGTTCCTGAAATAATATATACTTACATGTATAAACTGGGGTTGCTGATTTTCCATTTCTATGGGGAAAAATACTGGTAAATTTAATATTTGTGCTGAGTGTTGGAAATACATGGGGTTTTCATGGAATTTTTAATTCTAGGCCAGGAACAATCACTTATCACAAACTGAATGCATTTGTTTTTTTCTCAAGGCCCTTCTTCCTCCTCCTCTGCCTGACAGTCATTGAGCCTTCTCCTTCAGACTCAAACAAACTCATTTCCTGAGGGTGTTCATCTTTTTCTCCTTCAGATGACCTAGAAACACAACCATCCAGTGGGCTCTCATCCATGGAATCTTCAGGGAGTTTGGTGCTCTCGCAGACATTCCAACCATGGGAACTTTGTTGCATGAATAGTCCTAACCCTTCCACTTAGGTGTTGACAGGAGCACCTATGTCATTGTAGGGACTGCTACTGTACCTCCAACAGTTTGCTTTTTGCTTAGACGTACACAGCCATCAGGTACTACCTTCACTAGTTTGGGCAACCTTGTCTATATTGTCCCTATGGCAGCATCCAACTGTATAACACTGTATCCACCTCCAAGCAGGGACTATATAAGGTAGTGGTGGCTAAAACTAGCCAGCAGCCAAACCCCTAGGATGAGCATGCACGTCATCCATTGCTGGGCCACCAGGCATCAAACCCAGGTCACTAGGATCATAGTCAAGGATTTATCCCTCTACACCACCCGTGCAGCTCCACGACTTGTATTTCTTCTTATACTTGCTGCTTACACTGTTGTCAGTGTATTTTATTAAGGGTTCTGTTCATGTATTCTATTTTTTTTTTGAGGACCATAAATCAGTGTCCCTGTGTATAATTATCCACACCCCCACCATTTCCCCATTTTAAAATTCTTTTACCTGCTAGAGCCCTTTGTTTTCCTAATGTCAGTCTTACAGTCTGACATGTTCCTCTACACCAAATTACATACAAATGCGTCTATTTGACTTTCTGTTAGAGATGTGCATTTTTGTTCTGTAAATACGATGTAAAGCTTTGCTTTTTGGGTACAGGTTCCAGTACTACATATCACGAGTTTGAAGCCATGATTAAAGTCATTTTATGAGTTGCCAGATAGATGGTACATATATTCACAAATCATCTTCTAAGTGGAATTTCACTGGGCTATACACTAATAGGTGAGTTAACTTTACAAACAGAAAATGCTGTGTATTTACAAATAGTAATCAAGAGAGAGACCTTAACAATAAATTAGGCCTGTCTCGATTATTTATTTATCTCGATTATTTAGTGTGTGTGTGTGTGTGTGTGTGTGTGTGTGTGTGTGTGTGTGTGTGTGTGTGTGTGTGTGTGTGTGCGTGTTCTATCTCATTCAGTTCTTGCTTACACAGTGAAGAGGTTCGTGGATGGACTATGGTTTTCTTTGATACAAGACTGCTGTACAGCTATCCAAGATCATAATGGTTGCGTTTCTGCCTCTCACTCTGGCATTATAACTTCAAGAACAGCCATAGCTCAAGAGAGAGAGAGAGCTATAAATGCATAGACTGAGTACCTTAGAGGACTATGTGGGCAAAGATATTAAAAAAATGAGAAAACTAGATGGGGAAAATCAGCAGACAGGTACGTGTCAAGAGAGACTTATTTGATATTATGAAGGTATCTTTTCTGAAAAGAAAAACAAACATTGGCAAATAAGGTTGAAAAGTTTTCCAAGCTGGCCATGGTGATGCTACTTTTGCCCGCCCCTTCACATATATGCCCCCAGGATTAAACCAGATCAAACCTAACTGCTGTAACATTACCATCATCCCAGCAAAACCAATGTTATTGCAATAAAAAGGCTACAATCTGCAAACGGGAAACTGTTAATGAGCTTAGTATCAGTGGTGTAGCCAGGCTGTCATCTGCAAATGACATCCTGACAAATAGCTCTTGCTACCCCCATAGTGCCTTTTTTAGGCAAGGCTCAAAAGACAAACCCACCTCCATAGGTATCACAAGGGATAAGAAACTAAGAGTAATGCTACTCAACGCCAGAAGTCTAAACCTCAAGATGCACGCACTCAAAACTCTCCTTAGCATGGAGAACATCGATATCAGTGCAGTAACAGAAACCTGGTTCAGGGCTCCCGAGTGCACCCCAGCACTACCAGGTTATACCTCATACCATGCTTTTGGCCCCAAAACTTGGACCGAACCACAAAAGGAGGGAGTATTGATATTCATCAAAGATACCCACACCTCCAGGTTGGTGGCAAAGCGAAGCATCAGAGACTATCCATGTGCAACTAACAGTAGATAAAACTGCCTTCCAGTTTATAGCCTGCTACAGACCACCCTCCCAAACCCAGGAACCCCACTCAGCCTTTCTGAGAACACTGGAAAATATGAAGGTCTCTCCAAACACCATTATATTGGGCGACTTCAACTACCCAAACATAGACTGGGAGCATTACTCTAGCTCCAACACCCTAGCCCAAAGGTTCCTAGAATTTATAAACTCAAATGCTATGGAACAACTTGTTACCACCCCCACAAGAGGAAAACATACTGGACCTGATCATCACCAACATGGGGACTCTATGGTCCAGACCAGAAGTGTATCCCTCACTGGTAAGATCAGACCATAAACTAATCTCACTGGATATTCACATCCCAACCCCACCCCCTGCCCAGAAAACCACAGTGGAAAACTTCTCTAAAGCAAATTTCACACTCCTCAAAACCAAGGTGGAATCCTTCAAAGCCCCTGGGCCTGTGGAAAATATGGCCCAGACCGCAGTATCCTTTATAAATGCATTCTATGAACACCTTCAGGAATGCATGGATCATGCGATCCCAAATAAAACCAAGACCCAATCCTCCAAAGGCAGATGTCCTGTCTGGTGGACCCCAGCCATAAACAAACTATACAATAGAAGGAGGAAGCTACTAAATGATAGAGCAAAATCCCAAAAATGGAAGGCATCACTGATCAGTATTAGCAAAAAACTACGGGCACTCATAAAATTGTCTATGGCCAGCTTCGAGAGAAAAATTGCACAGGACACTAAGGATAATCACAAGGCTTTCTTTAGTTATGTTAGGAACCTGGGTGGTAATTCCCAGATATGCTCAGAATTAGTCCAAGATGACAAAAAATACACTGAACCCACAGACATTGCCAACATCCTAGCTGACAGGTTCAGTGCAAACTTCTCCCCCCTCCCCACCAAAAGGGCAAATATCTATCCCAGCAGAGTGCTGCCCACCTGACATCTCAGATGCTCAGGTAAGAGCCGCCCTCTTCAAAGCAAAAAACACAGCATCAATGGGACCAGATGGTGTCCCGGGCTGTGTCCTACATGAACTCCAAGAAGAGCTAAACCCAAACATAAAACTACTGTTCAATCTCAGCCTTACTACAGGATATGTGCCCAAAGAGTGGCGTACAGCAACAGTGGTCCCTCTCCATAAAGGTGGTGCCTCAACGGATCCTGGAAACTATTGCCCCATAAGCCTGACTAGCTTGGTCTGCAAAGCTATGGAAAGGATCATCATGGACCTCATAAATAAAGATATTGGGGACCTACAGACACTGGATCCTACCCAGTTCGGCTTTGTTAAGGGCAGATCCTGCCTCTTAAACCTGGTTGATTTCTTTGAAACAGTCACCAAGGCCATTGATGAGGGAAGGTGGTCCACACAGCCTACCTGGACCTTGCAAAAGCCTTCGATACAATACCCACTCGGGCATTATAGATAAGCTCACCAGCTTAAATATAAACCCCTATGTCACTAGATGGATTGCAAACTGGCTCAAGGACAGAACCCACATGGTTAGAATTGCTGGAGCCATGTCAGACTCCAAACCAGTTACAAGTGGTATCCCACAAGGCTCAGTCCTGGGACCTCTCTTGTTTGGTATATATTTCTCGGAGGTACAGGCCAACACGGAAGGACTGTGGCTGACCAAGTTCGCAGATGACTGCAAACTGGGCACCATAATCGACTCTCCAGCCAACACAAGCATCCTCCAAAAGGGCCTCATAGAAACAGACAACTGGTGCCAGAGCCATGGCCTCAAGCTAAATGCCAAAAAGTGTATAGTCATCCCCTTTGGCAAAAACAAAGTGCCCACAAATTACCACATAGGTGGTAATCCATTAAGTACAGAAGAAGTAATTAGGGACCTGGGGACCCAAGTTGATAGCAATCTCTCATTTGAGAACCACGTGGCCAAAGTGGTTAGAAAAACATTTTATATAGCCCACCTAATCATGAAGGGATTCACATCTAGATCAGGGGAGGTCATTGTGCCTCATTACTCATCCCTCATCAGGCCCATAATTGAGTACAATGCCCCTTTTGGGATGTACCTTACCAGACACCTGCATCAACTGGAAAGACCCCAAAAGTACCTCACCAAGAGGATCAAAGGGCTCAAACAGATGCCATATGCTGCCCGGTGAAAGAAACTCCAGCTGTACTCAGTGGCATACCACCTGTTCAGAGGCGATCTGTGCCTGACGTATAAAGCCATGTCCAACCCGGAATTAATGGACATGCTGCACCTCAGAAAATCCAAATCCCATCGAGCTACGCTCGAGAGACTTGAACCTCAGCACTGAAATAAATAGGACATGCTGGAGGGACAGATTCATAACCCAGAGGCTCCCTTCACTCTGGAATAAAATCCCAGTCCAGGTTAGGCAGAGTCCATCATTGACTCTCTTCAAGAGGAATCTTGATGAGTGGATGGGAGATCATAGGTTTACCCCGGGTATCACTTCTGTGTCACTGTTAGACAGAGGCACAGTATACTAACCTCAAAAAAGGGCATAGCAAAATAAATTTAAAATGGGTGGCGAAAGCCAAACACATTCTGGCTAGGCTTATAAATGCCCTAGGGCAGATAGCCTAGTATGAACCTATGAACCTATTTAATGAACTTAGTATCAGTGGTGTAGCCAGGCTGTCATCTGCAATCGGGAAACTGTTAATAAACTTAGTATCAGTGGTGTAGCCAGGCTGTCATCTGCAAACGGGAAACTGTTAATGAGTTTAGTATCAGTGGTGTAGCCAGGCTGTCATCTGCAAATGGGAAACTTTTAATGAGTTTAGTATCAGTGGGGTTGCCAGAAAATTCCATTTTGTACTCTCAGACTCTTTGTACTGCCCCCAGCCCACCTGGCATTTCACACAAAGGGACCGATTTTTCAAAATGTTTCCTCCTTGCAGTTAATAAATGTACACATCATTTTTAGCGGTTCCCACTAAAACTATTAAAGATATTGTTTTTAGATTTGCAATCTTGTCTGTAAGCAAGTTAAGCACTTGTTATTAGAGGCATTCATTTAGACAGCTGTAAAAATAATATGGCCTCAAAAAAAAGTTACAATGTTGCTGAGTGATGCTTCTTACTTTTCATAAGTGTTTATTGAAGCTTTCATCAAATAACCTTAAACCATGGCACTCCTATAATACCTCTGATTTATAATATGGGACGTGCTAAACGTGGTCCAGACAGATCAGCAGAGTACAAAGTGTACACCTGGCTACACCCTTGCCAAAATGACATAGTCAAAATGATGAAAAAAGGTTTAGAGTGGCACACAGTTAACATAGTAAATATTAATACATAGTAAATAAAACAGTTTGTCCATAGTATGAGTAGACATATGCACCAAATGATATAGAACAGAATGAATACATAGACTCAACAAAGGACAGTGATTCACTAAGATGAAACTTCTCACAGTTTGAAAAGTTGGGCTGCTTAGTAAGTACAATGGAAAAAATTAAACATATTCACTGATGGACTAGCTGAACAAGTTGGTATAACTGAGAATGTGTTTTGGTTCTGTGTGTGTGTGTGTGTGTGTGTGTGTGTGTGTGTGTGTGTGTGTGTGTGTGTGTGTGTGTGTGTGTGTGTGTGTGTGTGTACATATGTGTGGAAATTTAGTAATCAGAAACACACAGAAGCATTTTATTGCTAATATTTAATGGTGTGAGCAATGTAGCACATTTCATTTTATTAATTAGTTAATTTATTTATATATTTACAATTCTGCTGCAGGGCTAGCAAACGAGAGGTGTAAACCTTGGCTCTAGATGATTGTCACTGTTAAAGTGACACTCCGACCCCATGGGCAAAAATGAGAAAAAGGGGTTGTGGATGGATGGATTTATTTACAATTGTTATTCGGGATATTATACTGATCTCTCTGGACCATGTTTAGCATATGCCATGTTATAAATCAGAGGTATTGTAGCAGTGCCATGGTTTAGCTTTATTTGTTGAATGTTTCATTAAAGACGTATAAAAAGTAAGAAGGCAGTAGTCGTGTAGCTGAAACTCCTGTGTGCTGTTAAGGGGTCATTTGCATATTTTCCTAGAGCTTCTGACAAAGGGGTTTAACGTATTACACACAGTTTAAAGTCCCTGGTCTTCTGTTGTTTTTGCCTAGGAGTTTTTTTTTTGGTGTCACCTTCTTATTGGTGTTTTGTTCACATTTAGGAAATGTTGCATTTACCTTAATGTTATGAATATAATGTTTTGTTAAAAGCTGAATATTTTCAGAAAATAGCCATATTGCCCCCTTACAGTTTACTTATGAGTCCAGTAAAAGGGTAAAACATCACAGGTATACAGTTAGTGATGCTTGGCTTTACTAGCCACAATGCTTCAAGAAAGACTTGGAAAAAGTAAGACAGCAGAGGAAATTCAAAAGCCGTATAGATGAAATATGTCTATGTCCTTAAGGAGTAGTTTGTATATTCCCATGAGCCTCTGTCAAAGGAGGTTTAAGGTATTACATGCTGTGAAGTCTCTGGTCTGCCAAGGTCTCTTTAATGTCCTAGGTTATAGACAAAGGCGCATTATCACAGTACTTCTGGCCAGGTTATAAAATTCATCATTATCATCATCATCAGCCCCCTTTTTTCCCATTTTCTACATGGGGTTGGGGTATTGTGTTAACTGTCACCATCCCTCTTGATTCAGTGCTACACATCTGTCTTCTTCAACACTCATGCCTGACTGCTGCAGATCTTCTTTCACACAATTTATCCACCTCTGTGCTGGATGTCCTCCTTTCCTGTTACCTTCTTTCTGTCTGTCCCACGTCTTCTTCACCAGATTGTCTTCTGCTTTTCCGCACATGTGTCCAAACCACCGTAATCTGTTCTCTTTGATCTTTTCTGCAATTGGCGCTACTTTGGCTTCTGGTCTTATGTCTTCATTTCTTTGTCTGTCCCACACTGTGCATCCTACCACCCTTCTCAGGCACTTAATTTCCATCACCTCTAGCTTTTTAATCTGGTCTGCCTTTACTGTCCAGGTTTATGCACCATATAGTAGTACTGGTCACACCACTGTCTTGTATACCTTACTTTTTAGCTTCTTTGGCATTCTTCTGTCATAGACTACACCTGATACTCTATGCCAGTTGGCATAATGGTTAAGGTCTTTGCCTCCCATGCACAAAGTACAAGGTTCAATCCTAACCTCCGTCCAATGCCTGTTTGGAGTTTGCATGTTCTCTCTGTGTCTCTATGGGGTTCCTCCCACCTCCAAAAAACATGCTGAGTTTTTCCATCTCAAACTCACCAGTGAATGCAGCTGTGGGCAGAAGCACAGACTCTACATGGTGCCCTATAGGGGGAAAAGTTATACAGACCAACAGCTTTGGGCATCTAGTGCGGTGCACAGTATCCTCAAGATAGAAGAACACGGATCACAGACTGCGTGCTGTGGCAGGGCTAGCCACTCAATGGCGTAAGATATGGCTCTAGGTGATTAGGTCACGATGACTAATGTCACCAGGTTATAAAAGTAAAGTCATTTAAATAGTGGTATGTACAATGCTGTAGAATCAGGCACATTAAAGCAGTAGTACTACCATTATGTTGAAACAAGAACTTTATAATATTAGTGCATGTTATAAACTCAGGTATATTAGACAGAGGATAACAGCAAGTATGACAATTGTTATCAGGGAATTAACCTTCGACAGGTGTATACAGGTACTTACAGTTATGACAGGAAAGCTCTAGCGGTCATGATTGTTTCTACACAGCACTAGATGAATATTTCCCTGATAAATGTTATGCTAGATATTATTCTTTACAGCACAGATGCACGCTGATAATACCTGGAGCCTTAAGATTAATCTGGCTGTAGTACTTTCCTGATATTTGGTATTTGTTTTCTGCACTCAGTGCTTAATAGACATTACAGCCAATGTTCTAGTATTTGTGCCTTATAACTATTTGAAGCAAAGATCCATTTTAAGGCTCTAAATGTTACTTGCAAGCATCTGCACTGAATTTTTGGATTGTATTGGTAACAAAGACAGAATGATTATGTGAAGAAAAAATTACTCTTTATGGTTGGTGCATGGATTTCAATTATTTAACTTAATTGTGATATTCTGAATTCAGATGAAATAAAGAAGAGTTTTTTTTAGCGTTATATCAGCTGCTTCAGTTTTACATCTCATCTTTTCTTTTGTTTTATACATGCAGTTTATGTAGAAATAATTAGCTATTACTTTTAATGTTAAAGTTGAGATTTTGTTAGTCAGTTCCATTGGCACATTTTGCTGCATGCAGATTTGTGACCCTAGTACATGGTGCATGCTTTATGAACTTACAGTTTTGATAACCAGTTCTCCCTGCATAGGCAATACAGTTTAACAAGCTGTGTCACATGGGCAGGAAAATATTTCACTAAGATAACAAACCAGCCAAACTGGATGTGAAGAAAATACTTTACTGAAAAGCTGCAGTCATACCCATGTTACCCAGTTCAATGCCTTCAAGTGGGAAACTCCATTCAACAGTATGAACACAATTTAAAACAGACAATAAAGACAGTTCTGTGTTAAAAATTCTACACCTGTATTTAACATCTTTGATAAATGTTATAAACAGTTTTCATTTATATTGCTACCACAAATAATCAAACAGTATTGTGATGTATTGTAATAGCATTCAAAGAATGTAAAATATAAATTACAACAATATAAACTAACTTGCAGGAATCAGTCACAAACAGTCACTGCAAGGCTATTTTTGTTATAGGACTGTAATTCCTTAATTCCGGAGTTCACCTTGAGAGTAAACCCCAAGAGACAAACTCCGCTTAGAGGTTCATAGGTAAGTACTATGCTAGCTGCCCTTGCAGACCATTTTAAGCCTTGCCAATTCACCTTTTTGTTCACAAAATAACCTATCCCATTTGGTTATGGATTGGCTTCACCCATCCCATGGTCAATAATTATATATTACCCATAATGAGAATAAATGGGATCATACCACTGAGGGGACCTATGCATGGGATAAAGAATTTAGGAGCTGCATCTATCCATTAGAAGAACAGGGTGCAGTCCTGGGGTAAATTTTCTGTTTCTCATCCATAGATATAAGTTGCACTTGAAAATGTACAGGGATGAACTTTGTTTTATGTGGATGGGGAGTCTTTTCCATAGCAGTGATATCCTCTGTGAAATATACCTATCCCACCAAACCATTCTGTTGATGTTGCAGAAGAGGTTTAGATCCCTAGGCTGAGTATTTCCAATGCCATTTGACTTCATGATGTGGAGTAAATCCATCAGTAATGGATTGGAGGATGCCTTTTATGCCAGACATGGTCACCTATTAGAAGTCTTTAGGATACCGAGAAAAGTGACAGGACTTTAAGTCAGTCCATGTAAGACACATTGTTTAGGCCCTGTATCCATTTAGGATGGTAGCTCTGTGGCATTCCAATTGTTGCATGTGTCTGGATAGATACACAATAAAGGATTTAGTATATTCAATGACTGGTCTAATGAGGGCTGAGTAAATGGGAGTTACTTATGGCAGTTCAACAACCAAAACAAAATTTCACTTCATAGTACAAGGTAAAGATGTACCTTAGATGAACAGAAAGGAAATTGTTTCCCGTTTGCTGTGTTTTATGTTTCTACTAACAAGCAGTTTGTAAGTCATAGGCAAACAAGATCACATGACAGTTTTAGAGGTTACTGGGTTCTGCTTGGATGACTGCAGATGAATGTCATTTTCAAAGAGTGGTGGGCTAAAGACATGCTCAGACATCTACAGTCTGCCTGGAACTCCAATCATAACTAACTTGTCATTATTAAGTATTTACCATAATGATGCCAAGAAATTAACATGCACAGCAAAACTCTCCAGATGAATCTTGGCATCCTGAGAATGCATAATAAAGGGTTATAATCAGTGAGACCCAAACATAATTCTTTGCAATGCATGGAACTTTATCTGTTTCTTGTAATACTGGTTACAGAAAAAAAAATAGGGTAGGAACATGCAGTGTTTTAACTAATTTGAAAACCTTCAATAGACAGTAAAACACCTAGCGCTGCCAAGCAGGCAGGTGGCAGAAGTCAAGTGTCCCTCTGAGGAGTAGAAGGCCTTAAAAGCTGTTAGACCTTCTGTTCTGCCACACTTTTCTTTGTAATTGTGGCAGAGTGAAGTATACCTTCTGCTACTGTGTTTTGCTGGTTGGCACTATCAACTGTTAATCCCTAGTTCAAGACCCACCCATTCATGTATGGTTATCGTTCTCTTGATTTTGGAATGTAATTAGCATGCCACATCTGCATGTACTTCAAATGTTGGTCTATAATTGTGTATCAGTTCTATTCCACTCATACAGCAGTCACACATTAAAGTATTTCAAACTACTTTGAACAAAACAAATGAATCCTGCAAATACACAATAGTCCCACAAAACCAGATAATGACTGTTTGAAATGAGCGAACAAAAAGACGGTCAGTTACTTTATACAGATAGCTGGGCAAAACTTACTTTACACACCCCACAAAGTGGACTGTAGAAAACACTATTTAAAGTAAAAAAAACAAAAGGCTCAGTTACTTTATGTAGACAGAGCATAAAAACTTACTTTAAACACCCACAGGGTGTGCTGTAGCAGACTCCACTCCCACTATTTTGTTAGTCATGCCCTCCACTATTTTAACAGATGAATTCCATAATGTCCATTGGAGGGCTACCTCTCCCCTGCACTCTCTAACACAGGACAATAAGACTCTTAAAAATTTGTCAATACCTGTCGATTTTATATATAAGGCAGGGGGGGTTCAGGGGTTGGCTGGTCCCTTGTTGCATCTTAGTATTTCTCTCTTGCTAGGAGTCATTCAAAGCCCACCCAAGCATGGTGAAAATGGTACAGGGTATTTAAAGTAAGTTAAATTGATAATCCCCCCCCCCCAACAACACACATAGCAGTTATAGCTACATTTGTGCGCATTTCTGAAGTTTGTGACCATGAATTGTTTATTATTTTCTAGACACAAGATATGCAAAATGATTAAGAGAGAATTTAGGGGAAAGAAAAATACTTCCACAAGAAAAACTGTCAGAAGCTTCAAATAAAAAGTTATGTTCATTAATACAACAGATTTGTGAAAAACAGTATATAGATCAAGAAACTTTGATCTGTTTGGAAAAAGAAGCATCTGAGGAACTGCAAAAATATAAACAACAAAACCCTGAGATTTTTGAAAAGTATAAAAAAGGAATGTGGACATGGGAAAGAAAGAGATTTGATATGATGCAATATTTATGCAAAGGAGAAAGCCAAGTTAACTAATACAGAGAAGGCAGTCCACAAAGATATTCCAAAAGAAATATAGGCAAAGGCATCCAGATATAGAAAATTTCACAATAAAAAATAATATCAGAAACATGGAATGTAGAAAAAAAAAGATTAGTAAAGTAGAAGTTAAAAAAAACAGAAGTTGAAGTTATGGAGTGCCTGTGAAGGATTTGGTGTAGACGGTCTAACACAGGTTACATTATTTATTTTATTTATTTATTTACATTTGTTAACCAGGAAAATCCGACTGGACACAGATCCTTTTTCAGTGGAGGCCTGGGGAGAAAAGCTCCACAATAAAAACAACAATTAAAAACAACAATTAATTATGTTACAAGAAGTATAGGTAGGTTTTGTTTAACAATAGTAGTATACAGTTATAGTTCAAAATGAAATTAAGTATTTAGTTAAATGGTACAACACTTAAGTCATTGGTGCCTGAAAGACTAGCAAGTATTTTAATAGATGAGCTAGCAGCTATTACCCTTGAATAACAGTGGCTAAGATTACAGCTGAGATATAGGTTTACAAGCAATGTATTTGGCTGCAGTCCGAGGTAGTTAGAGGGGTGAAAGAAAGGGATTAGAGAGGTTGGAGTAGAGATGTTAGAGAGGTTTGATACGGGGGCATGTCCAGTGCTCTTTTAGATGAGATTTTAAAGCATCTTTGAAGTTAGTGCATGATGACACAGACATTATAGTGTGAGGAAGGGTTCCATAATTTTGCTATGTAGTAGGAGAAGAGAGCTTCTCCACCAGAGTTCCTGGTTTTAGTTACCTGTAATTGATTTTTGTTGCTGGAGCATAGTGGTCTGGTGGTATGATAGGGTTGGAGTAGATTTTGGAGGGAGGGAACTTTTAGAAGATGATTTAGTAGTTTATGGGTGAGTGAGAGTTGGTACCATTGAAGGAGGTGAGGGAGTTCTAGCCAGCCTAGTTCAGTAAGTGAGGTGCAGTGGTGGCTATGGTAGTTTGTGCCAGTGGCAAACCTTGCTATTTTGTTGTAGCAAGCTTTGAGTTTACCTAACTCACTTTGCCTTAGGTTGGTAAATATTAGAGAGGCGTAGAGCAGAATGGAGATAAGGTGGCTATTTGCAACTGAAATCTTTGCTGTTTTGGAGAGGAATTGCTTACATCACAGGATGATGAAGCGAGTCCTCAAAGTAAGGAGAAACAGGAAGATCAGGAGACATCTGAAGAAGAAATATGGACATGGGAAAGAAAAGGAGATTTAATATAGTGTAATATTTATGCAAAGGAGAAAGCAAAACTAACCAATACAAAAAGAGCAGCAAATACAGGCAAAGGACTCCGGACATGGAAGACTTTACAATACAACAAATAAGAAGAAAATGAGGAAAAGTAGAAAAGGAGATCAGTAATGGAGAAGTAAAAGAAAGAGAAACTGAGGTTACTGAGTATGTGCGAAGCGAGGGACTCAATGTAGAAAATCGAATTCAGAAAGCATCACAACAGGATAGAGCAATGGATTTTGAAATTAAGAGGAAACCAGTGGAACAGGAAGCAATTGTTCAGGTGCCATATGAAGATATTTTGGAGCCTTCCACAGGAAAGTGGTATAAACATTCACTTGAAGATAGACAGCAAGGGAAGGAACAGGAAACTGTGGAAACTCTGATGCAGTCAATGTTGAGGAGTGATAGGCCAGTGAGTTCCCATATGACAGAGCAACAGATTGCACAGGATGAAATTGAAGAGAATGTGTGACAGGAAGTTGCTATAGAACTTTCTATAGAATGCCCGCAGGAAATGGAAAACAAAAAATGTGCCCTCAGTTTAGAAGAAAATGAGCTAAGAAAAGAGTTGCTTGATTTAATAGATATAGTTATAGACATATTAAGATCAATAAAACCCAAAAAGTCAGAAGTCTGATATAACAAATGAACATAGTAATTAGGACTGTCCATAGAGATTCATGCAATATAACAGAAATAAACAGGATATATTACTGTGCAGCTAAATTAATAACTCAAAGTTCTACCACAAGAACACAGGGTAGTGTGAGAAAGGAAGGGGAGAAATCGAATGCTATTATGGAAGTATCGACTAGAGAAAACAACAAAGCAATTAAGACAAGAAGTGTCCCTGTTAGAAGAATATAGTAGAGGGAACAGATCAACAAAAATACTAAGAAAGATAGACGTGATAAAAGCAATGCGTAGTATTAGAACAGACCAGGATCTACCATGCACTATCGCAAATAAACTAAAAATCTCAGCACAGGAGGAAAAACTTAGAAGATACACAGATAAATTTAAAGGAAAAGTACAAAATAAGCAATTTATTGATGACCCAAAAAAGTTTTACAGAGAAATGGGAAACAAGGTAAAAGGAATTGAAAGACCTCCAAAAACAGAAGAAATCGATACCTTTTGGAGAAGTATCTATGAAGATCCTGTGGAACATAACAAAGATGCTAAATGAATAGAAGAAGTAAAAGAAAGAATAAGAAGTTTAAAGGCACAGGATATCAAATGGGATGAAGTAACAGCCAGAGAGATTAAAACAAAGTTAAGAAAAGCTTCTAATTGGAAAACCCCAAGCCCAGATGCAGTACCTAACTTTTGGTTAAAAGTGTTAACATCTTTACACAAAGAGTTAGTCATGAGTAAGAACTATTTATATGCGCACCCTGAATAGACAACAACCTGGCTAACAACAGGAAAAACAATGCTCTTACTTGTGAACCTGCAAGCTACCCTAAAAATCATAGACCATCAACTTGCCTTCCAACAGACATATAAACTATACACTGGAATTGATGCCGACAGAGTTTATAGCTTTTAGAAGAAAAGTCAATTATGGCAGTAGAACAAAAGGGCAATAAAAGAAAGTTATATGGAACAAAGTCATAATGGAGAACTGTAAAAAGGGGAAGAATCTAAATATGGCATGGACTGACTACAAAAAAGCATTTTATGGTATTCTACATTCATGCATAAAAGAGTGCTTAAAAATGTATAAGATACACCCTACACTGATCGACTACATTAAAGTGACCATGAAAGAGTGGCAGACTACTTTGCAATTAAGCCATGATAAAGGATAAATTATTATCCCATGGATAAAATTCAAAGGGGGATATTCCAGGGTAACAGTCTGTCACCACTGCTATTCTGCCTTGCCCGTAACCCATTAAGCTCTCTACCTAACTGCTTAGGCCATAGCTATAATTTGGCTCCTAGAAAACAACAAAGTATAAAGACTTCTGTTCTTCTCTTTGTCAATGATTTAAAACTGTATAGCTCATCAGATGAAGAACTGAAAGCACAACTGCAAGTTGCCAAAACTTTTTCAGATGATATAAGAATATCATTCGGTCTTGATAAATGTGCAAAAGCAACCTTTAAAGCAAGAAAACTGCAGCACCAGGAAAACATCAGTTTGGGACAAGGATGTGATATAAAACAACTTGAGCAAGAGTGTATAAATATTTGGGAATTGATGAAGGATCAACAATAAAACATGAACAAATGCAAATAAAACTTAGTAAGGAATACTTTAGAAGACTTATATTAATCCTGAAAACAGTGTTAACATCCAGGAACAAAATCCAAGCTATAAACCTGTTTGCTTTTCCTGTTCTAACTTACAGTTTTGGAGTGACTGACTGGCCCCAAAGCATGTTGGATAGATTAGATAGGAAAACTAGAAGGATGCTTCATGCTCACCAAATGATTTATGAAAATCAGTGCATACCAAGATTATATATTCCCCATTCTGAAGGAGGGATGGGCCTCCTTGAAATTGATTACATGTATAGATCTGCAATCGTGGGCCTCCACACATATCTGCTGACCTCACAGGACCCAAACACATTGAATGTTTTGAAACATGAGGAGAATAAATCTAAGATGACGTTTCTGCTTAATCTAGCAGAAGCATACCAGCATCAAGCAGGAATAAAATCAAACCAGAATTAGATAAAAGTCAGGCAGCAACTGAATGTGCCTAAAAACAAAAGAAAGAATATAAGATGAAGGACTAGATGAGAAGACAAGAAATGTGGAAAATGCATAAATATAGTTGCAAGTATAGAAAACTTCTGAAAAACAACTCATGTTGATCAGGAATGAACACAAGAATGGTTAAGGAGAGGCAAATTCAAACCAAGAGATGAAAGGTTAATATTGACGGCCCAAGATAGTGGGTTGTGTATACGTTGGTTAACAATGTCCATTGAACATGCAGGAGAAACAGACAAATGTAGGTTTAGTAAAACTGAATTGGAAACCATCACACCTTGTTGCTGGTTGTGACATACTAATGACATAAGGACTGTATACTGAAAGGCATAATAATGTGGAAAGATTGTTGCACTGGGGATTGTGCAAACATTATGGTACTGAAGTGGCTGAAAAACCCTGGAAACATGAGCCACAAAGCATCATAGAAAATTAAGTTTACATCACATGGGATCATCCATTACCAGCAGTTCAAAAGACAGATGCTAGAAAGCCAAATATATTGGTCCATGAAAAGAAGACAAAAGTAGCATTGATCATTGAAATCACCACACCCAGTGACTACAGTGTCTTGGGTACAGAGAGACATGAAGTCATAAAATATCAGAATTTGCAGGCAGAAATGAGAGCAATGTCAAAGAAAGATACCCAGACAGTCCATATAGTAGTAGGAGCAATGGGTCTTATAACAAATAATCTACAATTGTATTTAGATATGTTACCAATAGATGTAACTCGCTACAAATTGCAGAAAGAGTCATTACTGGGCACATTGTGGGTGCTGCGAAAAGCACTTCTGGCTGACATCAAAGACTGAAACAATACTAATTTTGTGAGCTTTAATCGTACTTTCACTTAGGAACGGGGTCCATTCCTGTCATGGTATTAGAAACCCAAAAGATTTGGAGAAATTAAAAAATGGAGAAATTTTTTATGTTATCTCTTAAGGTGATTGATTAGTGTTGGATAGTGATTTTTTTTTTAAACTAGCTTGTTGAGTTTTCATATAAATACTTCTTGTGATAGGTTTAGAATTTCACGGAAGCAGCACAAAGATGTCAAACTATGCAACTGCTGTAACATTCTAAGCAGGTCATAATCATGCTAACAAGGTCCAGTGTTCTCCATTATCGGTGCTTCTTCTCACACACATCAACTATAGCTAAAATTTCAGTCATGGATTGTATTACAGCATTGTTACAAGGAAACATTGTCCACACATTAAAGTATTTCAAGTTCTTTCACACAACTCACAGCAATCCTTCAAAGTCAGAATAATGACCAAAAAGCAGCCATTATTCATATTCCCCAACAGACGTCAGCTTTTTTCTGTTACTCAAATTCATTTAGTAACAAGAATCACAAATAAATCATCAATAAATATTTCCTGAAGAAAAAGGAAGCATAGAACTTCTACATCTAGAATTTTTGACTGACTGTAATCCTCAGTAGTTTACCAGGAAATTAAAAAAAATGAGGGTAAAACTCTCAGCACAATAAAGATGGGCAAAGTCAAAAATAATGAAGGGATAAAGGCCCAAAATCAAGAACAGATTTTAAATATTGTTCTTATAGCATAACAGGGTTTGTATTAGAATGCATTTTCTGAAGGATATGAAGTCTGAAACTTAAAAGTTACTCAATATTTAGTGACTTCTGTCCATAACAATTAGCCATAAAAATCACAACATTTATGTGGAACAGACTAAAAGTATGAAGAAAAAATATGCACAGTTGAGAGGTTTGCCGAGGCCAGAAACTGGGCATGCAAAATGAGACACATTCTGCAAAATCAGAGACAGCCAAGGACTAGACAGTCCTTAGGCATCCAAAAGTTCTGGTTGTCTACCAGTAACCAAAAAATGGATATATTCTTATTATACGCCATCACCAAGCTTACTCTTTGTGCCACACTGTCTCTCTGTTTGAATTTGTTAGTCTTGCTCCATTCCCCTCCACAATTTACATGATTCATTGTGTGGGTATATGATGGGTGGGATGAGCAGGAGGCCAACAAACTGAACAGCTAGATATGCCAAACGTCATTCCTAGGGTGCCAATCTCACTTCTCTGATGGGGAGGGTTCTATTATTTATTTAGTTTTTAATAGTAAAGGAATACTTTTTCTTATTATAAAAAATAAATAAATAGCTGGAAAGCACTCATAAGAGAAGCAAGAGTGGCATCCTAGGTGGCCACCTAGCTGGCCTGTGCCTAAGGTGGGCCATAGATGCAAGTCATGCATAATAAGTCCTACAGAAAACAATGGCTGTGGCAAGTAAAAGACTGGCCAGTCAACTCAAGCGTTAAGGTAACCTAGAAGCTAGCTCAATGCTCTGTGTTGAGGGTAATATGTTACAGTAACATTGGTCTGAAGTTCCAATACATAATCAATTAATGGACAATTTCCCAACTAATGAGGAACAGCATAACTCAATCAGCCAATGAATGTTCACTCTGCTGAGTGAATTGCCATCAAGTTTAGCTGCAGATATGTGGAAAGTTGTATCAGTACATCATTTAAAAGTTAACAAAATGTGCATATGTATGTTAATGGACACATGTTAGGTAAGAAATTAACTGGTTAAGAGCATAAGGAGTCCATTAATCAAGGCATGGCTGCACGTCTGTACTTATGCACAACCTACAGGGCAATATGTATATTAACAGTGTAAGAGATTTATACTGGAGGCCATAAAATAGGACTCGGGAGTTCACTATGTTCTATAAAACAAATGGCACTACTCCACATTAGCTTTTACAAGTGACACTCACATAGAATTACTAACTGCCTACTACATGCAAATCAACATATTAGTAACAATCACCACAAACGTTAGTGAACAAAAGATACCAGAGTCTGTATTTATGTAACATGACAGAATAGTTAAACAATCAACAGCAGGTAATACTACAGTGTACAATAACCACACTGTACTGTTTTATGTATCTGGTTGCATATTTGGTTTCACACAACTAATTAATAGCCCCACACATTATAACAACACATCAAATTCCCTATTAGACTGGATCCTAGTATCACGCCATAACAAATACACCACCTCAGATACAATGTCTGAGTGCCTCAGTGATCATCTCCCATCTCCAACCTCTTAGTGCAAGAAATCTGGGAAAAAGTCTAAAATAATGGTGGGACAAAGGCCCAAAAATGGACAGATTTTAAACATTGCTCTTATAAACTTAGAAGGCTGATAGAATAGCATGACGTGCTGGCATGCATTTTCTGAAAGATATGAAGTCTGAAACTCAGGTGTATGATATTACTAAGTGGCTTCATTCCTCAGAGAGATGCAAGAAAAACAGAAATTTTAAAAGGAACAGATCAAAAATATGATGCAAAAATCTGGACATTCTATGAAAATCTGGACAATTGAGAGGTATGTTTCCCAATCTATACAACCAGATGATGTGAGAAAACCAAATATAGTAGTCCATGAAAGCAAGACAAAAGTTGCATTGATCATTAAAATTGCTACACCCAATGACTACATTTTCTTACGTACAAAGAGAAACAAATTCATGAAATACTAGGATTTACAGACAGAAATAAGGGCAATGTGGAAGCAGGATACCCTGAAAGTTCCACAAGTAGTAGGAGCAACGGGTCTTATAAAAAAGAGTTTACAATCATACTTAGATATGTTACCAATACATGCAAACTCCATATAATATGCAGGAGTCAATTCTGAACACATTGCAGGTGCTGCAAAGAGCACTTCTGGCTAACATCAAAGACTGAAACAATACTAATTTCATGAACTTTAATCATACTTTGACTTAGTAATGGGGTCCATTCCTGTCATGGTATTAGAAACCCAAAAGACTTAGAGAAATTAAACCCAGATGATGCTGTAAATGAATTCAATACAACTTTCCTGAATATCTTAAATAGCCTTGCACCTCCTAGAAAGAAGGGAATAAAAATAAATAATGCAATTTGGATATCCAAAAAGAGTAGAATTCTAATGCAGTATGGAGACAAAATTTGGAAAGAATGGCAAAAATATAAAACACCACAATATCCTAAAAACTCAGAATGCTTCCCAATCAAACCAAACAGTAAATTAATGAGGGCAAAAAACTATACTATAATAACTTTCAGAATAATTGTAAACACAATCCTAAAAAATTCTGGACAGCTATTAAAGATATCTTCTATCATGGGCATAAATTTAACCTTAACCCCTCTCCCAATAACTCAACACTCAAAACCGCAATATGGTTCAACTCTTACTTCATAGATAGCATAGCATCTCTAAGCAAGGATTCCCCAACATCTAAAGTATCACCACATCCACTTTCACCTTTAAACTTATGACCACACCCTATATAAAACTATTCTTAAACAAACTCAAACCATGCTCTACTTCAGTTGATGACCTTCCAAGCTTAAAATAGCAGCCGATAACATTGCTTACCCTGTCTCAAACCTTATAAATAGGTCAATCCAGGAAACCCACATTCCCTCTCTCTGTAAAAAGTCATTATCCCTCTGCACAAAGAAGGCCATTTAACAGACATTACTAACTTTGGACTTATAGCAATCTTATCACCCCTTTTCAAAATACTTGAAAACTTTATTCAACAACATTTACTAAATTATCTCCTGCAGGAAGAACTGCTATCCCCCACACAACTTGACTTCTATCCTTCCAAAGTACTAACACTGCACTTCTAACCTATACAGATACTGTCAATAAAGCTAGAGATAATGGCAACTAGTCTCCTCCTTATTTCTAGACTTGTCTAAAGCCTTTGACAGTTTGTCACAGCAAACTTCTACTTCAAATGTCCTCATTAGGTCTCTCTCAACCATATCTCTCAACTGTCCATTGGGTCATATTTTTGGTCTGTTCCTCATAAAATTTTTTAGTTTTCTGGACTTTTTGGCAAATAAGTGAGGACTGAATTCACTAAATAATGACAGGAATTTTAATTTCAGACATCATATCCTTCAGGAAAATGTATGTTAACAGAAGAACTTTTATTCTAGCAACGTTCTAAGTTTATAACAGCTATATTTAGAATGTGTCTCTATTTTTGGGACATTGTCCCACCACTATTTTTGTCCAGATTTTTTATGGTAAGAAGTTGAGAATTATGTCCTCAATCCACCCTTTTATGGTTCAAAATGTACCTATCCAATAAGTATTAGTCAATAAAATGGCACTCCATCCTCTCTCCATACCTCCAAAAATTAACTTGATCACTGATGCCCACGGGAGCAACATGATAGCAGCAGTTAAAAACGTCTAATACTTATAAACAAAACAATACATGATTAAGCACTTTTGTGACTATATTTTAACAGATTCTTGGTACTTTTACAAGCTATGTGGAAGGGCATGTGTGTTGTGGACTCTATTATTGTCAGAATTGATGTAAAAGACTTATTTACATCCGCTCTGCATGAGTAAGGAATAAACTGGTTTAATGAGGCTTTAATTTTTAAAATCAGTATAGTCAGGAAGCTGTTAATATAATGATAGGAGGTATGAAAATAGATTTAACTTATAATTATGCACATTTTGATGGTAAATTGTATAACCAAATAGGTGGAGGGGCAATGGGCACAGCAGTAGCTCCCATTTTTACTAATATGGTTTTGTGGTGGTAGGAAACCAACACCATTTTTGTTTCTCCATATTTCATTATTCGTTGCACTATTTTTGTTACCTAGATTATATTTTTATTGCTGGGGGTGATGAGGAAAAGCTTACAGAATTTGTTAATTTGATCTCTTTTTTGAAATTTACTATGGAAAAGAATGTTGAAGAGTTGAACTTTTTGGACGTTAATATTAAGAAGAATAGGATGGAGAACAGATATAATTCACTAATTTTAGGAAATCAACTTATTCTAACAGCTTCCTTCATCCCCTGGTGGCAAAAAAGGAATTTGGTAAAGGGGCAAATGTCTGAGGTTGCCTAGGCTAGTCTCTGAAGATGAGATTTTTTTTAGGGAATTACGTTAATTGAAAGTAATGTTTTTAGGGAGAAAATATGTAACTAATCTGTTGGATGAGATTTTGAAGGAAATTTGTGGTAAGCAGATAACAGATAGTTAGGTCTTTACCTGTTAGTAAATACCTGGACAGTACACAACCCCATGTATGAGAAAAGAATAATTATAATGGAACTATGGTGATGGCTTTTAATTATGAAGCTCACAATGTTAAGGATATTTTAAAGAGGAATTGGAACAGGGTATTTGCTACTTTGGGATTGATCCCTAAATTAGTGAACAGTCCTGCAAAAGTATGCAAGAAGGTAAAATATTAAGTCAATTTTAGAAGAAGTAAATAAAAGAAATAAAGGAAGTAGAGATTGCAATAGTAAGATGGTGAAATGTGGGAAATGCTCGCAGTGGTAATTTATATTGGATAGTGACTGTATCAATGTAATAAATTACCGTAAACCAATAGTGGCAAAAGGAAGATATACTTGCAATACCAGTGGGGTTGTATACACTGCTAATCTGATCTTTTTGCTCAGAGTTTTATATTGGGAAAACTGAGCTTGCCTTTAAGAAATGCATGTATCAGCACAGCTATGTATGCTATTAAAAAGAAAGATGGGGAAAATCCCCTCAGCAAGCATGCCACCAAATGTATGAATTTTAAAAATATATATTTTTCTGTCTTGGAAAAGGTGGTTAGGAACAAGAGGGGTGGCAATTTGGAAGCTTATTTAGAATACAGGGAACTTTACGGGCAGCTATTGCTGAATGTCTCGCTTCCCTGGTTTGAATAAAAAGACTAATATACAATTGCAGTACTTCGACTTTAAGAGCTGACAGCATTTAAAGGGGCTTATCATACTGATCTGATTTTTTTTAATC
Organism: Protopterus annectens; assembly: GCF_019279795.1. NCBI lineage: Eukaryota > Metazoa > Chordata > Ceratodontiformes > Protopteridae > Protopterus > Protopterus annectens. The sequence continues at coordinate 203,611,562 of NC_056745.1, forward strand.
ACATATTTTAAAATGTTTTTAAATATAGTTAAAGAATGATAAAAACTGACAAGAATTGATAAGCACCAGTAATTTTATACATATACATTTTTGTCTATTCTAATTTTTGGCATATGAACTTATATAGGGTGCTTATAATACATTTACATTTTAGTGAAGTTGATTAATTACATGGTTTAATTGTTAATGAACTTTTTAAGGATAGCAAATTACAAGATTTTAGATTCTGATGAAGTTCCTTAGTACGTTTGGAACAAAAGCACTTAATCGCGTATTGTTTTGTTTGTAATAAATATTAAATATGTTTTCAGCTGCTGCTACCTTGTTGTTCCTGTGGACATCAGTGAATGAGTTACTTTATTTAAGAGTTTATTGCTGTGTTCTTTGTAGTCATGGTTTATTGTTTTCTTATTCTCCATACCTCCCAGTCACCACTGGCATACCACTTTCGATCTATCCTTGGTCTCCTTCTCTTTAACATTCTCACGAACACCTCAATACATCCATAAAGCAGGCCTGATTAATGCAGTATGCAGATGACTCCACACTCATTTGCACATCTGACAATGTGACACACCTCCAAAAAATTACTTGGGCAGCTTTAACAGCAACTGAAACGTGGATTTGTATCTCACAACTCATGCTCACCCTAAAAACAAACTACTACTTTTTCCTCCAGAATTACTGTCTCATGAAAAAACAAAATTTAAAGTCCTCTCTCTTGATAATACAGTCAGTGAAGTCACTTCTCATACCAAATTTTTAGTGATGATAGCGGATGATGATATTAAATTTGACCTGTATATACAAAATTGTGCAATAAAAATTTATCAAAAACTAGGGATGCTTTATGGGACTGAAAACCTTCTCACCTATTCTACTAAAACTACACTTGTCACTAGTTATCTCCTCCCCACAATTCTTTATGGCACTCCCATCTTTACTAAACTCCAGGCTTCACAAAAATAAAACTTGAACAATGCTGTAACAACGTTGCTAAATTTGTAGCAAATAACCCTTTCAGGACTCACTACTGTATAGCACTAAAAGCCTAAATTATTTGGAACTAGCCCATCAACTAACCTACATACAGCTTCTTACCACGTATAAAATTACCCAGAATCCATCTGGTCATCTGGCACTAAATAACTTTCTATACAATCATGTTTCCAGCTGGTCATTATCATCCAATGGCAAAACATTCCTCTCTGTCCACAAATCTGCCAGGCATTGTCTGTACTCATACCATGCTGCTAAGACCTGGAACTCCTCATCTCTATGGATCAGGTGATTACCCTCCCTCCCATCCTTTCAAACCATTCTGAAAGACTTCCTAGCCAAAACCTGGCTCTGTTCTTGCTCAACACCAGATAAACTGAATCCCTACATGTGAACAAGTACCTGTTGAGACCTTACATCTCCTTCCTCGCTCTTCTTTACTCACGTCCTTACTTCTATCAGTTTCTGTCCCTTGGCTTTCTCTCTGTAAATATACTGTAAGCCTGCTTTTTTTCTCACTTCATATTGTAATTCCTATTTGTGTTATACTAACTTATAATTTCTCTATAAAATGGCTAAAATATCTGTAACTATTAAATCACTGTCATATAACTTGCATCTATTCTTAACCAATGTTTTCGTATTATATCTAATTTGGCATAATTATTTAAACTGTATTTGTTTTTGTATTATTTTTACAGACTGTAAAATTAATGTTCTTAAAACATTTTGTAATACTTTGAAGCTTTTCTTTCCGGGCCTTCACTAAAAATGGGCTCCTACCCAGTTGGATTTTCCTGGTAATTAAATGTCAGTAAATAAATAAATATGTGGTTTACATGCATGCTGTTAAACTTTCTGTAGTGGATCATGAAAAAAACAGTATGTGTGATTGAAAATTAGCTAACCACACATACTGGCCTTTTTACTGTGTGAGATTGTGATACAATGGGGACTGCAGAATTTGTAATTTCCCTACTGTAGTGCAAACAAAAGTTTAAGTACTTTTTTTTTGCTGTTGTCAGACAATTTTTGAGCACGTATGCTCAATCACTTAGAGTTCAATTAAATGAGCATATGACAAACTATCATATACTCATACATGTTGTATATACATGTGTAAATATGAGTGTGTGTGTGTGTGTGTGTGTGTGTGTGTGTGTGTGTGTGTGTGTGTGTGTGTGTGTGTGTGTGTGTGTGATGACGTCAGAAGGTGAAACAAGTCTGCGTTGCTTGCTTGGCTTTGCTTGGCTGGTTAATTTTGTATCATTTGAATTAAGAATTAAAAATGGTAACGGTGAAGCCAAATACCTACTCGTTTTATTTACATTGCATTTGGTAACATTGGAACATATAATTCTTCATTATGTATGTGCTGGACTGCTGGTGGTATATTTTAGTTTGTCCATGCACTGTTTTAAGGTTCGTGCACTGGCAGATGTTCATGTGTGTGTATGTATGTGTGTATATATATATATACATATATATATATATATATATATATATATATATATATATATATATATATATATATATATATATATATATATATATATATATATATACACACACACACACACACACATACACACACGCGCATTTTAACAAGTCAAATTTCTTATGGTCAAGACCATGAGATCGAAGTTTTGAAACTTTGAAACTTCAAAAAAATAAATAAAAACAATTTTTTTTCATATTCTTGAAGGGGGCAAGCCTCCCTGCATACCCCATACCCCCTGCTAATTAAATATACCAACTCTGAGATCACACAACACTGATGAATATGGTAAATTTCCTGTTCCGTGCAGTACACCGATTTCCATTTAAACAGCTGAAATTTCAAAACTTCGATCTTTTGGTCTCGACCATAAGAAATGTGAAGTTTTGAAACTTCAAGATTTAAAGGTAGACCCATATATATATATATATATATATATATATATATATATATATATATATATGTTTACTATCATAACCCAGAAGTGCGCGACATCGATTATTCCTGTCTGTGAACTGAAAGATCAAAAATTAAAACATTTTCATGTCCACATTTCAAACCATGCTAATATCGATGGTTTGAAATTCACTGTTATGGAAATGTGGCCGTTGGATTCCATGTGCCGTTCAGTCTTCGGTGATGCCAGTTCGCTATGTTTCCATTTGATGTTTAGCTTTTTGAAACTGTACTTCGATGTAGCACCATTCAACAAAGTGCACTTCTGGGTTATGATAGTAAACCATATGTATACATATATGGTTGCCATAGGTTTGGTAGTGGCACAATTTATCATGTGCCACTGGTTTTAGAAAATGTTGTCGGTGGTTACAGTGGTTGAATTATATTACAGTCAAATTGTTGCATTTTAGCTGTAATATAATTTCAAGTGCTATCCTCTTTCTCCACAGTTGTGGACTATGAAGTTAGTAGATTTAATTTCTGGGGGTGTGTAGGTGAAGCTTCTACATTGGGGGGGTTTAAGCCCCCCCCATAAAAGCAATTTTTGTAGTTGATTTAGTTGATCACAAATGTAAAGAGTTTGTTTACATTTGTGATCAATTTGACTTGATGTTTTTTTTAGATGGTTGCGATCGCTGATGAGCTTTTTTAACATATTTACTTTTGATGAAAGTTCATCGGTAATTTAAAGAAATATAATCATATTATACATACATATATATAATATACATGCATATATACATACACATATATATATATATATATATATATACACACACACACACACACACACACACACACACACACACACACACACACACACACACACATATATATGATTTACCTTCAGTTGGTCAACTAACACATATGTCGACACCCCGAAGGTAATCGGAAACTTCAACTTCCAAGTACAGATGTCAAAGTTGCTTCTTGGCACATATTACTTATAAAAACATAAACAACATGCAGTTTTAAATACCTGTACTATGCAGTATTATTCTGAGTAAATACCATCACCATGCGCCGTCCAGACTAGCCACATACTTGGGGCCGCAGCAAATAATACCACAGCTCTCATCCTTCCATCTGCAAAATGAGGGATACTGCCTCTTGCAATATGGAACAAATGGAGAAAATGTGAAACACTTTCTAACAGCTTACTAACAACTTCAACTTGGAAGTCATAGGATGGTTAAGATGTGCTACTTTATACTTATAAAAAGTTCTTTTAGTGAATTAATATGATTCATTACTATTTACCATGGACATCAGTTAAAAAATTCTTAACATTGAATATCTGGCAGACCCTTTCAATGTGGAACTTCAAGGAACATGGGCTTTTAAGACCCAAATGAGGAACATCCCTCATAATGACATACACTTAAGAGGTATGAAAATTACAGACAAGAAATAAATTGGGTAGCGACATCTACAGCTCAAACAGTCTTTTAACAGCAGCATTGTAATAAGGACTATTTCCTATGTACACCCTAAAAGGCAATGTGTGTAGGGAATCTGTTCTCTAGGGTATCTATAGAGATCTAAAAAAATAAAAGGCTTGAATGGGGACTTCAGCACACACACCCTCAAGCAAATTATACATCATACAGCTTATATATATATATTTGTTAAAAGGACATAAAGTGTGCACACACAGACATGTAATCTAGTTCTCCATTACACACACACACACACACACACACACACACACACACACACACACACACACACACATACGCACACACACATTTTTGTACACATGTATTTTATGCACATTATATATATATATATATATATATATATATATATATATATATATATATACACACACACACACACACACACACACACACACACACACACATTATGGGTGCATTTATAATAAACAACATAGTAGAATTAAGCATTATTAATGTATATATTCTAGTAAATGTTGTTTAATGTTTTACTTGGTCACTGTCATACATTGGCTATGTGTTGTACATGCATTCTTGAACAATGTCTTTATGTCAGTATTTTTTTCTTTGTATTGCTAAGTGCACTTAATACGTGTTATTATCTTTGCTAATGTAGCCCAAGTTGTGGCTGAAAAACAGGTCCTTGGGCCAGTTCATTTCCTGCTTACCAAAATATAAATAAATATGAAATAGTAAAAAAGGAGGGCAAACATGACAGGAATAATTAAGGAACTAGTAAAGTACATTTTAATTCTGCATCATTCATGAGAGAAAGAAAACTTCCTACTGAAGGCATTGGAAAATAGCAGACAGACTTAGCTTGACGTCCTGCCACTTGTCACTTGTAAATGTACAACAGGGATCATTTACTACAGTGAGAGTTTTCACACCTCAGCATGAAAGTGTGGGGGAAGGTTTGTCAATTCTTTTAGAACTGCAAAAAATATCATTAAAAAGGCATGCTATTTACCTACTTTCTTTTGCTGGAAATAGCTAATGGCTATTTATAGCATAAAACAAGCTCTGACAGATACACAAATGAGGTTCAGGCAGGGAAACATAGAAGTTGTTCTGTTTCAGAAGGTGTGGTTAGATGCTTCACACTCCTGCCATTCTATCTCAATGGCATGAGAAAACAACACCACTTCCTTATGTCTAGCATGAGTAATATAAAGAGGACTTGAAATGTATTCTGGGAAGAAGGAATGAAAGCAAGAAAGCAAGATCACAATACCAAGGCAGGCCCCATCATCTGCCATCTTAAGGGAATCACGTTAAAAACTGTAAAAGAAGCACTTGGAGTGATTTGTTTTGAGGCATTAAAATAGCTCCAAAAACTAAGATACAATGAAAAAAAATATGATTTTAAGTTCTAAGGTGGAGTTTTCTTTTAAGTTGTTTTTGCTATTAAATTATGCCCAAACGTATATTTTGTTCCAACATTCCTTTCCTCATTAGTGAAGGCCCCTTTCCAAGAAGCCTCCACAAGGCATCTCTAAAGCAGGAATATTTACTAGACACAAAATTATACCATTTCTGTTTTAGAATTTTTCTGAAACACATATTGTAGCTACAAAGTATTCTTAACACTAAAATATTTACATAGTTACATGTCTAGCAGTGTTTTGACACAGATGATTGAAGAGGTGTACCACTGGCAAAATAAATTAAGAAAATAATAATAATAATAATTGATTACCACTTAAATGCACATATTGTGGTTGCATATTGATATATCAGACTGTCATTATAGCCTAGTAATAGTCTAGCAACTAACTAGTAGAAAATGAGTGCAGCTGAGACAGACTTTCAGTTTCCACATGGAAGCCAAGTAGCAGTAATGACTTACACACAGTAGTGCTGTTGGTTTGACCCTGAAAAGAGATGCTTCATTCTACTAATAACAAAATATCAAGGTATAGAATGCTGACACTGGAGGGTAACAAAATAATCCAAAACCTATCCATTCTTACAGTTAATCTCGTTTTCATACAAAGTCATGCTTTTGCCAGAAATATTTAATGTTGATCATAAATAGCTCAAGGTAAAAAGTTTTGTTTCAGGTTTATCTGTATTAGATTGTGGGGAATCAACATTTCAGGCACCAAATAATGCAGCTCTCCTACTGCACAGTAAAGTCTTCAGCAATGCATTTATAGGTGCATAAGCTCATAGGTATTTACCAGGCTAATGGCCATAAGGGCGTTTTTAAGCCTAGCCATGTATCCCAAATCTCTGACAACTTCTGGTACCCTTGATAAGTGTAAGCAGGGGCTTGGGAGATGAAACATTTATAAGCAGGGGCCTGTGAGATTCAGTTATTTTTAGTGCACAAATAGCAATTTTCCTCCAGAGGGACAGATTGATTCCAGACGTAGGTAATGCAACATTTTTACCATCACAATGATAGTATGATAAGACTGAAAATTCTGAGGAAAAGAATGAACATCACGCAAAGACAGAGTTTGGTTTGTAAATAAAGATCAATGACAAGGAATGCTGTGTTGCAGTGACATATGAGAAAAAATAAAGCTCTTCATTTCTCAAGAAGTTATAAAGGTTGGCATCTTAGGTTAAAATCTTTTGTGCACATTCACTCTAAAATTGAAGCAACACAGTAGTTTAACCAAGAGTTCAGTACTGCACAGAAACCCTTGGGGTTTTCATGTTAAAAAGGTTCATGGTACATTGTAAGCTTCATAATAAATTGCACAGCTGCAAATCTGCTTGCCGCTTGATCTTCTAACATTTAAAATAGTAGAAATTTTTTATATATATTGTTTTATGAATGTGATTGTAGTACATGTAACTTCTGTTTCATTTGAGAATCCATTGTTTACATTTGAGGGATATAAACCTGTCAGTATCCCCTATGATGTGTACGTGTATGTATATGTGTGTGTGTGTGTGTGTGTGTGTGTGTGTGTGTGTGTGTGTGTGTGTGTGTGTGTGTGTGTGTGTGTGTGTGTGTGTGTGTGTGTGTGTGTGTGTGTTTATAGATAGACATATGGCTATATAGGTACAGACAGGTAGGCCAATTGTCTGATTTTCAGTCTAAGAATACCTACTTTTTTGTTGAACAATTGAAGTAACTTCATAAACCTTAACAGCAAACTACTGATCATCTGTCATGCCACAGAAGCATTTGCCTTGATTGCACACTAGAGGGGGATTAAAATTGTGAGCTGTTAAGGTATTTTGTCCTGTAGTGCTGAATTTGATTATGTCAATTTCCATCTGCATACTATATGCTGGACAAATGGATTTCATTCTGTAGTGCTGAATACGATTCCTTCACTTTCCATTTGAATACTGTCAGTATGATTTTTTGTAACTTGTTTAATCAGACCTGTGCTTTTAGGTCAGTCATTAAAGCGAGGCATGGGTGGCTAGTAAATATAGCTAGTAAACAAATGAAAGGTAAAAAAAAATAGGTAAATAAATATATGGTTCGTGTACGAATAACATGGCTAGTATAAAATGAAACTTGTTTTGTACATGACCGTCTTATATCCTTATTTTAAATAACACAGCTTTTTTAAGCCTTTGCATTTAGTAATAGAGCAGAAGAGAGGGGGAAGGGTTAACAAGGCTGGAAAAGAAAAAGACATGGAAAAAGTATTACATGTGTTACATTATTTATTATATTTAGTGAATTTAAACGTCGGGTATTGTGATAATGATAACAAACTGCTTACATTATATGAATAAATGCATTACTTGTTTCATGTTACACAAAAGGTGTTATTAGCTATTTAGGCAAACGAGTGTTATATATTAGTCATTTACATGCCCTAAAGCTGTATTCCATAAAGATAATGGGAATCTTAGACCTACGTTTCTAATACATTTTAGAGCCTATAAAGCAAGAGTATTTATATTTTGAGACAAAACGCAAGTCAGCATATGTAATTGAAGCTGCCTTTGTGCACCAGGAGGGAGGTCTCTGTTGAGAATAGTCACAATCTTGTAATATCTGAATTGCACCTTTATCTCTGTATTCAAACTGAGGGAAGTGCAGATTTTGAGTAATTTTGATTGTGTGCTCCATAGGCTGATAAACAATATCAGAAAGTTTTAGTTACAGAAAAAGAGATGCAACAGAGCTATAAAGGTCTGGAAGAGTTTTAATCATTACTTTGAAAAAAAATTATTTTCTCTAGAGATTTTAATGTTGTTAAACTGAGTATCACAATGCACTCTGGCAAAGTAAAATATAACTTTTCCCACATATTTGAACACTCTGGATGTGCAAAATTGTGATTCACTTACACATTCATCACATAAAGATTTGCCTGAGAGAAAATGTAATATGAAGTTCAGAAATAATGGAAATAGAGTTGCAAAATAAGAATTGTTTTCTCTGTCCCCATATTTTTGTGCAGGGTTTATATAGCATGAGTCTAACCAAAGCTGGTTGCAGTGAGTTAACCTGCCACATATTGATGTTTATCAATGTACTTTAACAAGTCATGTCATGCTACGTTGCTTGTTACTGGTTATCAGGTATGCAGCTGATAAGTAACATTATAATCTGGGAAGCCAATGCGGAATACCATAAATATACAAAATATTAATTTAGGATTAGTGCACTACAAAGTTAACATGGATGAACTGTAGTGAATGAGTAACCAGAGCTTTACATACATACTCCCATTTTTTTTCCTGATGAAATCCAGGCTACTTTATGTAAACATTCATCATGGGGATGAGGGAGTTGATATAATGGTTAATGTGTTTTCTTCACAGTCACAAGGTACAGGGTATGATTCTCACCTTAAAAAAGAAAATTGACTATACTTAAAATGACCTGCTAGGCAGCTAGCCTAGTACTTACCTACTAACAGTACTTACCTACAAACAGCTAATAAAGATAATATTCTGTTATATGGGAATTACAAGTACTATAAATCAATTTCTGAATATGCTGACAGGATACAAAATGCCACACAAATGGGCCATGGGCATATACTAGCTCCCTATCATTTAGCCATGTCAGTAAGAGAAAATGCTAAGCTGAGTGGGAAATAGTACATTTCCAACTTTTTGTTTTCCTTTTGCAGTACACTGATAACTTTAGTACAACATTATTTATTCTTGCATGGTGTATATTTTTATATTCCACCAACTCTAACTCAACAACAAAATTCAACCAACATTATGATTGTTGCAAATTGCAGGGTTGCAAATTGGCTCACAGATAGAACCCACAGTGTTAAAGTAGCGAACTTCAAGTCAGACAGCTGACCAGTCACGAGTGGAGTCCCACAGGGATCGGTCCTGGGTCCTCTCCTGTTTGGCATCTACTTCTTAGAAGTCCAGGCCAACACGAAGGGACTCTGGCTGACCAAATTTGCAGAAGACTGCAAGTTGGGAGCCATTATTATCTCCCTAAGTTATGCAGACATCCTACAGAAAGGCCTCACTGAGACCAATGACTGGTGTCGAAACCATGGCTTTAAGCTTAATGCCAAAAAATGCTTCATCGTCCCCTTTGGGAAAAAACTCATTTCCCACTAATTACTGCATCGATGGGAGCCCACTGAACACTGAATGTGTTATAAGAGATCTGGGGAGACAGGTTGACAGCATCCTCTCCTTCGGCCACCACATTGCCACTGTGGTCAGAAAGTCCTTCTATGTGGCACATCTCATTACCAAGGGTTTTGCATCCAGGAAGAAAGAGGTCATCATTTCTCTCTACTCTTCCCTCATTAGACCAATCATAGAGTATAATGCCCCATTTGGCATGTACCTCACTAGACACCTGCAACAGTTGGAGAGGCCACAAAAATACCTCACGAACAGGATCCTAGGCCTTTAACACATGTCCTACACTGACAGACTCAAAAAACTCCAGCTATTCTGTCTCATATCATCTACTAAGAGGTGATTTTTGCTTGACTTGCAAAGCCACATCTGACCCAGCTCTGTTAGAAATGCTACATCTAACGAAATCCCAATCCCTCCACACCACACACTCCAGAGACCTCAACCGCATTACCACAATCAACAGAACATGCTGGAGGGACAGGTTCATAACCCAGAGACTGCCCATGCTCTGGAATAGACTTCCCATACATGTCAAGCAGAGCACCTCACTAGCCCTCTTCAAGAGAAATCTTGATGAGTGGATGGGAAATAGAAAGTTCACCCCGGGGATCACACCAGTGGCTCTACTTGATAGAGGCTCTGGGAACTAACGTCGAGCGGCACAATGCCAGGGCACTTCTCTGGGCAAGGCTTGTAAAGGCCCCAGGGCCAGTAGCCTAGTACACACCTATGAACCTATGAACTTCTAAAGTAGGGTTGTATTAAGGTTCTCAGCCAGAATTACGCTAAATTTCTCAGTCAGGGTTATGTTAAAGTTTTGTATCAATGCCTATAAACATAACATGATGCAGTTAATAGTAGAATGCCATATTTTCCTATGTGTAATTAAACTGCATACTATAAACCCATAATTAAAGTGCAACTCTATCAAAAAACTCTAAAAAAAACTAAGTTTGTATTCATATGTGCATCCTGCAAAGCAATTGTTATTATCTTCTGATTTGTTATACCGCAAATATGGCTTGATGACAGCTGTTATTCTGAAATGGATTAATTTAACAATCAAGGCTTTTGCCTCTCTGATGCAGTTTAATGTAGATACAGATTGCATTGTTGTAAGAAGAGCATTTACTGCAGTTATGTCTTTCTGATAACTAGCAATGCCAGTACCATGATTTTCCACTTTTTTAACTGCCTCTGGCAAGGGCATTAATTTGTCTTTGTCAGTTATGTTGTTTCTTTTTTTTTTTTTTGGTCACCATCTCACATACAACACCTTAAGAAATATTTGAATATTAGATGAGAAAGATTAACTGATATAGTTGCTTCTGCTCAAACTCTCTGAACTGTTGTTCTCTACCATTTTCTGGCTGAGGCATACATTTAGTCATTTGTGGCTAAAAGCATACACTCTAACTTTGTTGGCAGCCTTTAGCCAATATCATGCATTCCTTAACCAATGTTCTTAATGAGAGTGTAGCAATAATCAGTGACCTGATTAACAGAGTACCAGGTTTGTCTATAATACATTCATCACATCTCCACCCAAACCCACCACTATACATTCCACATTACATGACAGCTCACTCTCAAAGTACCTTCCATAATGCAGGAAGCATAGGTTCATAGGTAAGTACTAGGCTAGCTGCCCTTGTGGGCCATTCTAAGCCTAGCCAATTTCTGTTTTTGTGCTGAAATTAACCTATCCAATTTGGTTAGAGATTGTTTTTTTCCTGTTTCATGGTTGATAATAGTCGAATGCTATATTTTACATGTGTAATTAAACTGTATACTAGTGACCCATAATTAAAGTACAACTCTACCAAAAAAACTAAAAAAAAGTTTGTATTCATATCTGCATCATGCAAAAAAATTGTGAATATTTTGTCTCTCAAGCCCCTGCTTAAACTGTCTGTATATCCATTTAATTATACCTGCATACTCCTAGTTTATTCTCTGACTCACAATTGTCATACTATTTTAAGAATGTTTAGTGAAATGTATTCATTTATTTTGTATTACTTATTTACTTAGCATTTGTTAACCAGGTAAAAGAACTGGTCCTTGGTCCAAGGACTGTTTTCAGCTGTTACCAAAGAAGCAGATATAATGAAAAAGAGAGCACATAACAAGGTAGCATAATAAAAATGACAATAGAGTATATAACAAAGGCAGTTATGATCACTGTAATGCAAATGAGATGAAAATATAGTCACTTTCAGCAATAAAGACCAATTTACATAAAAGGCAGTTATGTACACACATACTCTAAATTAAGTTATAATACTGAAAATTGAATCATTCCTTCTAAAACTATAACTCATATTTGCTAGTTATGTCAAAATGAGCAAAAAAAACAATCATTCAATGAAGCAAATGCATGTGTGTGTGTGTGTGTGTGTGTGTGTGTGTGTGTGTGTGTGTGTGTGTGTGTGTGCCTGTGTGCGTGCGAGCGTGCATGTGTGCATGTGTGCATGTGTGTGCATATGTGTGTGTGTGTGTGTGTGTGTGTGTGTGTGTGTGTGTGTGTGTGTGTGTGTGTGTGTATGAGTGTCCTTCACACCTTTAAAAGCTCTTAGACTTTGGGGCAAATGCTCTCCATCTAAACTAGTTGCCTAATTTAACAAACGAAAAGTAGAGAGCACAAACACCCACCAGGGCAGAGTCCAATTGAAAAAACTGTTAACACCACAAAGTCCAGTGGCCTACCAACGAAGATGACTCACAGCAGTTCAAACAGCAGGTTTCAAAACAGCAACTTTTAATGGACAAGGCAAACAAACAAAAAGACTAAGCATTGAAGAATGCTTTCGCCAAACACATAGGCATCATCAGAGTCTTGATATACAAAGGAACACAATTGTGTGCACTGTTATAAATACCCCCCTAGACATTCCTATAGGATATAGCAAACCCCTCCCATCCTACAAAATAAAAATACAAATCAACAAGTATTTCTTGATTTAAAAATCATCCATACATCAAATTTCATAATAATATATAAAACATCCATTCTACTCCACACTTTGACCAATTTGTAAATACTTAAAACCACATCATGTCACTAATAATATTCTTAACATTTGATAAATCAAAGAAATTCATTTACTAATAAATTAATGTATTTTTGTACATAGTAAATATAAAAAATATATATAAAAATATATATCATATATATATATATATATATATATGCACAATATGTTGTAGGTAGTAATTTGAATAAGTTAATTAACTTCCTCATTTTATCAATTGATTAATAACAGGTACCTATAACTGCTGAGATCTAAGCCTTAAAATTGGTTTGATGGAGATGTAGTCATTGTACAGGCATTTAACCTAATCTGCCACTCAGTTTCAAGGGCACCAACCATATTGTCAACATCACCCCCATCACCTGAGTCAATCACACGACCAATGATAAAAAATAAAAACTTTTTAAAACAATTGCATTTTGTAGTGTGTGTGTAAAGTGCGTTGTGCAGATCCCTCTTCTTAATGGACCTAAGATGTTCCTCCTAATTGTTTTACCCACATAGTAGGAATTGCAAGAAGAACAACAAGCTAGATATACTATATTTTTAGTGCAACAATTGCACTGTCCCGGACATTTGATGGAATATTTGTATCCTTCTACACACACATATGAGCCTTCATAAATGAACCTACACATCCTACAAAAAACACATTTCTTCATGTTTGACCTATAATTTCTTAATCCACTTTTTTCAAGAATGTCCTTCATGTTCTCACCTCTACTAAAGACCACATTTGGACTATTCCCCAAAATCTTTTTAACCTCCTCACTTAAGGAAAAGTTCCAAACTTCCTTCACTGTTTTTATAATAGCTGGTGACATCTCACTAAATTTCACCACCAACCGTAAATTACTATTCTGTTCTTCTTTACTACTCTCTACCATTTCCCTGATGTTTAATCCACCTTTGAGAATTGGGGCATACCTATCATTTCTCCTCCTGTTTATGTCCCTTTTAACACTTAGTAATAGTTTTAAAGGTATCAATAAACATCCCAATTAGTTTAAACATTTCTTCTCTATATTCATCATCTTGACTAACTAATCTGGACGTCCTAACCATTTGGGCTTTAATTAATCCTTTCCGCTGGTGAAATGGGTGATGACTATTGAAATGCAATAGGGAATTGGAGTAGTTCTCTTTTCTAAAGATGTTACTCTTAAAACCCCCATTACCCTTACAAATCAATAAATCCAAATGCTCTCTTCCTTCCATGTAAAAGTGAAGTTCAAAAAGTTGGTAGTTTTTCCCAAGTAGTCCACAAATTCTTTTGCTGAATTTTGATCACCTTTCCATAGAATCAATATGTCGTCCAAAAACCTATTATACATCAATATTCTTTCCAAATGGTTTTTTCCTCTCCCACGTCAGTAAGACACACTTGGCCCCATTGCTACCCTGACACTTGCTGAAATAGGTCACCTTCAAAATTCAGGAAGTTGTTCCTCAACACTACTTCCATCATATCTATTAAGAAGTTAGTTTTCTGACCACTAAACAATCCACTTTGCACTATAGCCTCAGAAAATAGCTCAAGGCCTTGTTCTTGTGGAATGACCGAGAACAAATTGACCACATCAATGGTCAAAAAACCAAAATCTTCTACCTAACTCTTTAAACCTTTTCAGACAGTGCCATGAATCTTTAATGATGTGATCTACACCATCAAAAATAGTTTTTAGTGAAGTGTCTATAAAGGCAGCAATGGGTTCCGTTTTAGATCCCCTTGCACTGACAATAGGCCTATATTCCAGATGCTCAACACCCTTGTGGGTCTTGGGAATACCAAACAATTTCGGTGTTTTTGGAAATTTAACCATCAAAAAATTAAATTCACTTTCGTTAACTGAGCCTTGACAAAGTGCATCACGTAAAAACACATCAATCTTCATATAGGCCCTGTTAATCTGACACAATTTTGTATGTTTCATCCCTATTTAAGTAATGTCAGAAATGTAATCTGTATTAGTCGTTATCACAGTGCCCCTTCATAAATCTGTATAACAGATTTTTCAACATGTCATTCCCTTTCTTTCTTTGTTAAGTTGTCATCTAACATATTACCATTTTTAACATTTCTCTCCCTCAACTATCTTTTCAAAACATAACACATCCTTATGAAGTGGAGGCATAAAAGCACTTTTCCTTTTTAATTTACTGTTATCTTGGCTGATACAGCCACCCTGACTTGTGTCACTTTTCCCTTTCCCTGCAAAGTACATTTTCAAATGCATCTGCCTAGCGAACATTTTTATTTCCACCAATGTTTTTACAGTGTCCGGTCTAAACTTTGGAACAAATTTAACTCCTTTCGAAAATAAATCAAAATAATCATCATTGACATTTAAACTAGTATAGTTATAAATGCAATAATCATTCTTACGCAAGATTTTGAAATTGCTACCTTCTTTAATAACATAACCATTGTTATCACCATTTTCAAACACAGTGTCTGTTTCACATATACCCTTTTCAGACACTTCATCTATGTTACTGAATAGGCCACACCACTTTTGTTCCTTTACAAAACAATCTGTAACGTCCGTGTTACAAATACCTAAATCAACATTGTTGTTTTCCATCAAACTTTTGTTTTTAACAAAATTTGCACAACTATTCACACTACTTTGTTTGTTACTAACCAATTCACATAACATTGTGTCAGCAGAACTACCCACTTCAGTTGTTTCTTCTTCAAATATAAAATCATTCCCCAGACAGTCAACCTCTACTAGTACCTCTCTCTCCTGTTGCTTCTCCCACTGTAACTTTCTTGGTGTTCCCTCTGATGCGTCTCCCTGTTGCGCAGCCTCTCTGATCGACGGGGCTGCTCCTCCATTACTAAAAAATCATTAAACCTGCCAGAACCTTCAACAAAATCATTAACATCATTATAAACACAAGTAGCATTATTTGCTTCATCCCCCATAGGTTCACTCTCCTCACTAGTGTTGAATCCAAACCCCCGGTGTTTAACTCCAGGTGGATATGCACATTTAAATTTGTAATCAACACTATCCCTCTTAAGCTTCCTTTCCTTAGTCTCAGAGCTTTTAATAACATACATTTCAATATTTTTAATCGTCTTGTCAAAGTTACTTTTGTACTGTTCAAACATTAAGTCTGTAGTGATACTCATATATAACAGTTTAATTTCACTTTTAATTTCACTTAGCTTGAGTTCATTATTCCTCAAGATAATGTCCAACATTTCCAAGCCTGTTCGATCAAACAAGCTCACAAGTTCTTTGAAGGCCTCCGATCCTTCCTCCACGCCCATCGGTCGCTTCCAGACCTTTGGAACCTGCTTCAGACCCCTAGAGTCACATAAAAACTTTGAATCCAACTGAATGGCCCGATACTTTTTACACAACTTCTCATAGTTCAAGATCTGTTCCCTTAAACACGGTCTCACATCCGCCATTCGGTTTCTACCAAAAATCTCCGGAATAGATGGTTCATTAAACCAAGAAGAAATGTTAAATTCGTCGTTCACCTCATTCGCCTTCAAATCCTCGGCATCACCTCAGGTTCCCCTTGGGAACCAGTCGCTCTGGCATACGTCCTTCCTCGGAATACTCCCAACAGGGGAGTGCAGAGTAAAACATTGAACTTCCGAGTCGGTTGGACTAACCGGCTCCCTAGAAAACCTGCCACTGTTAGCAGTTCGTTCCGTCTCATAGGCTTGAATCTACTTGTTCACCACAACTGCCAACTCCTTCGAGATAACCTGCATGTGTAATAGCCCCTGTACTAGTGGTTTGTTAGCAAACGAAAAGTAGACAGCACAAACACCCACCAGGGCAGAGTCCAATTGAAAAAACTGTTAACACCACAAAGTCCAGTGGCCTACCAACGAAGATGACTCACAGCAGTTCAAACAGCAGGTTTCAAAACAGCAACTTTTAATGGACAAGGCAAACAAACAAAAAGACTAAGCATTGAAGAATGCTTTCGCCAAACACATAGGCATCATCAGAGTCTTACGCAGAGTCTAACGCGGTCTTACTGACGTGGGAGAGGGAACATATTTTTGCGTCCACCTTACTTGACGGGAGGGGGAGGATTTTAAGGCCCAAAACCATTTGGAAAGAATATTGATGTATAATAGGTTTTTGGACGACATATTGATTCTATGGAAAGGTGATCAAAATTCAGCAAAAGAATTTGTGGACTACTTGGGAAAAACTACCAACTTTTTGAACTTCACTTTTACATGGAAGGAAGAGAGCATTTCGTACTTGGATTTATTGATTTGTAAGGGTAATGGGGTTTTAAGAGTAACATCTTTAGAAAAGAGAACTACTCAATTCCTATTGCATTTCAATAGTCATCACCCATTTCACCAGCGGAAAGGATTAATTAAAGCCCAAATGGTTAGGACGTCCAGATTAGTTAGTCAAGATGATGAATATAGAGAAGAAATGTTTAAACTAATTGGGATGTTTATTGATAGGGGGTACCCTTTAAAACTATTACTAAGTGTTAAAAGGGACATAAACAGGAGGAGAAATGATAGGTATGCTCCAATTCTCAAAGGTGGATTAAACATCAGGGAAATGGTAGAGAGTAGTAAAGAAGAACAGAATAGTAATTTACGGTTGGTGGTGAAATTTAGTGAGATGTCACCAGCTATTATAAAACAGTGAAGGAAGTTTGGAACTTTTCCTTAAGTGAGGAGGTTAAAAAGATTTTGGGGAATAGTCCAAATGTGGTCTTTAGTAGAGGTGAGAACATGAAGGACATTCTTGAAAAAAGTGGATTAAGAAATTATAGGTCAAACATGAAGAAATGTGGTTTTTGTAGGATGTGTAGGTTCATTTATGAAGGCTCATATGTGTGTAGAAGGATACAAATATTCCATCAAATGTCCGGGACAGTGCAATTGTTGCACTAAAAATATAGTATATCTAGCTTGTTGTTCTTCTTGCAATTCCTACTATGTGGGTAAAACAATTAGGAGGCTTGAACATCTTAGGTCCATTAAGAAGAGGGATCTGCACAACGCACTTTACATACACACTACAAAATGCAAGTGTTTTAAAAAGTTTTTGTTTTTTATCATTGGTCGTGTGATTGATTCAGGTGAAGGGGGAGATGTTGACAATATGGTTGGTGCCCTTGAAACTGAGTGGCAGATTAGGTTAAACGCCTGCATCTCCATCAAACCAATTTTAAGGCTTAGATCTCAACAGTTATAGGTACTTGTTATTAATCAATTGATAAAATGAGGAAGTTAATTAGCTTATTCAAATTACTACCTACAAGATATTGTGCATATATATACATATATATGATATATTTTTATATATATTTTTTTATATTTACTATGTACAAAAATATATTAATTTATTAGTAAATGAATTTTTTTGATTCATTAAATGTTAAGAATATTATTAGTGACATGATGTGGTGTTAAGTATTTATAAATTGGTCAAAGTGTGGAGTAAAATGGATGTTTTATATATTTTTTTTTATATATTGTTATGAAATTTGATGTATGGATGATTTTTAAATCAAGAAATACTTGTTGATTTGTATTTTTATTTTGTAGGGTGGGAGGGTTGCTATATCCTATAGGAATGTCTAGGGACAATTGTGTTCCTTTGTATATCAAGACTCTGATGATGCCTATGTTCAATGCTTAGTCTTTTTGTTTGGTTGCCTTGTCCATTAAAAGTTGCTGTTTTGAAACCTGCTGTTTGAACTGCTGTGAGTCATCTTCGTTGGTAGGCCACTGGACTTTGTGGTGTTAACAGTTTTTTTAGTTGCCTAATTTGCTGTGACTTAATTTGTAAGGCCAGGTGAGACACTGGTCCTTAGCTTTTCTCATGACCATGACACCATCTTTTACGAAAGCACAGTATATCAACTGAGCATAAGTCCTGTATCCCTAGCCAATAAAGAACCTACAGCAATGAGCCTAAACTCATCTTTTCTAAATACTGCTCATACCTAATGATTTTGTCTGCTTAAACCAGTTGTGTACAGTAAGGTAAACAATTACACATGACAATGTATGCATTAAACAATTCTGCTGGGATGTTTAAAAGTGCATCATAAGGCAGAAGGCCAGTATACAACAATATCCTTCTCAGTCTGCCTGTGTTCAATGCATATCACATATGGGTCACAGCGAGCTTATGAAACTAACAAAGATAACTACAAATCATAGCCAGTCAGGTTACCTGAAAATGATTGCCCATTCAACAGACGAGTACAGTTTGCACATATATATGTACATAAGTCAATTTACTAAGTCTTCAGCATTGCCTGCTGGTTATTTTGCACAACAGTCCTATATTTCAGTTTGATTTGTGAATATATTATGCTTAATTTTAGTTTGCTTGATCAAAGCCCATTTGGCCGCATTCAGGGTGACAAAATAGCAGTCTGCTGACCTGTTTTCCTTTGGAGAGCATTATCCTCCACAGCCCCCAGGAACGTTAGGTCTCCTTGCATCTCACTTTGTATTATAAAAATCCCCCAGGTTCACCAGGCCTCCAGACAGTTTACAACCCTAATCAGCAAGTGCCTGTTTAGTAAAAAAGTCTCAGCTGAGCAGGCTTTGAACAGATAGGACACAAGTAACCAACCCTTAATATGTGTTCATATTAGTGAGGGTCATACTAATAGTTTGCGCAGTACATCGAATTCTTCATATACATTCCCCTTTAGGAATGCATTGGCTTTATCAGTTAACTTTTTCAGTTTGTTTCATAGCAATTTTTGTGAATACACCTATTAGTTTGATATCTCTTAAATATAAACAGTGCGAGAAAATTTCATTTGGATGTATGAAGCAAAGCCGAGAAGATTAAGGCTATCAGATGCTTATAAGCTTCATCTTGCAGTTACTGGTTTGACTATCACAGTCTCCATTAGTATACGAGTACTAGCAGGTTCTCCATGAAAAGAGACATTTGTAGCTGATGAATGGTCAAAACAAAAATACTTTAACAAGTCATAATAATTTTGATGTATAGTGTAGCCATTAATTCATTCATTTGTGATTCATTCATTCATTTCAGATTTGTTTACTAGGTGCATCTCATTGCATCAGGAACTCTGTTATAGGCATAATTATGGGGTGCAGTCCAAAAGATATACGTGTAAAATATAAAAATTACATTGTAGATTCTGGGCAGCATGGTACATACATATATCTGTGATCATGATTTTGTTGTTAATGTTTGTCACATTCATTGTGAAACATATTGGTTTTAGAATATCTGATATCTGTTTTGGTATTTTCTAGGTATTGTCTTTCTCATTCTGACTTTTGCCATAACTAATTTCAGTTGTTATGCACCCTTTCACTTTGTTACGTATCTCTCATTATGAGTAATAGATTTACAAATGTATGTCACCCATAGCATATGATAGTCCTATTGCAGTGCTCACCATGGAAATTTCAGTTTATGTCATTTCTTTATGTGTCATACTGGGTATGCTGAATGTTATTATAAGTCGCATATTATTTGTAATGTGCCTGTATTTCAACACCCATTATTCCTTTACTTGCTTGAAGTTATTGGTTCCAGTGCCCCAGAAGCTGGTTGCTTGTGGTTATTTCTTTCAGTTTGTTTAAAATTCATTTTGATATTTTCACGTTTCACTATTTCATGCCCATTTTGTAGTGCACCTAAGGTTTATCAGTAAAAGGCATATCATTTTCAGAATGTCTCACAATTATTTTATTTGGTCAAACAAACTTCCCTCCCACTATGGCTATTTTTATTCATATTTTTATCTAAGGATGTAAACTTATATTAATCTACCCTACTGTGGAAAAAAATATTTCACTCTACCTAATGTACACTGCCTTGACTATATTGCAAATTTTATATGTTCGACTCATTTGCTGATTTGTCCATTCAAATTGCTACTCATGTTAAACCCACTTGTGCATATGACTACGGGAGACATTGTATAATAGTCTGTGTACTATGTATACTTAATTCTTGTTTGAACTCTGGAGCTTTTCTCCCCGGGTCTCCACTGAAAAAGGGCTCTGACCCAGTTGGACTAACCCAGTCAACAAATGTCAAATACATAAATAAATTTGTTATCATGCCTATTTTGGAAAAAGTAATAAATGTCATATACGTTCTATAGAAATTAATTTCATATCTGTCAGCTTGTAGTTATTATGTGAAGGTCCAGAAAAATCTAGTAAATTCAATCTGGTTAGGGAAGGGTACCCTCTTTTGTGATGGATTTGCTGAAAACTGCATCCTTGTGTCTGCCAGATTATAGCTATTACATCCAGTCACATTTCGTCAAAATGGAACTCATCAAAAAACTATTAAACTGAGGTTAGTAAAACCCAGAGATGAGTACTAACATGGGTCCTGCAGGATAGAGGACAAGTCCAGCTCCCTGCACTCTGTGTAGCTGACAAATCAGGAATCTACAAACTGCCCAAGAATTTCTGACTTAATGAAAAACTGTTCAACCATCGGAATCATAGCCATCTGCCAATAGTTCAATTGATATGAAGGTTTAAATCCAGAGGATGATATTATCTTTGATTGGATTAATGAGCAATGCACAGCAGAATACAGTCAGGTTTACTCAAACATCAAGTCACCCAAATGTATTTATGCTGACACAATATCCAGAGTGGTACAGTCACCAAATGTAGACTACAGGTTGTGTGTGAGTTGTATAAGCCGGTACATACCACAATGTTGTCACATGTCAGTCATAAATAGGGTGAAACAGGCATTAGTACAGATTCCTGGGGGGCTTATTAGCAGTACCATTCCTATGGATAGATGAATGTGGTAAAATACCAGCAAACAGACTAAAGTGACCGATAACTAAAGGGCCATTTAGTAACACGTCACAAAACAACCAAATGAAAAAGTCTTAATATGAAGAGAGATTAGTAAACTCTGTTGTGACTTCTTCATCAAGATGTATATGGATCTACTTTGTAAGGCTTTCTAGAGCCATGAGTAGTCCAATGTATTGCCTGAATTGTCAGAAGATATGCTGTTCAAGCAGAAGGTCAGATGCTTGCTTGTAAACAGACTTTCCAGCTCTTTCTCTAAATGTCTTTGTAGACCAATGGATTATTGTTGCTTGGCTTGTCTATTGGTCAAACTTTATTACAATAGTGGCAATTGTATATTTCAAGAAATTATTTATTAAAAACAAACAGACAAAACCCGCAACAAAAACATGCTTTGAATAAGCACATTTTGTCAGTTTTATATTAACTGAAGAGAAAAAAGAATGACTCACTTCCCAAAAAGAAGAGACAGGTCTTCTCAGTAAACGTCTGCTGGATTCACAAAGTATTTATCAGTATACAGTATTACTATGGACACCATTTTATATGTTAAGGCCTATCTTTTCCTCTTTTCAGGTATTAAGAGCTTCCTGATAATTTACTCACTAAGTGGACCAAAGCTAATGAAGGGCAGGATGGGGTCACTGAATGCTTCCAATCCAAAGTAGTTGCTGTGCCATCTCTGTATTATGTGTGGCTGTTTCAATCCATTGGCATATGCAATGAATCACTTGGCCATGTCATGTAAAAAGATAAAGTTGCTCATGAGTTCTGTTTTGTTTTTTGTTGTTTTTTTTACATGTGCTTCTTTCTAGCTCTTTCATTATTCCTCAGCTATAACTGCAGGTGTACATCTGTTTTTAGCATCTTAAAAACCTATAGGCACTACACAGTTTTAGTACCAAAGGTACATTTTTCTAGCTTGATCCCTTTGCAGCAAGGCTACAAGTATTGTAGATGAAAAATTTGTTGCATTGTGTATTAATTTACTACTTCAAGTTCTTACCCACCTAATAAGATAAAGTTTGGTAAGAATTTTCAAGAAGGCAGTATTAACATAAGCTACTGCTATGTAAGTGTTGTGTGTATGGTCACTGGAGCCCAATTCAATAGTGGTGTGGCCAGTGCTTCTTATACAAAATGTTTTGTGATCATTTGTTGAAGCAGGTGTGCATTTGCATCACAAGAACTGTTAAGTGGCCATTCCAGAAATCCAGTGTTCTGGTTAGTACAATTATGTCTGCAGATAATGAAACCTGAATCTTAGCCTCTGCATGCTTTTATTTTATTTTATTAAGTAAGTGAATTGGGTTCATATTAGATGACCGAAGACGCATTCTTTCGAATTTGTCGTGGTTGAACTTGAAAAGGCAAAATGACGAAGCGGCATATAAGGGAATTCTTTCCCTTCGCTTGGCCACGTCTGTTACTTTGCTGTTTTTGTCACTGTAGTGCGATCTCGGAGTTGTTATATTTAAGTAGGGGGTTGTTTTAAGTGTTTATTTATTTATTTATTTATTTATTTATTTTTGGAACAGCGATTTTTTTTCCGAGGGAAAAAAATCGCTGTTCTAAGTGTTCGGGTTTGTAAGCTTTCGCTTACATAGGGTTAATAAATCATTGTTCGCTTTTCTAGGCATTCGATGATTTAATATAGACCCATGAATTAGACCAGTACACCTCATTTTCATTTCTGACTTAGTTACACAGAAATAGAAGTTAAGCATAACATCAGTAGGGTATACTAATGTGAAACTAAATAAAAACAGTGAAATACAATAATGTGCAGTTAGCTGAAATGCATAAAGATCAGTATAAGGCAGAAAATAACATAATTACATAAACAACAATACATTACATTACAAATGTCAGATATACTAGAAGGACTACTGTTCACCATATACAAACAAAGAAATTACACAGACTTTTGAATTGTAAATCCGGTGATTCTGCATGCATTTGCTGCTGTTATAGCAATACAGGTGGGCTGGTGACAGATGTCTGGGTAGAGTGCTGATGAAGCATGCTTGGGAGTGAGTTCCAGACTGACAGGCAAGAAGAAGCTCTGTCAGGCAGGCAGGTGAATAAAAGAGAATAGCAATTGGCGTTGCAGCAGATGATCTGAAACACCTTGACATAAATTTGTTGATGTAAGGCATTGCACTGGTTCATACAAATAATTTTAGACAAAACTCAGCTAATGTGAAGAGCAAGTCCTTGGAAAGCCAGCCTGCTTGATTTCAAGACAAGGTTACCACCTCCTAGCAGCTCTAACAGTAATGCCACAGATGCAAGTCTGCATTGTCTGAAGAATTTTCAGATTTCCAACAGAGGATGAACCAGTGAGAAGAAGAGCATATTTGTGCGCGAGTCCAAGTACTCCTATGCCAGGGACAATTCTGCCCTGTTAAGTAATTGGGTTGGCAATGCAGATGCATTTATACAGCACTGATGTGATCTTATTTTTAACATTGTAGATAGGAGTGTAAAAAGTAAGTGATGGATCTAGCCAAACTTTAAAATATTTATGGATGCTACCATTTGAAGAAGTGTCACATCAGGGCTTGTAAGGCTTCAGATGTCATTTTATAAGCTATGACATTCTTGAGTGCCAAAAACAATTGTACTTGTTATCTTGAGATTGATTTTAAGTCTCTTCATTTCACAGGCCTTATACAAATGACCTAGAGCAGATTTAAGGGACTTAGAAATCGCCTCAGCTAGACGAAGAGCAAAATTCCAAATGACAGCACCATCAGCATAAAGTAACAATTGTATGTGTTCTGGGAAACAATAAGGACATTCATACAAATAATAAATAATAGTAGCCCAGAAACAGAGCCTTGTGCTACACTACAAAATACTGGCTGAAGGAGAACCACATGTTTAACAGGACCGTTTTAAGGAGCCAACCGCAGAGTTCTTTGATAAGATTGATCTGCAAGGTCAATAAAAATTGATATGTGACATTCCCACAATTACTGTATGCTACAGTTCATTAGATAAAAGAGAAAAGAGGTAAATTAGTGTTGTCCTCCTTTCTAAACCCAGTGATATTAACTAGTAAGAAGGCTATAGTCTTCAAGACATTCTCAAAGTTGTATGGCTGCTGGTTTCCCTAAAAGTTTAATAGGAGGCAGCTAGGTGATGGGCCCAAAAGAGTAGTAGTCAGAGCTAGAAGTTTATTTGGGAATAGAGATGGCACTGGCAATTTTCCAGACATCCAAATATACATCACATGCGAGTTGCTCATGATGTACTTTGAGGTGGAATTGTGAAAAGTGTCACAAGCCCTAATTCATTTTGAATAAAGCCCATCAGATCCAGCCTTCCTACAAGAAGCAACCATTTGACCCATTTACTAATCAGACATAAGGTAGCCATTTACAGTGGAAATTAGTTTTAAACCCAATAATGGTATTAGATGACAGGTTGAGGAGATGCAGAGAAGGTTTTTTTTTATTTGTTCCTTAATATCTGTAATCTTGTTCTTTTTTCTTTTTTAATCTTTCTCTTTTTTCAGTTTATAGCAGTAAGACAGTAAAAGGCCCCATTCCTGAGTCAAGCTACAATACAAAACAAATGTATTACTTCAGTCTGTGGTGTTTGCCAAGAGTGTTCTTCTCACCTCCCATAATGTACCCAGAATTGCCTCCTTCTGCAGGTCATACAGACTTACAAGAATTGGTGTCATATTACAGTATACTTGATTTTTTTTTTTTATCCCAGTTTCTCCTCCTATTATTAGAACTATCTGGATGGTTTTATCACATCTTGTTCTAGTTTCTATTTGCATATCCTGGTATTTTCTCACTTTGTGTCTCTCAGTATACAGGACACTATAATCGCTAGATGTAGCTAGTTAAATGAGTAATGATAATTTTGTTGTTTTGTATTTGACAAAAATATCTGTTTTTCTTGCTTTTATTTTCTTAACTGTTGGTACTGTATGATCAGAACTTCTTTATTTTCAAGAATTATTTATGGTTTGTGTTTCCAATGTTTCTCAGCTATCCATATGTTGTAGTATTTACACAGTCCCCAGTGTAACAGTCCTGCTACATTACTGTGCCTTTCAGTATACAGATACTCAGCCATGATATCACACCCAACAACAAGCTATGCAACTGCAGTTCTATACTGCAGTACCTGCATTTGTCTGTATCGTCTACTTTTTCTATAGACTTTGTAAACGAACATGTATGTAGTCCACAATCTTGAGCTGCCATAGTTAACCTTTCATCGTTTGGTTTAAATTCACCTCTCTTTAACCATGCATGTATCAACCCTGGTAAACTGTGCAACTAGCCTTATGATCGCTGATCCTGTTCTTTTGTCTACCCTAATGAAAAGCATAGTTATCAATAAAAAAAAAAACATAGAGATATGGTTTATATTGGCCTGAATGAATCTGTCTTATAATGTTCCTGATGAGAGTTCAAAGCCAGAGTGAATGTGTTCGGGTTTATTACATGTTCTCAAGGAGATCTGAAGTATGTTCAGTTGTAGCCAGACACGGTTGTTGTGTCTTTCGGCTTTTCCCGGTAAGGGGTCGCCACAGCAGAAATCCGGTCCGCTAATGATTGGCAGTAGATTTTTACGTGCCGAGTTGCCAGCCCTAACGCACAACCTTCAACGAAGGTACGCCCATTCACGCATGTCTCCACAGTCCACACAGAAGACGCTCTAGCTGAGAATTGAACAGGACAACGTCTTACTGTGAGGTGACAATGGTATACTTTGAAATGTTTACTGCATTGAATATTAAAAGCCATTATTAACATTTCTGACACTCCAAATGTGGGGCTATACACCATATCTGCCTGAAAATGAGATCTTAATAAATCCCACTGCAGTACTCACTGCTTTATGAGTCTTGTCTGTACAAAACATAGTCAAAGAAAGATATGTCCTGATCATTGGGGAAGGTCTTCAGCTAGATTTCAGTTACTGCAAGTGGATGCATACAAGTTACAAGTGCCCGAGACATACTTATAAACTGTGTGTAAAGCTAAACATGTTATGTACGTTACATAGTTTTTACTTATATGGCTTGGTCATTTACTTGGGCTCCATTTTGCTTTGGCTACTGAGTTTAGAAGTGGTTATTACATTTCATGAGAAACCAGCACAATCCTCCGGATACGATGAACTCAACTTCTCATTTGGATTATAAAGAGACATCTTCACATAAACTTCTAGAATTCTATTCTGCACACTTCTTCCATTGAGATGTATAGTTTTAGCATTTTGGGGGCACAACTGACTAAACTATATCATGGTGTCATACTCTGTAGCAGAACTATGTCAAGCCTTAAGTTAGGATACATGACTTTGCAATTATTTCGAGTAAATCAGACAAAAGAACTAAGTAATTGAAGTTCTTGGATAGAGGCAGCTGATTAAAATATTGCCTTAAGAAAAATCTTATTAGACATTTCTTGGGTTTTCCTTCTGTTTTCATAATTGGCAGTGGTTTGGGCCTGCAATCTCTCGTAATTGTAGTAGATGGAAATTGAATTTCTAAAGTTGGTAATTGCATTTTGTTTCCACGGCTACTGAAACACCCAGAGTGAAACTGAGTATCAATTGTGCAGGTAAGAACAAAGGCAAGTACAATGCAGAAAACCATAATGAGCACCTATACACAGACTGCATGTTTAAAACGTTGTGTGCTGTATGTTTGCAACTCTGATTTTGATATTAGAAAGGGGGTATTTTAACAGCTGATAGGTAAATCACAAGAGGTGATGGCTATGAGACAGGCAGCATAAAGCTAGTATTGACCATGGATGTAGATCTTGGGCCTGATTTTCAAGTGCTCCAACTGTTTTGTGATGTTCTGTTTTCTGTGAAGAATGCAAACATACTTCGTTTCCAGATTCATTGTTCATGTATCACACATTCAAGATATTTTCACACAAAGGCTTGCTTATTTGGACTGTAGTGTTCTTTCTGGAAGTTGTTATAAGCTCACACATGAATGGTCATTCCTGGTCATAGCCTGGTTGCTTGCTCTCTGCTGATCAGGGATGTGTCACACCCAAATGACACATCCATTCACCTTTCATCATTAGAAGTGTTTATGAATTCAGCATACTTGTATTTGCTAGTGTAACACCTGTGCCCTAGCCCAGCAATCAAGGAGCCTCAATCCTCACCAGTGAAGGGCATCTCATATAGGAGGAAAGGATAACAAATACACACAGTAAAATGCAATTTCCATTAAGAGCACACGGAGATCACAGTCAGTCCAGGGCTGGTCGTTCCCTTGCTCTCCAGGTCCCCAATAAGACTCCCCACTGGCACAGCTATAGGGTCCAGATCTCAGCCTAGTGGGCAAGTTAAAACCTCCAGCACCCTCTCTGTCCGAACAGTGCTTCGTGTCCCTGCCCAAGTAGCTGACACACACACACTCACACACACACACACACACACACACACACACACACACACACACACTTTGAGAAGAGTTTCTACAACCACGCATACACTCCTGGGGAAGGCTGGCACAGGTTCTCCAGCTGTGCCCCTTTTTCCCAGACTATATGGTAGTATCAGCTGCCACCACCCACTAATATTTATCAGCTACTCAAAGGCCCTTAAAAGGGTGTCCAATTATTATTCCGCAATATTATTATCCAACTGGTAAGTGTGACTAAACAGTCAAGGCTTATTAGAGTAACTTGGTACAGGATCACTATATACATGCAATGTACTCTAGAGCTTAAATTATCTCTACACAAAACAGCCACAGTTGAAAGGTTTTAAAATATTTAATAAATAATAAAAACACAAGACAATACTTTTTGCTACACAGTGCTAGTCAAGAGTTCAGAGATCACAGAGAAATACTTAAAATAATTCATTAGTACAGTTCTGATATCACAGAAAAACACTTAGTTTAATCTTTCTAGTTTCTAGCTAGTTCTAAGAAAAAACACAAGTCTAAGATAAACTTACATATAGAGGAAGACAGTGCTGAGTTGGATGGTCAAGACAAAAATGCTTAATGCTCTCTGATTCTCTCTGTTTTTAAAATCACATTCCTGGTTCATATTACATCATTCTTCACACTTCACAAACTAACAGAAACTACATTTTTTAGTAAGCTCACACCTGGTCAGGAAGCAGATCCATAAAGGACATTTATGCATGCAAATTCTGGCCAATAACTCTGGCCTTAAAACAATAGCAAGAATTTCTTCACCTAGACAGGCCAGAGCCAACTTTAAAGATCAAAGACAGTCATAAAATGATTGACAGCTTCCTTACAGCAGAGTACACTGTTGTTATATTATTTTCCTGTTCCACATGTAACACTATTTTTACCATTTAAGACAACAAGCCTGTGGTTTATATTAATATTTACAAATGACAGAATTATCTATAACATTCTATCTGGCTAGGCTGGCAACCTACACATCCCCCCCCCCCCGAAGAACTCAAGCTAGTTTTTCAAGTGACCCTTGAGAAATGCTGCTTGAGAGGGTAAGGTCTATCTGAGTATACCTTACCCCATTCACTGTCTTGAGAGCCCATCTGCATTGGCATTGCTAATTCCACTGCGGTGCTGCACTGACATATAATATGCTTGCAACCCTAGGCTCCATCTTAGCAACTTGGCCTTTTGCTGGCTGGCTCTGTTCTTCCTTGTCAGGTCTGTGGGGGAGCAGCTATGGTACTATAACTGGGGACGAACTTTCTGTAGTACCCTGCTGTCCCTAAAAATGCCCTCACCTGCTTTTTAGTAACAGCTGCAGGCCATGCCTGAATGGCTTCCACTTTGGCAGGTTCTGGCCTTATCTTACCACTCCCCACTCTATGTCCTAGGTAGGAGACCTCTGCCATACCCACCTGACATTTGCTCGGCTTAATGGTCCACCCTGCCCTCTGTAGTCTGCCCAGCACCTCCCTGACATTCTGAAGGTGCTCTGGCCAGGAATGGATGTAGATGGCAATATCATCTAGGTAAGCAAGGGCAAACCCTTCTGCTCCTGCTAGGATCTGATCTACCAGCCTCTGGAAAGTTGCTGGGACATTCTTCATCCCAAAGGGCATCTTTGTGAACTCATACAAGCCAAAAAGAGTCACAAAGTCTGACTTCTCTCTAGCACTGGAAGTCAAGGGCACCTGCCAGTAACCCTTGGTAAGATCAATGGTTGTAAGATGCTTAGCAGCACCCAGCTGCTCTAGGGCCTCATCTGTCCTAGGCATGGGGTAAGCATCTGACTCTGTGTTACTATTTAATTTCCTGTAGTCCACACAGAACCTGGTGCTGCCATCCTTCTTTGGCACCAGCACCACTGGGGAGGCCCAGGGTTGAATCACCCCTAGTTCCAAAATCTCCTGTACCTCCTCCCTCAGAGTCTGTTTGACTCTCTCAGGCACTCTATAAGGGGCCTGCCTAATAGGCCTTTGGGGTCCTGTATCCACAGGGTGCTGCCCCAGGTGGGTGCACCCTGGTTTCCCAGTGAACATGTCCCCAGATTACTGCAACACTGCTCGGAATTCTTGAAACTGGGTAGGAGATAGCTGCTGGGACATTGCTACCCCTTCCACTGGAGTGCCAGCCCGAGCCTCACTGAGGAGATCAGTCCCCAGACCTCCCTCAGACTCATCCTGCAATCCACTCAGCACAAGGGCCTCCCTATCATGGTAAGGTTTCATCATGTTATCATGGTACAATTTGTGTCCCTGACTTCTGCCTAGCAGTTCCACCATGTAATTAACAACACTTAGCTTTCTTACCACCTTGTAGGGTCCCTCCCAAGCTGCTTGCAGCTTGTTGTATCTGGCAGGAATGAGAACTATTACCTGCTGTCCCACAGCATACTCTCTAGCTCGAGCATTCCTGTCATACCACACCTTTTTCTGTTGTTGGGCTTCTGCCAGGTTCTCCTGGGTCAAGCCCATGAGTTTCCTGAGCCTTGTCCTGAGGTTTACGACATATGCCACAACAGACTCCTTGTGAGACTCGCACTCACCTTCCCACTCATCTCAAATTAAATCTAAAGATCCCATCACCCTATGCCCATACAGCAACTTAAAGGGTGAAAACCCTGTGGATTCCTGGAGAACGTCTCTGTAAGCAAACAGCAGATGGGACAAATATTTGTCTCACTCCCTCTTAAACTGATCTGCAAATGCCCGTAGCATGGACTTGATTGTAGAGTTTAACCTCTCAAGCAAGACCATTTGTCTGGGGATGGTAGGGGGTGGTCTTCATGTGCTTCACCCCACAGGACTTACACAGACAAGTCAGCAGTTCTAACATGAAATTGGCACCTTTGTCAGTCAGTATTTCTTTTGGGAAACCTACCCTGCTGAAAATCTCTAACAAAGCATTTGCCACCTTCTCTGCCTCAATGGAGGACAAAGCCACTGCCTCAGGGTATTGGGTAGCATAATCTACTACCACCAGGATATACTTTTTCCCTGTGGAACTTGGGTACTCAGAGGACCCACAATATCCATAGCTACCCTCTGAAATGACTCCTCAATCATAGGCAAAGACATCAAGGGAGCTCTCACCTTGTCTTCTGCCTTGCCTACCTTTTGGCACTGCTCAAAGGTCCTGCAGTACCCTGTTACATCTCTGGTAATTCCAGGCCAATAGAAGTTCAGCATAATATGCCTCTTTGTATGTTTTATGCCCATATGATCTGCAAAGGGAATATCATGGGCTATGGCTAGAAGCATCAGATGGTAGGCTCTAGGCACTACCAACTGCTGTACTCTCTCACCTTCTAGCCCTCCCTCAGGGTTCCACTCTCTGTATAGTAACCTTTTGTCCCAGTATACAGATTCCCCCTTTCCATGAGAATCAGGTGCCTCCCTAGCTACCTGCCTCAGGCCTTGCAATGTAGGCTGTGAGAGCTGAGCCTTTCTCAGCTCTCTCCTTGTAACCCTTCCCAGCTCCCCTTCCACAGGAAGTCTGGCATCCTCTGACAGTGGTGCCTCACTGTCAGCCTAGGTACTACTACTCACCTCTACCTTTGCAGTCACTCTGTCCAAGTGACCATCAGTACCCCCAAGCAGCTGTGGCTCACCTTCATTCTCACTGCTATAGAGTAGCTCCCTTCCCTGAAGTAACCACCTTACCAGTCCTGGCTGTAAGTATGCAGTCTTTCTGGGTTTCCCCCAGGCTACCAGACCCACATGCTCATCTCCTAGCCTGACTGTGTGTAACTGCATAAGATATGGTACTGCCTCATCCAAATCCTTCCCTATCAGGACATCTGCAGGATGGTCGTTTGGTACCCTTGTTGTCTCAAGACAACCTACTATCGGCATTTTGTCTTTCGCACTTACTGGCTCCCTCACCTTTTGTTCCCCACCTTGCCTCCATGGATGGGTCTACTTTATTAACTCGAACTTTCAAATGTTCGATTGCATAAAGATCGACACATATGCATCGAACTCTTAAACATTCAAAAGTTAATAAAGAAAAAAAATACACAGAAAAAAAAAGGATGTAGGCAGGAGGCAAGCCCCCCTGAACCCCCACATCCCCCGCTACTTAAATATACCAACTCTGAGATGGCACTACATTAAAGTAAATGGAAATCTCCACCTACGGAGATTTCCGTTTACAGTTTTCGACGGCTTGCACTTTTGATGCATATGGTTCAATCCATATGTATTCGTGGTTTTACGCTTTCGCATAAATAAAGTAGACCATCAATAGACACCTGTATGCCACATGGCCCCACTGTTTGCATTCAAAACATTTAACCCTAGCTCCTGGACGTGTATCTGGACTAGTGGCTTACCCTGCTACTGGCAGATTCTGTTGGGGCAGTCTGTGCTGCCCATCATGGGTTTCTTTAGACCCATGAGCAGTACTGGGGGTCCCTTTCCTGTGCAGGGCTGCCCTGCTTGCCAGGTATAGGTCTCCCTTCTTCCCCAACTCATCTGAAGTAACACCATTGTCTATCAGCTAACCAGATCCTCATGTCCTAAGGCAAAGTGCTAAGGGCTTGTTCCCTCACCAAAAGGTCTGCCAGCCCTTCAAAAGTGGAGGCCTGACATCCACTAACCCACCTATGGAAATAAGTGCTCAGTTCAGCAACATATTCACACACACTTTCATCTGCCTTGCGTTTACACTCACAAAACGTTTTCCTATACGTTTCAGGTGTTAGCCTAAACAATTCTAACAAGTGATTTTTAACAGCAGTATAATCAAAACATGCAACGTCAGACATTTTTTGACAAAACAGTTACAGCTTTACCATGGAGTAAGGGGGTCAGGAACCATACCCAGAGCCTTTGGTCAACACTATACTGTTTGCATACCCTCTCAAACATATGAATTAAACTATCAAAATTATCCGCTTCTTTAAACTGCGGAAGAAATTTACTGACCTTTTGTGTTTCTGGGGTCCAGTTACTCCCTTCCCCATTACCTCCATGACTATGGCAAAGAGTCAGCATTTCCCTTTCCTGCCTCCTCTGCTGCTCCTTTTCCTCTGCTTCTGTCTCCAAATACCTGACCTCCAACTCAAGTCTCTTTAGCTCCAGATGGATTTTTAAGCCCTCTGCAGAAAGTTCCATTCTCTGAGGGTATTATATCTCCACTGGCAGCCTGATTGTCCTGCTGGTTGCTGTTTTCTGATGCAGCTGTAACCAAGGCTGCAATCAGGTCTGCCTTAGTCAGGTTTCCATGCACCAGTCCCCTAGCCTGGCACATGCCCACCAGCTGGCTCCTTGTCAGCTTTCCATACTCCCCTGCTGACATGCTGCCTGTTCACACTGACTAACTAAGCTAACAAAAGAAATAAAACAATTGTGATCTGAACTCTGAGAATTCACTGCGTGGCTGATTTAGAGTAGAAAACACCTTCAGAGCTTACTGTACACAAGCTACAGGAATTCACTCTACCCACACCATTACAAGCCAATTAGTATTTGCCAACCAGTTAATATGTGGTATGGATATCCCACCTCTGCCAAACAGTTAATATGTGATGCCCGTGCCCTGGCCCAGCAATCAGGGAGCCTCAGTCCTCACCACTAACACCAGTGAGGGGCATCTCATATAGGAGGAAAGGATAACAAATGCACACAGTAAAGTGCAATTTCCCTTAAGAGCACACAGAGATCACAGTCAGTCCAGGGCTGGTCGCTTCCTTGCTCTCCAGGTCCCCAATAAGACTCACCACTGGAACAGCTATAGGGTCCAGATCTCAACCTAGTGGGCAAGTTAAAACCTCCAGCACCCTCTCTGTCCAACCAGCGCTTTGTGTTCCTGCCCAAGTAGCTGACACACACACACACACACACACACACACACACACACACACACACACACACACACACACACACACACACAAACACTTTGAGAAGAGTTTCTAAAACCACACAGACACTCCTGGGGAAGACTGGCACAGGTTCTTCAGCTGTGCCCCTTTTTCCCAGACTATACAGTAGTATCAGCTGCCACCATCCACTAATATGTATCAGCTACTCAAAGGCCCTTAAAAGGGTGTCCAATTATTACTGCACAATATTATTATCCAACTGATAAGTGTGACTAAACAATCAAGGCTTATTAGAGTGATCTGGTACAGGATCACTATATACATGCAATGAAATCTAGAGCTTTGCACAAAACAGCCACAGTTAAAAGGTTTTAAAATATTTAATAAATAATAAAAACACAAGACAATACTTTTTACTACACAGTGCTAGTCAAGAGTTCAGAGATCACAGAGAAATACTTAAAATAATTCAGTAGTACAGTTCTGACATCACAGATAAACACTTAATCTAATCTTTCTAGTTTCTAGCTATTTCTAAGAGAAAACACAAGTCTAAGATAAACTTACATATAGAGCAAGACAGTGCTGCGTTGGATGGTCAAGACAAAAATGCTTAATGCTCTCTGATTCTCTTTGTTTTTAAAATCACATTTCTGGTTCACATTACATCATTCTTCACACTTCCCTAGGTTCCCAGGCTAACAGAAATTACATTTTTAGTAAGCTCACACCTGGTCAGAAAGCAAAGCCATAAAGGACATTTATGCATGCAAATTCTGGCCATTAACTCTGGCCTTAAAACAATAGCAAGAACTCCTTCACCTAGACAGGCCGGAGCCAACTTTAAAGATCAAAGACATAAAATGCTTGACTTAGCTTCCTTACAGCAGAATGCACTGTTGTTACATTAGTTTCCAGTTCCACGTGTAACACTATTTTTACCATTTAAGACAACAAGCCTGTGGTTTACATTAATATTTACAATGACAGAATTATCTATAAAATTCTGTCTGGCTAGGCTGGCAGTCTTCACAGCTGGTTTTAGATGTTAGAGCAGAGAGTATTCTTTGATCTCATTTTTGTGTAATCTAAATATGTTGTTAGCACAGAAATGTTGTGAAACTTATTCTTATGTGGTTATAATAGTGTTTTATTCATTTATAATCACAGCAACTTAAGTACAGCACATTGAGCTCAGCTACACTGATGTCATTTGTCTAATATCAATTTGATTAGAGAGGACATACTTGTGCTGCACTGTATGGGGACAGAGAAAGAGTAACAGACAGAAGCAAGCCTGCCTGCCTGCCATTTGACAGTCTTTTGGCAACAGCAGTATAAGAGGTCTGTTTCTATCCATCCATCCTCAACCCCGTTTTTCCCATTTTTGCACATGAGGTTGGGATGTCACTTCCACAGTGGCAATCATCTGAAGCCAAGGTTTACACCGCCAAGTGGCTAGCCCTGCCACGGTAATTCATTCGTACCACTCACTCGGATACACACTCTCACCTACGGCCTTTTTAGAATGTCTACTCCACCTACTGCATGCCTTTGGAATGTGGGAGGAAGCCAGAGCATCTGGAGGAAACACACATGACTGCAGGGAGGACATGCAGACTCCGCACAGAACGCACACCAGCCGAGAATCAAACTGAAGAACCTCTTGCTGTGAGGTAACAATGCTATCCAGGCTAATTTAAAATCAGCCTGCTCTTATTTTTAAGCATTGTAAAATTCAATAGAATATTTAATCTGCAGTTAGATTAAGTCATTGATAAGCTTGCCATAGAATGCTGAGTGATACTGGCCTCAATCTAGCCTGTTGTTTCAGTCTAGGGAAAGGGCTTAGATACTAGAGCCCAAGATAAAGCTGGGAGAAGATCACTCAACAGAATATTTTACAGCCTTTCTTGAAAATAGAGTCAGACCTCTATAATACCTTAGTAACCTAGGAGGAAATAGTGGGCAATGAATGTCGCTAGGTAATTCTGAATGATGAATTATAGAAATATAACAAGTATAGAGTGGCACTTATTTCTTCTGCCAGGACCACTTTCTAATTTCAGAAAAAGAGTGACTGTTTGCCATACAAAAGAAGATGCTCCATTATATATAAAAATATTTAGTTTTATTTACATTACTGATATGCACATAAGCTCTTTGGAAATTGAAGTCTGAACTCTCACTCAGAAGTTTCCATGATGTCTGGGTACTAGTACTGCATGATATCTGATTACTAGTACTGCATGATGTCCAGGTACTAGTACTGCATGATATCTGGGTACTAGTACTGCATGGTATCTGATTACTAGTACTGCATGATGCCTGGGTACTAGTACTGCACGATGTCTAGGTACTAGTACTGCATGATGTCTGGGTACTACTAGTACTGCATGATGCCCAGGTACTAGTACTGCATGATATCTGGTTACTAGTACTGCATGATGTCTTGTTACTAGTACTACATGATGTATGAGTACTAGTACTGCATAATGTCTGGTTACTAGTACTGCATGATGTCTGGGTACTAGTACTGCACAATGTCTGGGTACTACTAGTACTGCATGATGTCTGGTTACTAGTACTGCATGATGTCTAGGTATAAGTACTGCATGATATCTGGTTACTAGTACTGCATGATGTCCAGGTACTAGTACTGCATGATATCTGGGTACTAGTACTGCATGATGTCCAGGTACTAGTACTGCATGATGTCTAGTTACTAGCACAACATGATGTCTGGTACTAGTACTGCATGATGTCTGGTTACTTTTACTGCATGATGTCTGGGTACTTCTACTGCATGATGTCTGGGTACTAGTACTGCATGATGTATGGGTACTAGTACTGCATGATGTCTGGGTACTAGTACTGTAATTGAAGTGAATGCTGTTGGAGCCTGTTGAAACTCCAAGGGCTGTAATTGCTTTACTCAGAATTGTGGAAAAACACGTACATCAATCAACCAAATCTGAGATTGCAGTATCTTCTAGTATTTTCCCCTACAGTAAAGGAAACAGATCTTGGAGTTAATGTATGTAAGTAGCAGGGTTGTGGAGGATGCTTGGAAGATGTGGCAGTGAGTTTCACAATTTGTTATTTAAGTATGTACTTATTTATTGTTAGAGGTGTTTGCATTTAAGACAGACATCATTTTATCGACCCTTTATTTAGTTAATAAATCAACTGTTGTTACTATAGTAGACACCCTCTTATCCGGTCTCTCTGGGACCAGTCCCTAGGTTGAATAAATGAATGGCTGGTTAATCAGAAAAAGCATACATAATAGCATTTGTAGGTTATAAATTAGCTAGAATAACAGGATTTGTGTTAGTATGCATTTTTCTAAAGCGCATTAAGTCTAAAACTCAAATATATGTCATTATTTAGCCTAGAGAAGGCAGAAGTGTTGTTCATAGGTTCATAGATTAGCACTAAGCTAACTGCCCTTGTGAGCCATTTTAAGCCTAGCCAATTATCCCTTGTGAGACTCAAACCATGTATCTTGTGTTTGTAAGGCAAACACCTTAACCATTAGGCCACCTCCCCAAACCTGTTCTTCTCTCTTGTCTCTTTCTAGGGCTATGGCAGAAATCTGATGGCTGTTTAAAGGGAGGCCGGATAAGAAGGAGTCTTCTGTATTCAAACCCTAGACAGGAGGTGATGATTTAGTTCTGAAGAAGTCCAATTTATGATAGGATAAAAATTCTTAACCAAGCCATATGTTTTGTGTTGTATTTTATTAAACATCACTTGTTTTTGTACTCTGCCTGGACCTAGGCTTCATTTAATTTTCCTTCCCTTCCTGGACTTATGTTATCCAAATTCTGCTTGTGTGCAGGATGGTGTAGTTATCTACCATAGTTAAATAAGGTTTGTTGGTAATCCCCTACCTCTGTGGCTATTTCTACCTCATACCTAACTTTGGGTGATTTTATCAGGGTCCATAGTTTCCTGTTTAGTTTAAAAAGAACATTTCTAGCATCTTGAGAGTCAGATTTATTTTTGCATGAAATGAGATTTTCTTTTATTGTAGAGTCTATTTATACATGGGTTCCATTATAAGGTATTATCTTAAATTTGGTATAGTATTGTCTTTACTTCAGAG
Organism: Protopterus annectens; assembly: GCF_019279795.1. NCBI lineage: Eukaryota > Metazoa > Chordata > Ceratodontiformes > Protopteridae > Protopterus > Protopterus annectens. The sequence goes on from NC_056745.1 coordinate 203,649,743, forward strand.
GGGTACAGATGCATCTATGCAGCCATTCATATGTACATAGAATTTGGCAGCAAAGGATTCTTTGAAAGCAGTTTGATTATCATATTGGAAAGAGATTTTGAATTTAGTCAAGACATCATTCATTTAAACAAATTAGACTTTGCATAATCGCTGCATATCAAGGTATTACAGAATCTTGTGACTTCAGCCTTAGGGGGAATGTGACTGATTTATGGTCTGATTTGACCAGGAAGGATGTTACAGTTGGTGGTTGCAAGGTTTTTGTGCTTGCATACAGCTCTGCAAGCTCCTGCCTGGTGCCCTGCAGAGTTCTACAGCAGCAGAGAGACAAAAGAGAGACTTTGGAGTGATTATCATTTTCTGCATTTTCTTACTGCCTTTAGCTAATTCCACCTAAAACACCAATTTTTTAGAGTTTCTGTGATTTATTTATTTATTTATTTTATTTATTTTATTTTATTTTACATTTGTTGACCGGGCTAGTCCAGCTGGATACATATCCATTTTCAGCAGAGGCCCGGGGAGAAAAGCTCCACAAGAGTACAAAACAATATTTGTTTTTAATAAAACAAAACTATAAAACAAAACTATAAAATAAATTCAAGGTTAACAAAATGGAAGTAGTATATACAATTAAGCTATTTTATGCAAAAAAGAACATATTGAAGTAAACAGTTGGGTAAAATAAGTAAGATGTACAATACAGGAACACACATGAAGAGGTGAATCAACATGAGATATTAGTGTGACAAAGAGACATAATAAGATATAAAAGAGAGTACAAATTAGTTGAAGAAGTTAAGAATCTGGATTCCAGTAAGCAGGTAGATTATGCAGACATTGAGATATGGAAATTTAGTGAGAAGACAAGAGAGGTTAGTCTGGGTTAAGACAGGTGCATAGCCAATGTCTTTTAAGGTAGGATTTAAGCCTGATTTTAAATTGTGAGAGTGATGGTAGTGAGGTTAGGTCACTGGGAAGAGAGTTCCAGGATTTACCCACGGTGTTAGAGAATAGGGAGTCCCCTGCCTTGTTGTTGGCTTTTTGTGTTAGTACTAGCATTTTAGTGGCTGAGCGGAGGGTATTGAGGTTACTGTAGGGGATGATAAGGTTGGTAAGAATCGATGTGTTACTAGGTTGATACAGGATTTTATAAGCAATTATTAATTGTTTAAGTAGCAGTAGGTTAGGTAACTCTAGCCAACCAAGATTTTTGTAATTATTACAGTGGTGGGTCCTAAATGTTGAGCCAGTTGCAAATCTTGCAATATTGTTGTAGGAGACTGCTAGTTTGTTCATGTTGGTTTTGAGAGGTTAGTATATATTGGGGAGGCATAGAGGAGGGTAGAAATTAGGTGTGTCTGGGCAATAGTAGATCTTGCTAGTGGGGTAAGAAAGGATTTGATCCTATATAGTGAGCCTAGTTTTTGTTAACTGTTTTATGGTATTGCTTATGTGGGCTTCAAAGTTAAGGTTATTGTCAATTAGTACCCCTAGGAGTTTTGTGTTAGAGTCAGGAAATGATGGTTCCGTTATTAGAAGTGACAGTGAAGTTTAGAGGTGTGGCTCTATGGGTGGGAGTGAAAAGTGGAAGCATTTTGTTTTTGGGATTTAGGATGAGACATTGATGTTGAAGCCAATCCTCAACTGTGTTGAACACTTTTTGGGTAAGAGATTGCAGGTCAGCTTGATTTGGGGCTTTGCAAATTAATGTGGAGTCATCGGCATATTGTATTAAGGAGGCCTGAGGAATAACAGTGTACAGGTCATTGATGAAGACAGAGAATAGAAGTGGTCCAAGTATAGAACCTTGGGGGGCGCCTAGTGAGATGGGGAGAAGGGGAGATAGGTTGTTCTCCCACATGACTGCTTGTTGCCTATTGCTTAAGTATGATTCAAACCATTGTATAGATAGAGTATCAAGGGACAGATTTTTTAGTGCATTAATGAGAATTTTATGGTGAACCATGTCGAAAGGTTTGGAGAGATCAATAAAGAGGGCTGAGGATAGAGTGTTGTTATTGCGATTTTTATTTATACAGTTGGAGAAGGATAAGAGGGCAGTAGTAGTACTGTGAAATGGCCTGAAGCCATGTTGGCACTTAGCTAGTAGGTTGTTGTCTATAAGGTGTTTTAACAGTTGCTTATGAATGCATTTCTCCATGATTTTTGCCAAAGGAGAAAGTATGGCAATAGGTCTATAATTGGATAGTTCCCTAGAGTTTCCACCCTTATGAAGGGGGATAATATGTGAAATCTTCCAGGTGCTAGGAATTGCACCTTCAGAGATTGTTCTGTTAATCAGAATGGAAATTGGGTCAGCTATCGCATCTGCTGCTTTCTGCAGATATTCAGCAGGAAGGAGATCGGCTGCAATGGTGGTAGGTTTGAATTTTCGTAGGAGGGTACGGATGAGGGATGTAGAGATGGGTTTGAGATGAAATGGGGGAGGTAAGGTAGTATTATGGGATGGTAGTGGAGAGCTATTGGGAGATAGTTGGTTAGCAAGAGACTGAATGGTTTCAGTGAAGAAGGAGTTAAAGGTTCTTGCTACTTCCTTTGGATTGTCCTGGTCTACGCCTACAGGTGGGGGGGTGACAGTATGACCTGGATGTAAGAGAGTATTTATACCTGCCCAAAATTTTTGGGGTTTACTTTGCTGGGTATTTTGGAGTTTTATGTAGTATTTTCTTTTATCTAACAGGATTGATTTTTTTGTGTCATTTCTTAACTGTTTGAACTTGATGTGATCTTCTTGGTTTTTGGTAATACGCCATAAGGTCCAGTTTTTATTTCTAAGTAGCATTTTTTGTTTTGTATCTTTTGAGAGCCAGGGTGCAGGTTTGTTTCTAGTCTTAATGGTCCTAATTGGAGCATGGAGGTCGAGAATGTTTAGAAATTTACTATTAAAGTGGATTACTGCTTCCTCTAGAGGTAGACTATTAAGGGGTGCCCAGTTGCATGCTCTAAGTTCGTTTTGGAAATTATCCGGATTAAATTTAGTTTTACTCCTAATAGTTCTATAGGTAATTGGATTTTGGATATCAGTCTTGTCCCTGATTATGAAGGTTAGAGCATGGTCGCTTATATCCTCAGGGAGAGTACCAACTTTATAACTTAGGTGATGTCTATTTATTAGTATCCAGTCTAGGGTGCTTTCGGTGTTGTTGTGTTTATTGGTCCTTGTGGGGGAGTTTATAGTTTGAGTAAAACCATGTAAATTAAGATGGGTAGAGGGCTGTTCTGAGTTACAGCTATTCCAATTTATATTAAAGTCTCCGAGTACTATTGTTTCTTGGGGATAGCTGGTTGATAGCCAATTCAGGGTATATTCCAGGTTGTTTGAGTTATCCCCTGGGGGAAGATAGATGGCAATAATATAAATAGATTTATGATTATTGAGTTGGAGTTTGGAGATAAGTATTTCTTCATTGCTAGTTGGGGGGGGGGGTTAGAGTCAATAGAGGTAACTTGTAGTCCAGACTTATAAAGTATTGCTATTCCACCTCCCTTCTTAGCTAATCTATCTAGTCTTAATGTGCTATATCCTGGTGGAGTAAATTCATTGTCATGTATTGTTGGTTTGAGCCATGTTTCAGTAAGACACAGGATGTCAAATGAATGTGTATCTATGAGAGCGTGAATTTGGGCAACCTTGTTATTTATGCTTCTTACATTAAGATGGGCTATTAATAGTGAGTTGGGAGGTCTAATAAGGGATTGGGTGGTAGTAGGGGTTGCTATGTGGGTAACTGTAGGAAGTGTAGGGCTTGGACCGGGATTAGGTTGGATATCACCATCTATTATTGACTGGAGTTGGTAGTTAAGTGAGTGTTGTAGGTGTTTACATGTAAGGAACAGAGATGTTTTGGCTTGTGGCAGATAGTGTTTAATGTGATGTAGTCTATGGTATTTTGCTGATAGGTAGGTTGTAGTACTAATTGTGTTTGAATCAGAATGAGTGTAGGCTATGGGGGTAGAGGAGGTTTGCTTTGTGGAGTAGAAAAGGTGTATGTTTTGGCGATGCTCATAGAAAGTAAGTAGATAGAGTATAATAAGAAGTGGTGAGATAAGGTATGGAAGTAGGTTTTTACGTTGAGGATAGGTAGATACCAGTGACATTGTGGTAGTATGAAGAGTAGTGGAATGATTAAGATGAGTAAGTTGGATAATGAAGGTGAATATCGGGTGTGGAGATTCTGGAACTGAAGGTGTGGGCTGCTATGATTGGTGTTAATTGAAGGGGAGTGTTTTGTGATTAGTGTTAATTGAAGGGGAGTGGTTTGGATGAATAAGTATAGAAGTAGTGGGGGCGGGTGGGAATAGGGGGCAGGGTGGGGAGCGTAGTGAGCCCGTAGGGCGAACGGAGCGGGATAGAGCCAGTGAAGGAAAAGGACCCCAGGAACAATCAGTGAAATGCTGACTACTGAGGTAAGGTAAGGATGTGACTAGAGGCGAGTATGTAGTGGTAGGAATAGAGGGATGAGCAGTACTGAGAGAGCAAAGAGAAGTTCAAGCCAGCTGTAGGATAATATATGTATCAGAGCAGAGGGATAGATAAGTGGGGCAAGTCCTTGGAAAAAGAGAATAGAAACAATATAAATAAACTTTCTTATTGTGTTTTAGAGTGTAGGAGTAGCAGAGAGGAACAAAACTTAGCAGCTTAGTTAATTTGAAGGTAAGTGATGAGGTTAGGGAGAAAGGGGTAGCAGAGAGTAGGTGTACTGGCTGACCTGGCTAGGGAGTAGTCCTCAGTTACAAGGCATTAATTTGGAAAGATGTAGTAACACTGCAGACACTGTAACACATACTTTCTAGGTTCTTTTGAATTAGAGTCTTATGGAGAGGATTTGCTCTAACTTATAGTACGGGTGGAGTCCTGTTGGCTTAGGATAGGTTTGTATCTTGCCTTTCAGGCAGGACAGATTCACAGTCCCTAGGTCAGGGCAGCAGAGTGAAGCGCTGGGTGAATAAAGGGAGAGAAGACAAAATTAAAGGTAACAAAGTGTTAGTAGCAGGCAAAACAGCAGTTTCTCAGAATAAATAGCCCTTATATGACATCACTAAAACACATTCAAAAAAATAGCACTGTACAGAGAGGACAAAATTGTGGGAGACAAAGAGCTGGTGGCAGGCAAAAATTAGCAGATTATCAGAATAAAGCTTCTTTGTTTGACATTACTAGGTACATTCAAAAGTATAGTACTGTCCAGAAGACTACTATACACCTTTCAACAAAATAGGTTCAAAGCAAGATAACATATGGCATAAGTACGGGTAAAGATTACCCATGCATAGGTAGGTCTCACAATTTACAGTCGGGAGCATCAACACCTTAGAAGAACAAAGTCTACCTGATTCAAGGATCAGCGCCAGTAGTGGTAGTTAATAAAATTAAGAAGAGTAAAAGCTAATATCAATACTATTCATTCTCGTTGTAACAGGAATCAGCTTACACACAGTCCCAAACAGGGCAAGCAATTTTACGGCTGTGAATCACCACAACGCTAAAAATAACATGTGCGTGCTTCTAAACAGCAGCACAAGTAATACAAGCTTAGAAAATCAAAGTGGAGAGAAGTAAACTCTACTTTCTTCCATCGGAAGCACCAAACACTCAATATTGAAATACATCAGGAGCCACAACAACCTAAAGGAACAAAGACTACCTGATTCAGGATCAGCGCCAGTAGTAGTAGTTAATAAAATAAGAAAATTAAAAGCTAATAATGAAACTAATCATTTCCGTAGCACCAGAAATCACCTACACACAGTCCCAAACAGGGAAAGCAATCATACAGTTGTGAAGCACCACAACGCTGAAAAACAACACGTGCGTGTTTCTAAACAGCAGCACAAGCAATGCAAGCTAAGAAAATCAAGGTGGAGAGAATTAAACTCTACTTTCTTCCAACGGAAGCACCACACGCTCAATATTGAAATACATCACTCCCTAGAGAACAGTAGGAGCAGTAGAAACCTAAATATCCAGGTACAGAAAAAGTAGCTCAATTACTTACGGATTTAAAAAGCTTGTTTCAGCTACATATTGTAATTATTTTACTGCCTGCACTTTAACAAAGTTGCTTTTGTGTTTAAATTAGCTGTTTAACTGTTGTAAGGCTACACACTCAAGTGTGATAGCCATTTCTGTGCATTTAAAGTTTTTTTTTTATTGTATCTGCTTTATTTTCTGAAAAAAAAACAAACAAAAAAATATATATACTTGTTTTCCTGCCTTTCAAAGCTAGTATAGTCCAGTTTTCCGGTTAGTGCTGAATTCAGAGCTGTGTTACAAGTTTCTGTGTTTGCCCATACCTTACTTGGATAGAAGAAGTTTCTCTGTTCACCTGTGAGAGAGGGAGCTTTGAGCAGCCTATCTGTCCCTGGAGGAGTGGTTTCAGCCCAGAAATGAGTAGTTTATTGGCCATTTTGGGCTAATTTCTATCTCTTTCATTTGCCTGCTATAAAACCTGCATTAGCGAGGTTTTGCGCGCCGGGCAGCGCAGGTTAGCTAGGGTATAACTATTCCCGGCTCCACAAAGTCTACTCTTCAATATTTCCCTTGGAACTAGACAAACTTTCAACTTAAGCATTCAAACCATTCACTTATCAGCCAGGCATTTGCTCAAAACTCATAGCAAGCACTAGACCCCCCCCCCTATACTGTAGAGAAGGACAAGGCTCTCTATTAGACCTTACCAGCCAATCAGTAATCTGGTCCAACTGGTGAATCTGGGCATTTTGAGGCAATGTTACAACTGCCTCATGTACACAGACAACCCTCTCCTCCTACCACCAAACACTAATACATGCGAGAGATGCAATTATACAGCCAAACTGGAGGCTAAGCTCTCTCAACTCAAGAATGGACCAGACAGTCAAGAGGAGAAGGGAATTACTTGCATCACACCACCAGTCTCACATAGACCTATGAAACCAGCACCAGCAAAAAACGCACATAAATACACAAAAACATACACGGAGGCTCTAAGTAAAAATCTGCAAAAGCAATAGAGACCTCCAAAGCAGACATCCAAGCAACCACCACCCCCCCAACACAAACCATGAAACACATACTTCAGAAAACCAGTGTGCCACGCAATCACAGCAATAAAGGCAAAATAACACACCCAACACACTAGTAATAGGTGACTCTATAGTCAGGCACACTGACATCCCACTCACTTGGCTGAAAAAGGAGAAGGTTACTGTTAGCTGCCTGTCGGGTGCCAGGATCCGCCACATAGCAAAAGCACTCAGGTCACTCCAGAACAAGTACAAATACAACTCTGTCATTGTCCATGTTGGTGTGAATGACCTGAGCCATACCTCCCTGGACTACATGAAAAGAGACATAGAAGAGCTCTCTGATCACGTAGCCCAGGCCAGTACGACCCTGACCCTGCCATCACCAAGAATGATACCATGGTATAAAGAAAAAATTATCAGCTTCAACAAATGGCTAAGCTTTTGGTGTCATTCAAAGGGGATGCAGTGTCTGTCAGCCTGGGATAACCTGCTCGACAAGCCACTCTGCTTCACTAGAGATGGCTTGCACCTGTCACCCTTAGGCTTTTGAATTCTGGCCAAGGCTCTTGCCACCTCCATAGTGCATTCTTTAGGCAAGGCTCAAAAGACAAACCCACCGCCATAAATAGCACAAGTAACAAATATCTGAGGGTAATGCTACTCAATGCCAGAAGTCTAAATCTCAAAATGCATGCACTTGAGGCACTCCTCAGTATGGAGAAAATTGATATATGTGAAGTAACAGAAACCTGGTTTAAGGCTCCAGAGAGCACCCCAGCACTACCAGGCTATAACTCATACCATACATTTTGGCCACAAAACCTGGACCGAAATACAAAAGGTGGGGGCGTATCCATATTCATCAAGGATACCCACACCTCCAGGTTAGTGGCACAGCACAATGCTTCAGAGATCATCCACATGCAAATAACAACGGGCAGAACTGCAACTCAAATTGTAGCTTGCTGCAGATCACCCACCATGTCCCAGGACCCCCATTCTGCATTTCTGGAAACTCTGGGAAACATAAGTACCAAACATCCTGATATTGGGTGATTTCAATTACCCAAACATTAACTGGGAGAACTACTCAAGTACTAACTCCCTTGCCCAACATTTCCTAGAATTTATAAACTCAAACACCTTGGATCAACTGGTCAACACCCCCACCAGAGGTGACAACATATTGGACCTGGTCATCACCAACATGTGCGACCAGTGTTCCACACCGAAGGTCAACCCCTCACTGGTTAGATCTGACCATAAACTAATCAGTCTGGATATCCACATTCTGCCCCCACCCCCGGTCAAAGAAACCACCGTAAAAAAATTTTCAAAAGCAAACTTCATGTTACTTAAGACCGAGGTGGAAAGTTTCAAATCTCACATGCTAAAGGATAACGCTGCCCAAGTTGCAAAATCCTTCACTAATGCACTTTACGGGCACCTACAAGAATGCATGGATCATGCTATCCCAAGCAAAACCAAGACTCACTCCTCCAAGAAAAGGAAGCCAGTCTGGTGGACCCCTGCCATAAACAAGCTATACAATAGGAGGAGGAAATTAGTACAGAAAAGAGTAAAATCCCAAGAGGGGAAGACCTCCCTGATCAGCATCAGCAAGAAACTACGATCCCTCATAAAATCATCCAAGGCTAGCTTTGAAAGAAAAATTACCAAGGACTCCAAAGATAACCACAAGGCATTCTTTAGCTATGTGAAGAATCTAAGTGGCAATTCCCAGATCTGCTCGGAGTAAGTGCAGAATGGCACAAAATACACTGAACCGACCAATATCGCCAACATCCTGGCAGACAGGTTCAGTGCAAACTTCACCCCGTCTCACCCCCAAAAGGGCCCATAACCATACCAGAAGAATGTAGTGCCCCTGAAATCACAGGCACTCAGGTTAAAACAGCCCTCTCCAAAGCCAAAAACACAGCATCAATGGGACCGGATGGTGTCCCAGGCTGTGTCCTACATGAGCTAACCCCTCACCTAAACACACTGTTCAAACTCAGCCTCTCCACAGGCTACGTGCCCATCGAGTGGCGCACAGCAATGGTTATTCCGCTCCACAAAGGTGGAGCCACAACAGACCCCAGGAACTATTGCCCTATAAGCTTGACCATCTTGGTCTGCAAGGCTATGGAGCGCATCATCATGGATCTCATTAACAGAGACATTGGGAACCTCCAAACACTGGACCCTACCCAGTTCGGCTTTGTTAAGGGCAGATCATGCCTCCTAAACCTGGTGGACTTCTTTGAGGCAGTTACCAAGGCTATAGACCAGTGAAAGGTGGTCCATGCAGCCTACCTAGACCTAACAAAGGCCTTCAACACCATTCCCCATTCTGGTATTACAGACAAGCTCACCAGCCTGAACATAAACCCCTATGTCAGAAGATGGGTTGCCAACTGGCTCATGGACAGAACCCACATGGTAAGAGTTGTGGGAACTAGGTCTGACTCTAAACCGGTTACAAGCGACATTCCCCAGGGCTCAGTCCTAGGATCCCTCCTGTTCAGTATATACTTCTCAGAGGTACAGGCAAGCACAGGAGGACTATGGCTGACCAAGTTCACAGATGACTGCAAACTAGGGGCTATAATTGACTCTCCAGCTGACACAGACATTCTCCAAAAAGGTCTCACTGAGACAGATACCTGGTGTCAAAACCATGGCCTTGAGCTAAATGCCAAAAAGTGCATAGTCATCCCCTTTGGAAAAAACAAAGTACCCACAAATTATCACATAGGTGGTAGCCCCCTAAATACAGAAGATGAAATAAGGGATCTGGGGACCCAAGTAGATAGTAATCTCTCCTTTGATAATCACATTGCCAAAGTGGTTAGAAAATCCTTCTATGTGGCCCACCTAATCATAAAAGGGTTTGCATCCAGATCAAAAGAGGTCATTGTGCCCCTCTACGCATCACTCATCAGACCCATCATAGAGTGCAATGCCCCATTTGGGATGTACCTTACAAGACATCTGCAACAGCTGGAAATACCACAGAAGTACCTCACCAAGAGGATTACTGGCTTCACACAGATGCCCTATGCAGCTCGACTGAAGAAACTCCAGCTGTACTCGGTTGCATACAACCTACTCAGAGGTGATGTCTGCCTGACATACAAGGCCATGTCCAACCCAGAACTGATGGGCATGCTCCACCTAAAGAAAACCATATCCCCTCGAGCCACACACTCTAGGGATCTAAACCTCACCACAACAATAAATAGGACGTGCTGGAGGGATAGATTCCTGTCCCAGAGACTTCTCATGCTCTGGAACAAGATTCCAATCTACATTAGCAGAGCTCCTCACTAACACTCTTCAAGAGAAACCTTGACGAGTGGATGGGAAACAGGAAGTTTACCCCGGGGATCACTTCAGTGTCTCTGCTGGACAGAGGCACAGGGAACTAATCTAAGGGAGCGGCAAAAGCCAACACATTCCAGCTAGGCTTATAAATGCCTTTGGGCAGATAGCCTAGTACCTACCTATGAACCTATGGAGAGCAAAGTTTCCTCATGCTGGCAAGGACCAAGTCCAGGAATTAATTACTCTTCACTGGGATGCTGACTAGCTGGTCTAGATAGTTTGTATTAATAAAGTTAAACAATTTCGGGGCATACGTGTTTTAGGTTGTATAAATCTCTTAATTTTTGGAGGAGTAGTAGAAGTCTCCTAGATGAACGGTGTTTGGCTTAATGCACAGGGACTCCATACTAGATAGGTAGGATGTATGAGTTATAAGGGACATAGAGGGGTCCTATTGTCACTTATGATATGATAAGGGGGTTTGTTAAGCTGGATGTGGAGGAGTTCCACACCATAATCCTGTCTGGCTAGTCTGGAGGTGAAATATTTTGTTATGAATATGGAGGCACCACTATCTTTAGTGCCTTCATCTACTGCGGTAGGCCCCCCAGAAATGTGATAGTCATTAAAACCCTGTACTGATGGAGGGCTGTTATTGGTCTTGAATCAGGTCTCCATGATTATGTATGTATCAATGTATTCGAGGGTGAGGACTGCTTGCAGGGAGTGGAGTTTTTGTTAAGGTTCCTAGCATTAATTATCTTGATTCTGTTTCTGCTTGCAGGGAGTGGAGTTTTTGTTAAGGTTCCTAGCATTAATTATTTTGATTCTGTTTTGTTATGCTAGAAGCATTAGGAGACTAACTTTGCCTAAAAAAAGTACCATTGAGGTGGGCAAGGATTTAGCCAATATACGAAAGGCTTGGGGATCACTATATTTCAGGCAAAAAAGGAGTCACTGAGTGTTGCGATAACCAACCATATATATGCCTGTTATAAAGACAGACAGACAGACACATGTGAGTGCACACGCACACACACACACACACACACACACACACACACACACACACACACACACACACACACACACACAAAACATATTTTTGAAAAAAACTTCTGGGTACATAAGGGCTTGTCTACCAATTATCCACATAATTAGTAACACAAAAGAAAATACACAAAATAGGAAAGGAATGGACCAGCATATATCAGTAATGCAAAGTTTTGATGGTACAAGGACTGACCAAACAATGAACCAATGCACAGTACACTTCATGAGAATTAATAATGTGCTTTTTTACAGGAGTATGGGATGCTAGATGGTCATGTTACCTGTCCTGTTAGTAAGGTATGTGAGTAGACTATGCAGTACGTGAGCTGGAAAGGAGAGGGACATTTGTTACCATCTGGCATGCTGATTAGTCTGTGTGAGGTGCCATATGCTATGAAACCAGTTCCAAGAGAAGCATTAATCGTTGTCTCAGTATCTGGAACAGGGGAATCTGGTCAGTGTCGTGCCAGGTTTGTAATATTATACTTTGAACTCTGATAAAATAGATCAGTTGGAGGACTAGAGTTTCTGGGAATATTCCCATAGTTACTACACTGAGTATGGATTGACTGGAGGAATTCTAATTAGTAGCAACCTGGGTGTAAGTAGCAGGGATGCTGTTTGTTGTCAGCTCAGTTGTGGGTAATTGGGGTACTCATGCAACTGTTATGCATAATATTGAGGTTGCTGAATACTAAGAAATAAAGAAACGGGGTACACTGGCTATGCAATGCTGATACCCCATTAGATTTTTGTAATAAACAGCTTAACTGTCCAAATTAGTTTTTTGGAAGGAATTGCTGCCTCCTGCCATTATGTGCTATTAGAGATGTTTTGCATCCTTATAAAACTAGCAGTTAACACCGCCTAGAGCAAAGGTATTCATAAGTCACAGTTTGCCAGTGTAATGATGCAATCTGTACAAAACTCCTGCATCTTGCATCAAGTATAAGGCATTTGTGAATCCTAGCTAGATGTCATAATGTGCTTCATTCAGAAAACTGTAATTCCCTGAGTTCAACTACTTTAAATTCAGCAAAATAGGAATTAGTGATAAACTTACCCTCCTCTGAACTGTTAATGAGAAAGTGTTAACAACAACTTTGATTAAATAATTCAGCTTTTGAGCACCTTGTTTTTGGTTATGTTCGAAATAACAAAACAACACAGCCTCTTGCTGTCATTATGAATATCGCATTATAAATCTCTCTAAGTTTGCAGGTAACACAATACTTTTTATACAGATCTTTAGAAAGTACATTTGGTGTTCAATTATTTGATATAGGATGTTTAATGAAGTTCCCTCTTGTTCATTAAATTTAAACTCTCTATTGACAAGCTTGCTTCTTAAAACACTTTTCATCTAAGATAAACTGAGTTACTAGATCAATGTCATTGTATTCTGTTTTGTTTTGTCTTTTTTAACTTAAATGCACTTTGTTGATGAAGTGAAAAATGATCCATAATCTTGGCTGCTCCTTTACATTGATCATTCCATGCTGAAATCATTAAAATAAATGTCTCTCTCCCCCCACACCAAAAAGGTTGTGTTTAGTTAGTGACTAATATTTTGCTAAGAAATATACATAAAAAATAGCTCAAGAAGGTCTTGAGCTAACTGAATGGTTTTAGTTAGCTATTATATAGCCATTAATTTACTTTTATTAGAGTAGATAAACAATGAAACCTAGAAAATACTGTAGTTGTTTTGTGCATATGCATTAAATGGCAGTGAAAACAGAAAGATTCTGGATGTTATGGACTAACTAAAATGTATAATTTGCATAATATAATTTACCTAGTTCATTTTTAATTGTATATAATTTATAATTAATGAGTTATGATATACTATTTTAACACACACCTAGAGAGTTTGATAAAGTGAATCACAGAGTACAATGGTGGGAAGTAATACAGCGAAGTGGGTCACATGACACAACATCAAAAATCCTCGCTCATCATCCTATCAAAAACTCAACAAAATTACAAAAAGCATTTTTTGTAGGGGACAAGCTCCTCCTGTACCCCCATACCCATTCCATCTCCAAGATGATACTACTGGGGGGAAGGAGAAACTCTTTCCCAATACCCACTGTATAATTTGCAACTACATCTGTCTGTGAAAAATAGTTTCCAAGAAAACTATATGTTTCACAGTTCGGAGAGAGATGATTATTTGATGCAGTAATGTATGTGTATTTTTGACAATTTAAAGTCGTATGAAAGAGTATTGCTGTAAATGTTTCATAATTATTTAAAAATACTCTGCTAAAATGTGCCACACGTAAAACAAATATTTTATGCTTTGATTGAATGTGCATTGGAGTATTAAATAAGGAGAAATGTTTGATTTCATCACCATCCATTTGTGGAGGATATATAACTAATTAAAGCTGCCATGAGTTGCCATTTCCTTTTTCTTTCACAGACAAAAAAGTATTTGAAAATACAGAGAGAAATAGGAAACGTAATGATAATGTTAGACATGTAAAGAGTAGTGGCAGACAGTTATTAAATATGAGTTATGAGTAAATCTTGGATATGTAAGAAGGGTCAAGCAAGAAAACATATTACTCAGAAGATACAATTTCAGAAATCTCAGTAACAGGTTTAGGGTTTACAAGCTAAAATGCTGAACCTTTTGGTTTCCCTTCACATTATCCATTGTGAATAAGGTTCTTTGTGGCCTACGTCAACATCTAGATATTGTTGTTTTTCACAGAAAACCACTGTCAGAGCATTGTGTGCGCGTGTGTGTGTGTGTGTGTGTGTGTGTGTGTGTGTGTGTGTGTGTGTGTGTGTGTGTGTATATGTGTGTTTATGTGTGTGTGTGTGTGTGTGTGTGTGTGTGTGTGTGTGTGTGTGTGTGTGTGTGTGTGTGTGTGTGTGTGTGTGTGTGTGTGTACGTACAACAGTGATTCCTTCTGTTTTTGATATTTCTTTTCTCTGCTACTTATGTGACCATGCTGTTCATATTAAAATATTTCTTCAGGCTGAGTTCCTAATAATTGAACTTGGGAATTTGAGACCCCATTGAGATGATCGTCAGGGACTCATAGGAGAAGCACATTTCTTTCAGGAAAAACCCCATGTCATTGTTTCCCAAGGGACTGATCCTTAATTTTAAATATAAAACAAAAACACTTTCCCTATCTCTAACCTCAGAAGGAGTACTATCTTTCTTTCCAGGTAAATGGGAGATAATTACATCAGACATGTGGACGAGAAAATGGCTACCTCGATTTACTTAAAAATGTTTCCATCAAAGCAAGTGCAAGGTCTAGTGCTTGCAGTCCTTACAAATCAGTATATATAACTTTCTCTTTAGTCTTTCAGCTGTTAGTTAAAAATCTACTCAAAGGGATTCTGTGCAGGAAAGTGGAAAAAAAGTTTCTTTCCAGCAGCAAGCTGATTACCATAAGTGATGACATATCTAAATCTGGAAAATTTAAATAGATTTGTAAAGCCAAAGAATTTTGGAATGTTAGATTTACAGATTCATTTGCCACCATCACTCCGAGGAGCCTGGATTCTAAGTATATTAAGGATAACATATCTGTATGCTTTCATAAGCAAATCCCACAGAAAATCCTTAAGTTCCAGAGTAATATTCCTTCATTTCCAGTTCCCTTCCTTGCCTTTCTGCTTTTTTCCAGTATTTTTTTTATCTCTGAACATTCATTCACCAAGGGTTACAGTCAGTCAGTAATGCCAGACGTTGGGGTTTCTAACTTCTTCTTGTTCAAAAAATGCATGCTGATGCAAACTGTGTTGCTCTAGCAACCTTTTAAGTTAATTGGAAACACATTTAAACAAACTCTCCCTGATTTTGATCATCTGCCCTGCCATTACCTTTGATTCTTTACTATCGTAGGTTTGAATCACAATCTAGAAAAGTGAGATTTACAGTTCATCCAGATTAAAAAAAATAGGATGTCATTCTGAATTCAGTCTTGCAAAAAGAGTTTTTTTTTATCATAAGAAAAAACAGAATGTACATTGCATTTCTTTAAGCAATTTCTTGGTCAGCATGTCTGGCAGCCATTACATATCTCAAGAGCCTGGGATGTATGTCTTCAGTCATTTTGAAAACATTTACTGCTATAGTCTGTACAAAAAAATCTAGAGATACCTTGGGAATATTTAGGAACAAAATCAAGATTCATTTACAAGATATTTTTTTATTAACTCCTGTTGATGTCAGTGATTCGCCAAACCTATTGGAGTCAGCAAATTTAGTTTTATCTGGGTAAACCAAACTACAGCAATCTTTACACAACTTCCGTGACTGACATCTAGTTCTAACTCTAACCAGAAAAGCACACCAAAAAAGAAAATGTTAACACTACATTTTGCATTATAGTATTTTCAAATAGTAATGAAACCATTAGTTCTTCCTAGTATGACATATACCACAATAGAAACCCACAGCAACTCATTCAAACCAGTTACACAAATTAGCAATGATAGTTTGAACTAGGCTTTTTTATCACTGGGTTTAATTATTCACGCTCTTTGTATTCCCCGCCATTTGGATACCCTCACAAGTTCATAGGTTCATAGGCAGGTACTAGGCTATTGGCCCTAGGGCCTATATAAGTCTAGCCAAAAGGTACCCTGGCTTTTGCCACCCAAGAAAATTATTTTCCTGTGCCCCTGTCAAGCAGAGCCACAGAAGTGATCCCCGGAGTGAATTTCCTATCTCCCATCCAATCATCAAGATTTTTCTTGACGAGTGCTAATGAGGAGCTTTGTTTGATATAGATAGGTAGCTTGTTCCAGAGTATGGGAAGTCTCTGAGACAGGAATCTATCCCTACAGCATGTTCTGTTTATTGTGGTGACAAGGTTTAGGTCCCTAGAGCATGTAGCTCGGAGAGATTTCTTTACATGGAGCATGTCCAACAGCTCTGGGTTTGACTTAGCTTTGTATGTTAGGCAGAGATCGCCTCTGAGTAGGCGATATGCGACAGAGTAAAGCTGGAGTTTTTTGAGACAGTCTGCATAGGGCATCTGTTTGAGGCCGATAATCCTCTTTGTGTGGTATTTCTTTGGCCTTTCCAGTTGTTGTAGATGTCTTGTGAGGTACATACCAAAAGGGGCGTTGTACTTTATAATGGGTCTAATGAATGATGAGTAGAGGGGAACAATGACCTCTTTTTTCCTGGATGAGAAACCTTTTGTGATGAGGTGTGCCACATAAAAGGATTTTCTGACTACTGTGGCAATGTGATTATCAAAGGAGAGACTACTGTCCACCTGTGTCCCAAGGACTCTTATCACACTTTCAGTGTTAAGTAGACTACCACCTATGTGGTAGTTAATGGTTACAGAGTTTTTACCAAAAGGGATGACAATGCACTTTTTGGCATTGAGCTTGAGGCCATGGCTTTGACACCAGGCATCTTTCTCAGTGAGGCCCTTTTGTAGCATGTCCACATTGTTAGAAGATTTGATTATGGCTCCTAGTTTGCATTCATCTGCGAACTTTCTTAGCCAAAGACCTTCTGTGTTAGCCGGTACTTCAGAGAAGTAGATGTCAAACAGGAGAGGACTTAGGACTGAACCCTGTGGTACTCCACTTGTCACTGATCTGAAGTTGGATTTAGAGTCTGCTACTTTCACAGTGTGGGTTCAGTCAGTGAGCCAGTTAGAAACCCATCTTGTGACATAGGGATTTATACCTAGTTTAGTGAGTTTGTCTATAATTCCAGAGTGGGGGATGGTGTTGAAAGCCTTGGCGAGATCTAGATAGGCTGTGTGTACCACTTTACCCTCATCTACAGCTTTGGTAACCGCTTCAAAGAAGTCTAACAGGTTTAGGAGAAATTATCTGCCTTTTACAAACCCAAACTGGGTAGGGTCCAGAGTTTGGAGATTACCAATGTTATTGTTTATAAGTTCCATGATGATACGCTCCATAGCCTTGCAGACCAGGCTTGTCAGGCTAATGGGGCGGTAGTTCCCGGGGTCTGTGGTGGCTCCCCCTTTGTGGAGTGGGATAACCATTGCTGTGTGCCATTCAGTGGGCACAAAGCCTGAGGTGAGGCTATGATTGAACATGGTACTTAGGTGAGATGCCAGTTCATTCTGTAGTTCATGTAGAACACAGCCTGGGATGTTGTCAGGTCCCATGGATGCTGTGTTCTTGGCTTTGGAGAGTGTGTTTTTTACCTGTGCAGCCATGATTACAGGTACTTTGCATTCTTTTGGTATAGAGATGGGCCCTTTAGGGGACGGGAGAGGGGTAAAGTTAGCACTGAACCCATCTGCCAGGATGTTGGCAATATCAGTTGGTTCTGTATATTTAGTGCCCATGTGCTGTAACTCAGAGCAGATCTCACAGCAGAAAGATTTCACAGACCCACAACTAGGAGTTCATCCAACTATTTCTGCCAAATCACTTAGGTGTGGGAAGAGTCACTGATACATCTCTTTATATTTCACTAGAATCAGAATTTGCCTACTTCTGCACAAAGAATTCTAAACACATTACGGCTAGAAATACTTTGACTTTATAATGTTTTATGGTTTCCCTCAGATTCCTTTCATTCAGAAACTGTTGCTGAAAAGCAAAAAAGTTAAGTATGCAAATTATAATTACTTGTTACAGACAGAAAAGCCTTGGCTAACCTCTATAAATAGCTGAAAATGAAATGTTTCATTTGTCACTTATTCAACACTGATTGGCCTTACATCAGCACTTCGTCGTCCATCCCTGTCTAACATTCTGTAGGCTTGTAGCTTTAGTAATTTACATTTACCATACAATTATCATTTATTTGCAGGGGACAATTTTTAATTTGTCTTACATGAGTCTGTCATGCATGAGACTAATAGACCTTCAGCCAAAAAATTTTATTTTTCAAAAATGAAAAAGTTTTCAGTTTGGTAACATGCTTTATAAGAGCCCCTCTAAATCAATGCATTTTATAGTCGTGGTTACAAAAATAACAATTTAAACATGACCAGGACAAAACAAAGGCATGAGTCTACTTATGATAGTAAAATTTGAAGTGGGATCACAAATGAGTTTAAAAAATGTTAAGATGGGCAATTCCCAAAAGTCTGTAGAGTAAAAAAGACTGAGAAAATTGGGGGACTTGGCTTTTTTCAATATTTAATGTTTACATGACTAACAGGTTTTATTCATTTTAAATAAAAATAAAAATGATTATTTAAAAAATGTCTGGGATTGCCATATAACACAGACTATTTATTTTTTGCTAACAGCAAACAACCTTCCAGAGCTGACCTGGTGTGTACTCCATAGATGGGGCTACTCATCTGAAACTGGCCAAATTCAGTGAACATGGTTTATTTTTTTTTTCTAAAAGATGAACAGTGACCGACAACTGACACATTAAGGAGACATCATGGAAGTAAGCTACTGAGAAAAGGGTTGCCCCATATTTACTAATTTGCTAACACATAAAAATGATGAGGTCAGAAATGTTGTCAACTACAAAAGATTTTATTTGATTTAACATAGGTTAATAGGTACATACTTTGCTAGCTGTCCTTGTGGGCCATTCTAAGCCTATCCAATTTCCCTTTCAAAGGTGATAATCAAGCCATGGATCTTGTGACTATGAGGAAAACACCTTAACCATCATACGCACCCCCAACACTCAGTACAGAATGCTTCTTTTTTTGCATTGTTATATTCAGAATACTAGCTGATATTGATGTAATTCAGGGAAATGAGCAATTACAAAGCACAACAACATACAAAAAATATATATACAGTTGTGATATACTCCACATGGACATATAGTGATGATTACAGAACAATATTGAGACAAAATACACTTGCTCATACAATATGAAATAACCATACTTCATAATAGTTGATATTTAGTTTTAAGGGTAACCCCCCCCCACACACACACACACACAAAAATGAAAGGTAAAATTGATGACACTCTGACTTTCCTAACTCATGATTGGTAACTCAGGTTTCCCATGATGCACTTAATTAAATCCTCGTACTTATTTGAAGATCATTCTGGCAACAAACATCTATTTTTTTTTTCAGATAAATGACCAGAATCATTATGAGAGGGTTTATTGTTTAAAAGAATGTAGCTGATGAGATTGTGTAACAAGCCCTATATTTATATAGCCCATTTACAATTTGTAATCAACTGGCAGTGTATATTACTCAGTAAAACGGTCACAGAAAGTATATTATGAGAATAACATTGCAAAGTATGTTAGTAAAACAGTAAGTATTAAATTATGTGTTGTTTTTATATTATAGAGCATGGAGTTATTGCCTAATGAAATTGCAAATGTGTTATGCTTCTTAAACAAGGAAATATAGTGATTCAGGGCACATTTTATACTAATGAATAATTAGCCAAGCAACACTGCTTTCTGTACACCTCTTGTGTCTACTCGGTTATACATTCATTTAAGTAAATGAAGCACATGTTTTATAATATGTAATCAGCCCTCAAACTCATGAAAATCATAAAACATTACACTGTTCTTGTATTTTTATATTGACAGATATAAATTCATGCTTTACAAAGATGTTTGTGCAATATTTTTTAATGAAATCATCATCATCATCTTCTTTTGGCTGTTCCCTTTGGGGATCGCCACAGTGGATCATCTGTTTCCATTCCTTTCTGTCCTCTGCATCTTGCTCTGTCATACCAACCACCTGCATGTCCTCTCTCACCACATCCATAAACCTTATCTTAGGCCTTCCTCTTTTCCTGTTACCTGGTAGCTTCATCCTTAGCATCTTTTTCCCAATTTACTCAGCATCCCTCCTCAGCACATGTCCAAACCAATGTAATCTTGCCTCTCTGGCTTTGTCTCCAAACCTTCCAACCTAGGCTGACCCTCTAATATACTTATCCCTAACCTTGTCCACCCTCATCACACCCAGTGCAAATCTTAACATCTTTAACTCTGCCACATCCAGCTCAAACTCCTGCCTTTTTGTCAATGCCACTGACTCCAACCCATATAACATAGCTGGTCTCACTACCCTCTTGTAGACCTTCCCTTTCACTCTTACTGGTACTCGTCTGTCACAAATCACTCCTGACACTCTTCTCCACCCACTACATCCTGCCTGTACTCTCTTCTTCACCTCTCTTCCAACACTCACCATTACTCTGAACTATTGATCCCAAGTATTTAAACTCATCCACCTTTGCCACCTCTACTCCCTGCATCCTCACCATTCCTCTATCCTCCTCATTCACACACACACATATATTCTGTCTTAGTCCTGCTGACCTTCATTCCTCTTCTCTCTAGAGCATATCTCCATCTCTCCAGGGTCTCCTCCACCTGTTCCCTACTCTCACTACAGATCACAATGTCATCTGCAAACATCATAGTCCACAGGGACTCCTGTCTGATCTCATCTGTCAACCTGTCCATCATCATTGCAAATAAGAAAGGGCTCAGAGCTGATCCTTGATGCAATCCCACCTCCACCTTAAACGCATCCATCACTCCCACTGCAGACCTCACCGCTGTCACACTACCCTTGTACATATCCTGTACCACTCTTACATACTTCTCTGACACTCCCGACTTCCTCATACAATACCACAACTCCTCTCTAGGCACCCTGTCATATGCTTTCTCTAAGTCTACAAAAACACAAGGCAACTCCTTCTGACCTACTCTGTACTTCTCCATCAACACTCTCAGAGCAAACATCACATCTGTAGTGCTCTTTCCTGGCATGAAACCATACTGCTGATCACTAATCATCAGGTCTCTTCTTAACTTAGCTTCCACTACTCTTTCCAATAACTTCATGCTGTGACTGATCAATTTAATCCCTCTGTAGTTACTACAGCTCTGCACATCACCCTTATTCTTAAAAATCGGTACCAAAACACTTCTTCTCCATTCCTCAGGCATCCTCTCACTTTCCAAGATTTTATTAAACAATCTGGTTAAAAACTCCACTGCCATTTCACCTAAACACCTCCATGCTTCCACAGGTATGTCATCTGGACTAACAGCCTTTCCATTCTTCATCCTCTTCATAGCTATCCTTACTTCCTCCTTGCTAATCCATTGTACTTCATGATTCACTATCCCCACATCATTCAACCTTCTCTCCCTCTCATTCTATTCAATCATCAACCCCTCAAAGTACTCTTATCTCCTCAACACACTCTCCTCGCTTGTGAGGATGTTTCCCTCATTATCCTTTGTCACCCTTACCTGCTGCACATCTTTACTAGCTCGGTCCCTCTGTCTAGCCAATCAGTGCAGGTCTTTTTCTCCCTCCTTAGTATCCAACCTTTCATACAACTCTTCATCTGCCTTATCCTTAGCCTTTGCCACCCCTCTCTTTGCCATGACCTCATCTCCTCATACTCCTGTCTATTTTCTTCATCTCTCTGACAATCCCACTTCTTCTTTGCCAACCTCTCTCTGTATACTCTCCTGTACTTCCTCATTCCACCACCATGTCTCCTTGTTATCCTTCAGATGTCATACCAAGCACCTTTCTAGCCATCTCCCTTACTAGCTCTGCTGTAGTTACCCAGCTATTTGGTAACTCTTCACTGCCACCCAGTGCCTGTCTTAACTCATCCCTGAACTCCACCTCACAATTACCCTTTTTCAATTTCCATCATTTGATCCTTGGTGCTGCTCTCACACTCCTCCTCCTCTTCTTGATCACCATCATCCTACAAACCACCATCCTATGCTGCCTAATACACTTTCCCCGGTCACCACTTTACAGTCTCCAATCTCTTTCAAACTGGCCCTCCTACATAAGATATAATCCACCTGTGTGCATCTTCCTCCACTCTTGTATGTCACCCTATGCTCCTCCCTCTTGTTAAAATACATATTCACCACAGCCATGTCCATCCTTTTCGCAAAATCCACTACCATCTGACCTTCTGCATTCCTTTGTTTAACACCATACCTACCCATCACTTCCTCATTCCCTCTGTTCCCTTCACCAACATGCCCATTGAAATCTGCTCCAATCACCACTCTCTCACCCTTGGGTACAGTAATCACCACTTCATCCAACTAACTCCAAAATTTTTCTTTTTCATCCATCGCACACCCATCTTGTGGAGCATATGCACTAACAACATTCATCATTACACCATCAATTTCCAGCTTCATAAACATCACTCTTTTCACCTCCAAAACACTCTTAGCATACTGTTACTTCAGGATAACTCCTACGCCATTTCTCCTCCCATCCACACCATGATAAAACAATTTGAATCCACCTCCAATACACCTAGCCTTACTCCCCTTCCATCTGGTCTCTTGCACACACAATATACCAACCTTCCTTCTGTCCATCATATCGGCTAGCTCTCACCCTATACCAGTCATACTGCCAACATTCAAAGTTCCGACCCTCACTACCACAGTCCTAGCCTTTCTCCTCTCTTCCTGCCTTCAGCCATGCCTTCCACCTCTTCTCCTCCTTCAGCCAACAGTAGCCCAATTTCTGCCTGCACCCTGTTGGCTAACAGTACTGGTGGCAGTCGTTGTTAACCCGGGCCTCGACCGATCTGGTATGGAAATATTTACTGGTGTCCGCATGAAGTATTTGGCGAAGTTTTATGCCAGATGCCCTTCCTGGCGCAACCCTCCTCAGTTATTCAGGCTTGGGACTGGCACAAAGAAATGCACTGGCTTGTGCATCCCCAGTGGCTGGGTTTAATGAAATGTATGTATAAATCTAACGTCAGAATGTAAGCTTTTATATTTTGTTCTACACTGAATGATAATTCTATAGACCAGTATATGAGCTCAAGGCATTACTGAATATGGGGCAAACATTTAACTTTGGCAGGATATGTGGATTTTATTTTTAACTCAGAGTAATAAATTCATGTTGTGTTATTATTCGCACTGCGTTTTTCTTGTTGCACGTATGTGTATGTTCTGCAGCTTAGTGAATACCCCATGAAATGAGTATCAAAAATCACCTTTCCTCACAAAGCAGCAGCAAATTAGTGCAATATACAGAAAAACAGATGAAGCTTCTTCTGTGACTACTGCTTCTAACGTGGGAGGAGCACCAGATTAACAAGGTCGCTGATAGACCCGCAGCTCTGAGTTCACAAGTCTGAAATAGGCCCTGCAGTTTCCACTCCCAGTTCAGTCTGAATTCCTGTGCTACTGTCCTACCAAATAAATAAGATCCTTATAATTTCAGCACCAGGCCCATATGGGTCCTAATCTAGCAATGCTTGGAAGTAGACAGTTTTGTCCGGATCTCAAAGTCATGGCAGATTTAAGAAAGGATGGGGCAGGAAGTAGATTTTAGTTTAACTTCAGTAACCTGAACCTGTATATCTGTGTGATTTGTGAAAGTCATTTTAGCTATCCAAGATGTCACAAGCCAACCCCTATAAACAACATTTAATGTGCAGTGAGTATACTCGCCTACCAAACATCCAAACATACACTTAAAACCATATGGGTATAAGATTAGGCAAGTGTATAAAACAGGCTTCATCAAATTTCTACTGACCATTTGTTTATCTAAGGAACAGAACAACTAACTCTCAGTGAAGAAATCCCAATCCCCCCGCGCCACAAGCTCCAGAGATCACAACCTTATTACCACAATTAACAGAACATGCTGGAGGGACAGGTTCATCTCCCAAAGACAGCCCATACTCCGGAATAAGCTTCCCATTCATGTCAAGCAGAGCACCTCACTGGGCCTCTTCAAGAGAAATCTTGATGAGTGGATGGGTAACAGAAAGTTCACTCCAGGGATCATTCCAGTTGCACTACTGGATATGGGCACTGTGAACTAACATCAGGTGGCACAGTGCCTGAGCAATTTTTTTTTGAGCTAGGCTTGTAAAGGCTCCAGGGCCATTAGCCTAGTACACACCTATGAACCTATGAAGATCTGGATGGTTTTGTTTAACAGCATGTTAAGAAGAGATACTCTCTTTATCCACCATTCTGGAAGAAAGCAGTGGTAGCTGTAATACCTAAAGAGAGTAAAGATCCATCAGATCCAGCTTCATACAGGCCCATTCCAATACTAAACCATGATTATAATGTGTTCATGTCTATAATGGCTAAAAGAATGGCAAAAGTAATGCCAAAACTGATAGATATGGATCAATGTGGTTATGTGGAGGGAGGCAAACATTTGACAACATTAACAGATTTAACACGTTTTTAATTGATTAATTGAACAATTGAATGGTTAATTGAGAGGGACTTGTTATAAAAACAGTTTTGAATTTTGAATTGTTTTCTGAAGAAGCATGTGGACAAAATCATTTTAATAAAAGTTTGTACACTAATTCCGTGTTTTAGTTTTATATATCACCTTGCCTGTATTGTGCCATCAGGTCCAATACTTTTCTGGTCAACATTAACAGATCACTGATGCACCAGAGGGAAGCAGAACGTAAGAAAATATCATTGTTGATGGTGGGTCGTGAAGCAGAGAAAGCATTTGACAAAGTAGGTTGGGACTTTATGAGCAGGGCAATGGAAGCATTTGCATTTTCTGAAAAAATTACAAGGTTGATTAGGAGGATATATGATGGATAGGAGGCAAAATGAAAGTGGATGGGGTCCTTTCTGATAATTTCTGCTTGAGCAGAGGAACCAGGCAGGGGTGTCCTCTTTCCCTTTTATTATTTGCATTATATTTAGAACCACTGACGAAGAAAATAAGGGATTCAGAAATTCAAGGATATAACTGGTATGGTAGTCAAGAAAAGCTGGCTTTATTTGCAGATGATATTATTTTATACCTAACAAGACCAGAAAAATATACTACAGTGTTGTGGGACATTTTGAGACAGTTTCAGATCTTTTCGGGATTCAAAATTAATGAAGCTAAAACAAAGGTAATAGCAGTAAATTATGTATCCACACATGAACTGATTCAGGAATACCCATATTTATGGGGACATGATAAAATGAAGTATTTAGGAGTATGGATTAAAAGTGATTCTAGTGTGGTAGTTAAGGATATGTGGGAAGAGACTAAACAAAAGATAATGCAAAAAGTGAGAAAATGGAAGCTTTGTGATATGGATGTGGATAGTAAGATACAAGCAGTTAAAATGTTTTTAGTCCATTTAGTATTATACACAGGCCGGGCATATTTTTATCACTCAGAAGAGAAGTTGTGGATCCCAATAAATAAAGAGCTGAAAGACTTTATCATGGGAGGGGAAGACAGCAAAAGTCAAGCAGGATAAACTAATTCTTCCAGTAGAACAGGGTGGATTAGGATTACCCAATTTGATTAGGATTACCCAATTTGATTAGGATTACCCAATTTGAAGGAGTATTTCAGAGCTACACAGTTGAGACTCCTATACATAGCACAGGCAGAAAACTATAATTCAAAGTGAAAAGGGATGATGATGCAACAGGGGGGGGGGGTCTCAAGAAACAAGGAGAGACTGGGATTTTGGATGTAGGACTTTAAGGAGAATAACAATATAATCATACAGAATATTATATCCATAAAGTAACAGAACGTATTCTAAGAACTAAACCAACATGGGAATGGAGAAAGGAGATTCTGCCGATATGGATGACTGAAATTAGAGATACAGATAATAGGCAAGAGGGGGCTGGAATTTATTGGAGAAAACTGGCAAAGGAACCAAGGTATTGGGAGCCAATAACTAGAGAGGGAAAGATGATAGAATGAGAAGCCACCAAGAATTTATTTGGTCTGCAGGGATTCCTTGCGGGATGCAGTGTCGGAGATGCAGGGTGGGCAGATTGGTCTGATGAAGGAGATGATTTTTCTGAGTTCTGCTACAGAATTGAAATTGCCTAGACATGGTAAGGTATTGCTGTGTCTAATAATGGTGGCTGCCAAAAAAGCAGTTACTAGAAAATGGAAATCAAAATCGAAACCAGCTATACTGGAAGTAGTGAATATAGTAACAGAGATAAAACAACTGGAATTGAGATCTTTAGAAAAGGATAGGAGCAAACTACATAGGAAAAATGGGAATTGTGGGAACAATACATACAAGGGAGGAATTAGGTTTAAAAGGTGTCCGGACTTAAATGAGCTATGTAATGTTTGAGTGAGAAAGATTGGCTAGATTATAAATGATATATAATATTTGCAACTGGGAGTGTGTCAGTATGGTTTGTGGTGTAAAATGCTTGCAACTAGGATTGTGTCTGTGTGGTTTGTTTTCATTTATATAAATGTATGATTGCCTATGTCATAAGTGATAGTTAAATAAAGAGGAGTGTTGTTTATTAAAAAGGCAGGAAGTGAATAATTTATGTAATATTGCTTAGGTTATATAATATATAGCAATATACGTGAAGTATAATGTTTGTTATGTTAATAAATATTTATTTGTTTATTTATTTATTTTATTTATTTACAGTTTGTTTTCCAGGATAGTCCATTGGGCCAAAAGAGCCCATTTTCAATGGAGTCCTGGGGAGAAAAGCTCCAAAAAGAGTAAACAAATGAAATAAAGTAACAATACAGCAAACCAACAAAACATTTGTAGTATACATAGTAATAGAAGCTATATTAACATCAGATTTAAGAGAGAAAACAATATATAAAATGCCTTTACAGAGAAAGCAGAGTATATACATATATTCACATGGTCTACAATAGTGATTTCTGGATTAAAATTCACAAAAGGAGTGACAGTGAAAGAAGGATGGAATAGAGTAATTAATAAGAGGAATGTGGGTGTAATGTAATAGAAGGAAGTCAGGAGGAATGGTCTAGGAAGAGATTTGATTACTTTTATATGAATGTAAATTTGCCTATGTCACAGGTGATAATTCAATACAGGTGTTGGAAAAAAAAGGACTTCCAAAGCTTTGATGACTAGGGCGGGTCAGAAAAAAAAAACATTCTCCATGGAATATATTAGTGATCACAGGTAACACTGCTACATTTGTGATAAGTGATGTCATAGGTTTTAGGAAAGTATTATTTGCAAAGGGACTTTCTTATAGTCAAAGCTATTAACCTTCATATTGTAATAAACAAATGAATGACTTGCTTACAAATGTACCTGTCTAGTTTTCTATTTAAGTAATGTTATCTCATATGCATACCTTTTGCATTCAGTTGTTTTGGTATTTATTTTTCCATTAGTAGTAAATATACTTGTGTATATTGGCTATTCCTTGAAAGAAGCAGTACTTCATAATTTACTTTTAGAAAGAATTTATTTTTATACCTTAATATGAAAGTTCATCAGGAACTATGTTTAAGCATGTAAAGAAACATGCTGCTTTGAGTAAATACTTCCTAAACTCCAGCTCAAAATGTATTAAGATTTTAATTACAGAAAAAACATGAAACAGTAGCTCTAATTTCACTGGCAGGCATTATATAGTTTTGCACATATATGACATTTTTGTGGAGAATCGTGAGATAAATGCTTTGATGATACCTCCAGTATCCATTTTCCAGGAACCTAGATAACTCATCTGGTACACAAACATTTAAAAAAAATGCTTCGCTCAAATTACTAAACTATAGCCTTAAAGTAATTAATGTCTGTTCTACCTAAACTATCAGTCTGGTTCTAGCCTTCTTAGCCTTAAGCATGCACTGTAACAATGTAGATGTTTAGCTAGTCATGTAAGCTATTGTATGAATTACAGTAATGTATACTACATAAGATGCATTAAGAACAAATGTAGATGCTCTTGGCAAAATTGAGAGCAATTTTTCTATCGACAGAGAGAGAAATGGAGGTTGTTACATAAATTATCCCTTCACAATGGAGTAATGGTACAATTACTTGCACTGAATGACTACATGAATTCAGAGGAGATGTGTGTGTGATGTTTTTCAGCAAAATAACATATTTTGCTGTATACAGATGTCCTTTTCAGTGTTTTTACTTAGCAGACTATGACTGCACCTTGCATAACAAGCCTTTATGTAGTTAGCAAGGTATGGAAGCTGTTAAAAAGTTAAAATCAGACCTGTGTAACTGATACAAGCTAAAGGAATGCTGCAAACAGAATACTGCATTTACTATGTTGCATTATTGTAACAACTTGATTCTCAGGTTAGCTGAAGATGCTCATGTGTATGTGAATCTCACAGTTTGGTAAAATTATTTGATTTTATGAAAACAAAGTACTACACATATACCTGTATGGTATTTCTTATTTGTACTTTTCAGTTGTCTGTGATATACTTCTTATAGGACAGGATGACGGAAAGCTCCCTGAAATACACACGTCAAATACGGAAACACGTAATGGAGCAAAAAGTGCATGTAACAGAACTCTGAATATGTAAGATGGAAAGCTTTTGTGTTGTCTTAAGGCTCAAGCATCAACATGTTTGCTTATTTCTTTTATTTCCACTGTGTGGCTTCAAATGAAATCAGCTACATTAGCATTCATTTGCCCAATTAATCACCTCCATTTCAGACATTATGGGTTCTCTCATGGAAAAGTGACTTGTTTGCTCCAGGGGAAGTGCTGAGACTTTTCTTTGTGCTGATGTAACTTGAAAATAAAATAGCAGCTAATAAGCATCTACTTCGGGTGCAGGAGTTTAAGTATCTTGGGATTTTGTTTGTTAGTGCGGGTAGAAGACATCAGGAGACTGACCAACAGATTGTCTCAGCAGCAGTACAATAGACATTACACATGACAGTAGTGGAGAAATGACAGCTGAGTTATGGGATGAAGCTGTGTCTGTGCCTCATCCTTTCCTATATTCATAAATCGTGGTTATTGATTAAAAACATGGGATTTTAAATATAAGTGGCAGAAATGAAGCTCGTTTGGAGAATGACTGGGCTCATTGCTCATGACAAGGTGGGGAGCTTGCAATCTGGAAGGATTGTGGATTATAGCCACATTGATCTTCCATGATGACAGCAGTTAGTTGGGTGGTTGGGCACTTTTTGAGGATGCTGCTTGGGTGCCATCAATAGGAGGTGTACCAGATGCAATCCACTGAGAATGGAGGAATTACATCCATCTCAGCCTACCTGCCTGAGAATGCCTGAAGGTCCCACAGGATCAGCTGGAGTGTTAGTGAAAATAGGAGAGTCTGGAGTATCCTGTTCATCATGCTACCACAGCATCTCACACCAAGAGAAGAGGTTCAGAAAATAAGGAAAAGGAAATTGATGGCGATGTTCAATTAATAACCTGTTTCATGTACATCAATTACATGATCGTCTTCACTGTCTGTTCTCTGTGCACATGGATCTGGATTGCAATATTAATTTCCTATGGCTCTGTCCTCTTCAAAGAAGGAAAAATACTATTTAAAGATATGGTTGAAGAGGAAAGATAGTTCCCTGTAGGGCATTCCTATCAAGTGTCCCTTATTTTTGCAGAACATCCCTGATTTTATCTTATATTTTACCCTGTCCCTTCTGGTTTTCTGGTACATAACATAGGATTGCAGTCAGACAATAATGCCAGACATTAAAGTTTCATACTTTGTGTTATTCAGAAATTGTATGTTGATACAAAACCTGTTGTGTTATTAACTTTTTAAGGGAATTACAGTAATATTTAAAACTTGCCTCTGCTTTTGTGCCTTTGATCTTCCAAACATAGCTGATTTGGCCTAATGGTGTGTTGCTCTGACTTTGATGCAGAGGGTCCTGGGTTCAATACTTGGTATGGGTATAAATTTTCCCTAATGTTACATCACTGCACTGCATGATATATCTTAAAATAAACACTGAAGACCCAAAGCTGATTTGGCTCTGGTTTAAAAGCCTGTGTTTGCGCTTGTTTCATGCCTTTCCTGTAACTAGTCTAGTCCAGATACAGATTTAATGTATCCAGGACTGTATGTAAGCTTTTGAGCCCCCCCCAGCCTTTCTGTGTTGGAGGGAAGCCTTCTAGCTTATCAATGGGAGTTATAAGTACTAGGTAGCCTATCTACCACAAGAGGAGTGGTTTCTGGCCCAGAAATTGTAGTTTATTGGCCGTTTGGGAGTTCTTCCATCTCTTTCAACTTTCTGGTTTAAAAGCCAGTGTTTCCACTTGTTTACCACCTTTCCTATAACTAGTCTAGTCCAGGTACAGATTTGCTGTATCCAGGACTGTGTGTAAGCTTCTGAGCCCCCCAAGCCTTTCTGTGTTGGAGGGAAGCCTTCTAGCTTATCAGCGGGAGAAGTAAGCACTAGGTAGCCTATCTACCACAAGAGGAGTGGTTTCTGGCCCAGAAATTGTAGCTTATTGGCCATTTGGGCAGTTTTTTTCCATCTCTTTCAACTTTCTGGTTTAAAAGCCCACATCTGCACTTGTTTCCCACCTTTTCTGTAACTAGTCTAGTCCAGATACAGATTTGCTGTATCCAGCACTGTTTGTAAGCTTCTGAGTGGTGCCAAAGTTTGCTCTTCAATTCTTCCCTTAGATCTGCTAGTTCTCTCCTCTCCTGCACTGTTACTAGCTTATTAGTTTAGCACTCTACCAGACTTCTTGTAGCAATTATTGTAGCACACAAAAGTGTTACCAGCACTAAACATTCCACAAAAAAACAGCCCAGGTACTTATTATTAATGCCCACCCCTCCAGGCATGTCTAAAGATCATTTCCCTGTGCTTTATCCTATTAACCTGGTGAACTTAGGCATCTTGAGGCAATGTAGCAATTGCCTCATGTACACTGACAACCCTCTCCTCTTACCTCCCAACACTCAGACTTGTGAGAGATGCACTTATATATCCAAATTGGAAGCAACACATTCTACAGCCAAGACTGGAATAGCTGGTCAAGAGGAGAAGGTCAACCCTTGCACCATACCACATGGAACACATAGCCCTCCAGAACACACACCAGCAATGTCTTCACATAAAAACACATACTACACACCCACCTTCGCTGAGGCTCTCAATAAAAATCTACCCAAACAGCAGAGACCTCCAAGGCAGAAACGCAGTCAACCACCACAACACAACACTAATCACGAGAGACACATAACTCTCCTAAACAGTGTGCCACTCAACCAATGCTCCTAAGGCAAAACAGCATGCCCAACACACTAGTCATAGGTGACTCGATAGTGAGGCACACTGATGTCCCACTCACTTGGTTGAATAAGGAGAAGGTAATAGTCAGCTGCCTGTCAGGCGCCAGGATCCACCACATAATGCACGCACTTAGGTCCCTCAACAACAGGTACAAATATGACTCTGTCATTGTACATGTGGGTGTGAATGACCTAAGACGTACCTCCCTGGACTACATGAAAAGAGACATGGAGGAGCTCTCGGATTATGTAGTCCAGGTGGGTATGACCCTAGCCCTGAGCAGCATCCTACCATCACCTTGAATGATACCACAGTACAAGCAAAAAATTATTGATTTCAACAATTGGGTAAGTTTCCGGTGTCATTCTAAGGAGATCCAGTATCTGACTGCCTGGGATGACATGATTGACTGACCTCAGTGCTTTGCCAGAGATGGCCTGCATCTGTCACCCCTGGGCTTCCGGATACTGGCCAAGGCTCTTGCCACCCCTAGAGTTCCTTTTTTTAGGCGGTGTTCCAAAGGCCAAATTACCACCATAACAGCTATAAACAAATGCAATCTGAGGGTCATGCTGCACAATGCTAGAAGTCTAAATCTCAAAATGCACTCACTCGAAACACTCCTTAAAATGGAGAACATCGACATTTGTGCTGTAACAGAGACCTGGTTCAAGGCAGCAGAAAGCACCCCTGCACAACCAGGCTATAACTCATTCCACACCATTTGGCCCCAGAACATGGAACCAAGCTCCAAAGGCGGTAGTGTTTCCATATTCATAAAGGATGCACACACCTCCAGACTGGTAGCCCAAACATAACGCATCTGAGATACTTCAGGTGCAGCTAACATTGGTTAAGTCAGCGATTCAGGTCATAGCCTGCTATAGGTCCCCAATCACGTCCCCAAGACTTACACTCCATGTTCCTTAGCACCCCGGAGAATATTTCGGTGCAAACTAACACTCTCATACTGGGTGACTTCAACTACCCCTCCATTAACTGGGAAAAATACTCATGTACCAATACACTTGCCCAATGATTTCTGGAATTCATTAGTTCCAATGCCCTGGACCAGCTCATTCTTACCCCCACTAGAGGTAGCAACATCCTTGACCTAGTCATTACTAACATGGACGACCATTGCTCTACACCAATAGTCAACTCCTCGCTGGTTAGATCCAACCACAAACTAATCACCTTGGAAATTCAAAACCCTCCCACCCCCACCAAGGTAACTACCATGAAAAACTTCTCCAAAGCTAACTTTGGGCTCCTAAAAACAGAGGTGACACACTTCATGGCACCCATGCAAATGAAGAATAGTTGCATGACTGCCAAATCATACACCATTGCACTGTACGAACACGTACACAAATGCATGGATCTTGACATACCCAATAGAACCAAGATGCTCTCCTCAAAAAAAAGGAAGCCAATCTGGTGGTCCCCTGCCATAAACAAACTCTACAACAAAAGGAGGAAACTGATGCAGAATAAGGTAAAGTCCCAAGACTGAAAAAACTCCCTTATCAGCCTCAACAAAAGGATGAGATCCCTCATCAAATCCTCTAAAGCTAGCTATGAAAACAGAATTGCAGCAGATAGTAAAGACAACGACAAGGCCTTCTATAGTTATGTAAAGAATCTCCACGGCAATACCCAGATTTGCTCTGAGCTACTGCACAATGGTTCCTCCTATACTGAGCCAACAGATATTGCCAGTATACTGGCTGACAGATTCAGTGCCAACCTTGCCCCCCACAAAGGACCAATCACAATACCAGTAGATTGTCAGGCACCCAGTATTACTGCTGCACAGGTTAAAACAGCACTGTCCAAGGCCAAGAATACAGCTTCTATGGGACCTGACAATATCCCCAGCTAAGTTCTATATGAACTACAGAGTGAACTGGCACCTCACCTGTGTGCCCTGTTCAATAACAGCCTCACCTCAGGCTTTGTCCCTACCGAATGGTGCACTGCTACTGTCATCCTTCTCCACAAGGGAGGAGCGACTACAGACCCTGGGAACTATAGCCTCTTTAGCCTGATGAGTCTGATATGCAAAGCTATGGAATGCATCATCATGAACCTAATAAACAAGGATATAGGGAATCTCCAAACTCTGGATCCTACACAGTTTGGTTTTGTGAAGGGTAAATCATGCTTGCTCAACTTGGTCGACTTCTTTGAGTCAGTCACCAGAGCAGTGGATGAAGGCAAGGTGGTTCATACAGCCTACCTTGATCTGGCCAAAGCCTTTGATACTATTCCCCAGTCAGGAATCATAGAAAAACTCATTAAGCTAGACATCAACCCCTATATCACTAGGTGGGTTGCAAACTGGCTCACAGATAGAACCCACAGTGTGAAAGTAGCTGACTCCAAGTCAGACTGTCGACCAGTCAAGTGTGGAGTCCCACAGGGTTCAGTCCTGGGTCCTCTCTTGTTTGGTATCTACTTCTCTGAAGTCCAGGCCAACATGAAGGGACTCTGGCTGACAAAGTTCGCTGATGATTGCAAGTTGGGAGCTATTATTAACTCCCCAAGTGATGTTGACATCCTACAGAAAGGAGTCACTAAGACCAACGACTGGTGACAGAACTATGGCCTTAAGCTCAATGCCAAGAAATGTGTCGTCATCCCCCTTGGGAAAAACCTGGTTCCCTTGAATTACCACATCAATGGTAGTCCACTGAACACAGAAAGCGTTATAAGAGATCTAGGAACAAGGTTGACAGCAACCTCTCTTTTGACCACCACTTTGCCACTGTGGTCAGAAAGTCCTTCTATGTGGCACATCTCATTACTAAGGGTTTTGCATCCAGGAAGAAAGAGGTCATTGTTTCCCTCTACTCTTCCTTCATTAGGTCAGTCATCGAGTACAATGCCCCATTTGGCATGTACCTCATTAGACACCTGCAACAACTGGAGAGGCTGATAAAGTACCTCACAAAGAGGATACTAGACCTTAAACACTTGTCCTATATGGACAGACTCAAAAAACTTCAACTATTCTCTGTCTCATATCGCCTGCTTAGAGGCGATCTCTGCTTGACTTACAAAGCCATGTCTGACCACGCTCTGTTAGAAATGCTGCATCTAAAGAAATTCCAATCCCTCTGCACCTAGGCATCAACCCCTATATCACTAGGTGGGTTACAAAGTGGCTCACAGATAGGACACACAATATGAAAGAAGTAGACTCCAAGTCAGACTGCTGATCAGTCACGAGTGGAGTCCCACAGGGATCGGTCCACAGTTCTATCCTGTTCAGCATCTACTTCTCAGAAGTCCAGGCCAACACAAAGGGACTGTGGCTGACCAAGTTTGCAGATGACTGCAAGCTGGGAGCCATTATTTACTCCTCAAGTGATGCAGACATCCTACAGGCAGGCCTCACTGAGACCAATGACTGCTGTCAAAACCATGGCCTTAAGCTTAATGCCAAGAAATGTGTCGTCATCCCTTTTGGTAAAAACACAGTTCCCACTAATTACCACATTGATGGGAGCCCACTGAACACTGAAGGTGTTATAAGAGATCTGGGGATGCAGGTTGACAGCAACCTCTCCTTTGACCACCACATTGCCACTGTGGTCAGAAAGTCCTTCTATGTGGCACATCTCACTACCAAGGGTTTTGCATCCAGGAAGAAAGAGATCATCATCTCTCTCAACTCTTTGTCATTAGACCAATCATTGAGTATAATGCCCCATTTGGCATGTACATCACTAGACACCTGCAACAGCTGGAGAGGCCACAGAAGTACCTCACGAAGAGGATCGTAGGCATTAAACACATGTTCTACATGGACAGACTCAAAAGACTCCAGCTATTTTCTGTCTCATATTGCCTACTTAGAGGCGATCTTTGCTTGACTTACAAAGCCATGTCTGACCCAGCTCTGTTAGAAATGCTGCATCTAAAGAAATCCCAATCTCTCTGCATTACATGCTCCAGAGACCTCAGCCTCATTACCACAATCAACAGAACATGCTGGAGGGACATGTTCATAACCCAGATACTGTCCATGCTATGGAATAGACTTCCCATACATGTTAAGCTGAGCACCTCACTAGCCTTCTTCAAGAGAAATCTTGATGAGTGGATTAGAAATAGCAAATTCACTCCGGGGATCACTCCAGTGGCTCTACTCGACAGAGGCACTAGGAACTAAGGTTGGGTGGCACGATGCCAGGGTAATCCTACGGGCTAGGCTTGTAAAGGCTCCAGGCCCATTAGCCTAGTACACACCTATAAACCTATTATTTGGTTTTCTAACTAATTCTTGGGCAAAGAGCTTGAGAGCTATGCTACAGGATGAAAACTGATGTGTGTATTTTGAACAAGTATTCATTACCTTAATAAAAAGTGGTGCCTTGGAAATAAATCAATTAGCCTTCTCAAAGACTCCTATCAACTGATTTTCATAAACAGGAATAGCCGTAAATTAACCACTTCTGTTGTAATTTGCACGTGTGTGCGTGTGTGTGTGTGTGCGTGTGTGTGTGTATGATTATTTTATACAGCTTTCACAGACAGCATGTGTATCTTCTACTCAGTAAATGCATTTCTTTGGGAATTCAAAACATAGCCAGAATATTGGTTTTGCTCATTGTAGGCCAGAGCTGTAGCAAACTGAGTGATGTATGAATGGCTATATTCTTCTACACAAACGACAGCCACCAGACAACCATCTTAAGGAAGGAGAAATGGGCAAGAAAGACTGGCAGACTATTTTTAGTGTGGTTCTCTTCCATACAAATACTGTTGAATCACACTCTGTATCAGACTAGGAGATATTCGGTCAGTGAGAGCATAATTCTATTCCACAGCTGTCAAAGATCTTGAAGTAAATGCAGTTTTTTTTTTTTTAAGTTCAGCCTCATTACTGCCTTAGCATCTCTCAAAATTTTCCTAGAGCAT
Source organism: Protopterus annectens (assembly GCF_019279795.1). Lineage (NCBI taxonomy): Eukaryota > Metazoa > Chordata > Ceratodontiformes > Protopteridae > Protopterus > Protopterus annectens. The sequence continues at coordinate 203,686,065 of NC_056745.1, forward strand.
TACTTTGGTAATCATCATCATAGCTGTAACAAAGGCACAATCAAGTTAAGATTGCATACCAATATTCCAGAGACAGTTGGCTTAGCCGCTCCAAAAAAAGTAAGACAGTTGTAGTATATAGTCAATAACAGCTTACCACATTCTTTCATTTTCATCTGTGAAAAGGTTTTGGTAGGTCAGTCTTCATGACATGTTTTCCCCATTTTAGTGATACAAAAATGTCCCTTTTCATGGTAATAAATATTGAAGAATACCCAGTTCCTTTCTATGACAATATTGAAATCTTCACAGATCAAACATATCTCCTGCATTTAATTTATTAATTACTGGAAAACCCTACCTCACTCACTCCACTTTAGATAATATTCCATCATCTTCTATCATCTTGAAATCTATCCCTACACTATCCCCAAGAGCATATGGCACTGTACAAGCTTTATGAAACTTTGGGTTAGACAGTTATCATTTTATTCTAGATTTTCTGACAATCATATCATGAAAATAATATGTTTTATGTTTTCCTGGAGCAAATACATACTTGCTATTTATAATACCCATCAGGTGCATTATTAACTGTTCACTCAATTACATTTTCGTCCAGCTCAGATGCATTCTTTGTAGCTGTTTTCATTGATATTATAAAATTCAGGGCAGAATTTAATGTTAAATCATTTTCCTGTAAACAGCCTTACTTGAATAATCTCAGAATACATGACACACACAACTCTGTCTCTTAATATTTTAGATAAATAATTTAAATAACTAACAATATCCTTCAAATCTTTTCTGCTACATATTAAAAGCAGAGAGTTGAAGTGTCACAGTGTAATCAATCAGATCTGTACATCTTATTTTATGGTAGCCTTCCTACTTAACTCAAATAAGCAAGAACATTAAGTCCAAGTCTTTTTCAAAACACCTTTATTGTTCTTTCCATTGATGAGTGGCTTCATCAAAGTGACCTGTTCAGAACTTGTTGAAGTTGCTTGAAATATGGCAGCTTTTCTGTGGGTAGTATTTCCTCTTCTGCTGTATATCTATAGTTGGTCTCATTTGACAACTGATTTATATTACGGAATGTGAATTGGTCTGCAAGCAACTATTGCCCCTTGGGTTCAAAGGATTTTGCAAAGTCTGTGCAATGCTTTAGAATGTTTTTCTTTTTGCAGATTTATCTGATGCAAATAAACTGCAACAACTTATATATTTTTGTTTCTGTCATATTAAGTGATTACTAAAGTTTATTTTCATTTTTTCCCAGTAAAATTCCTCTCTTTCAATATAAGCTGATCAGCTTTCTATAGCAACATCACAAAATGTATGCTGCCTGCCCTTTTGTGTCTGCCTCCCTTCCAGGATTTTGTAACACAGTACTTTATAGTATACAAAAGTTACTTTATGTAATATGCTTTTATGCCAATAATTACTTTGAGGGCCTGGTTTATGTCAATAGCCATTTGCTTCAAATCATCTTTCTGCCCAAAAATCACATTTCATCATTCATTCCTCTTAAAACTCTATCTTTTGTACCACTGAAAATGACTGGTACTGAATTTAGATAGATCAGTGACACCCCAACCCCACATGCAAAAATGGAAAAAAAGGGGTCGTGGATGGATAGATGAATTTCTTAATATAAATTACTGTATGCAACTTTCTCCTGCTTATATATTGACTAATTAGTATATTTACAAAAAGCACTTCTGCTCCCATGTATGTAAAAATCAATTCACTAACATATTCACAGATTGTCCACTTTATCACAGAAAGTAATTTTATACCTTTAATTCATCATTCATACAATGGTTACTCAGCTACCTTGCATTTTTGCACCAGCATGACATTTTCATTGCACCTGCAGTGCCAGTCTCTTTATTTTTTTATTTTCTCCTGTAATTCTTTTTTTCAAAATTTCGCACTGTAGCCTTGAAGAGCTACACTTATAGCCATCTCACTGTGTACCACGTTTAACTGCCTTTCTACTCTAAATAATATAAAGAAGGAAAGAGAAGTAGAGTGACCACTACAGTGTTTTATTTGTACTGCGAGGTTTTACAAAAGGTGCATAAAGACAGGTATGTGTGCACATGGCTGTACACGTTTAGTAACATCCATGGGATTCATGCCAGGAGCATGAATCCTACCACAAAGAAACCACTTAAAACTACAAAAATATCAACAAGAAACATTTAAAATACAAAAAAAAACTGAAAAGCAAAAACAAAAGAACCAATATTATTGCAAAACTTGTGAATAAAAACAATTCAGCCAATGTATTTTACAGGGGACTGCTGCTCCCACACATTCCTTATTTATGTATACTAACTTCATGGTTGCACTGTTCAGAGAAAGTAAAAAAACTGTCTTATTCCATAATATCATAGCTTATTTTTGACTAAACTGACTGCTCCATGCTTCAATGCAGTTAACACCTTTAAGAACTTTAATACCTTTTGATCACAAAACTTCATTCCATAGGATTTCATTAAAATGGGCTTCATGAAAATAACAAGGTCCTGTATCAATATGGTCCAGAACCAGCACAGATGTCCTTGGGAGACTTTATTGATTAGTAGTGATAGCTGAGAGTCACTTGATAGCACACTAAATCATCATCAGCGATTAATTAGGCAGATGATGCAGTCAAATGGAGCTGTTATTAATGAGTAGTACTTACTGTTATTTGGATAATAACAGTTAGATGGGGTACTCAGAAAAGAAATGGAACAAAGAGGGGAAAGAGCTGCCCTTTCTGTGGTTTGCTACCACTCTACTGTTTCTGCACTATAGTTCAATGGAAAACTATTAGACCACTCACCACTCTGTTTCCCATATGAATCACCAGGGCTCTAGTAAATGCAAAAGGTCCTTATTTTCCACATATTTAATACTTTGGTATTAACCTATGAAATATTAAGGAGCAAGTAGAAGCCATAGATGTTAGCAGGACCTTGCGAAGTTTCTGAAGACATTATAGGACTTCTAAAGATTTCCAAGAAACGTTCTTCAGACATTTATACTTTGGAAGCAATGATGTACCTTTTCCCATAGGACAGCCCTACTCACCCATTGAAAAAATAAATCATCTAAAGATTACTAAAAATTAAGCAGAGCATTTAAAAAAAATAAAAACATTTGTTGCTTAGAGAACAATTAACCTAGAAAGTCAGGTATTTATTAAAGAGATAACTAGCATTATCACCTCATAGCAATAGGGTCCTTGGTTCGATTCTTAGATGGGGTGTCTTTTGTGTGGATTCTGCATGTCCTCCCTGTGTTTGTGTGGGTTTCCTCTGGTCTCACTAGTATCCTGTCAGTATATACAACTGTAAATAAAGTGAACGCAAACATTTGCATGCAACCATTCAACAAGTCATTCTATTTTGCCCTACTCAATATCTTCCTGTTTCTGACATTCTTTTCTGATGTTTTTCAAGTGTCATTCATCATCACCTTAGTGTGCATGTAATGTCAGACTTGCACTGTCTGAATAGTTTGTTTTAAATTCTCTGCATTTTTTAAATATTACTACATTTATCTAGTTAACTTGTAACCATGGTTTAAGTTACTGGACTACTTCTATGCCTTTGCATGTTGCTTCTGTGACCAGGTGGAATGCAACCTCAATGTTTTCTCATGTTCAAACGTATACAATAAACAAATACACCCAATGATTTATGAGACACTTACAAAAGTCACTTCAATATTGAATTCTTTTCTTGCATTTAAAATATTTTGTTTATTATTCTGAACATCTACTATAACTAATGAGACATAACAGCTTCTAATCTCTGCTGTCCATAGATTCCTTACTCTTTTATTCTTTGTACAGTCATTTAGATTAGCTGTCATCCTAGCAATGTTCCAGGCAAATTAAGACTGCCTGAAAGCAGTGGAAATGTCACAATTCCACCATGAAAGTGAGTTAGCCTTCAGTTCCGTCGATTTCATTGAGGTGTGCAGGCTGTCGATAACTCGAGGCTGAAGCAATGTCATCTGCACTCTGGATTAAACAGTGTTGACAGAACTGTGACAAAAATCAGCAGAAAGGCCTCAAGGCAGAGCTCAGTCAGGTAACAAAATGTGTAGCTAACACTTTTTGAACAATATTTCATTATAAATACGTTTTGAATATTGGGAGATACAAAATAAAAATAATTCACTAAAAGGCTTGACCAAAATTTTTATTCTAACTAACATGATTAGTCTAAGTGCTATGAATCTGGAATTTGAGAATGCAATTATTTAATTTCTCATTTGTTTTTTTTGTACACATATGTATAAGGCATATTCGGTAAAGAAAGGGCTACAGATGTTTGGCAATATAGCATAACATGTAAATGAGGTAGTACTGACAGCTCACCTACACAGTGTAGTATTCTATCTAGTTGATAGTTGGATTTCTGTAGTTAAATTTTATAGCATTAAAGTATCACTATGGTGAAAAATTGTTGCTGTTACAAAATGACAAAGTTACTTGAATATTAGGATTTGTGTTTGCATGCATTTTGTGAAGCATAGAGATGTGTGTGTGTGTGTGTGTGTGTGTGTGTGTGTGTGTGTGTGTGTGTGTGTGTGTGTGTGTGTGTGTGTGCATAAGAGAGAGGGTGAGTGAGATTGAACGCGGGCAGCAGTAGCAGTACTAAAGAGGTTTACATACCTGTGGACCTTTCAGCTAAATAAATCTGGATAAATCTTAAAATAAAGGGGGAACCAAGGCTCAAAAATTGGAATAGATTTTAATTATTGCTCATATAAAATTACAAACTTGCTTAAATAAAAGTATTTGACTTTGCAGTTTTAGTCTCCAATGACTGGCAACAAACCAAACATTTTAGGAGTAAGGGAACCAAAAAAATAAATACTAGGATATTTTTAAACTTATATTTTTTATGTAAAATGCTTCCTCGAACACCATTAACATAGCAAAGTTGAAACATTAGATGGAGGAACTATTTTACATCAAAAATATATATAAAAAATAGTAATTAAAAAAATAAAGTATGTAAAACACAACAGTTTTATAGACGGCCCAATCTGTAAGCTCAGTAATGCCCACCAGGGTGAGTGTTATTGCACTGAGCCTCAGAGCACCCCTGAACAGGCATTATTTTCACAATAACACACACCCTGTTGGGCATTAAAGCTTGCTAAATGTCTCCACATCACAGGAAGTAGCTAGTATTATTTTGTAATTTATTCTACCCAAAATGACCTGAAGTAAACTGCCAAAACACAGTTTTGTTTTTCATCAAGATGTTCCTTTTTCTACAAGCAGTCTGTGTCCCTAAGGGAAGTTTTGACATCCTTTTTATTTCATATTGCTTTTTCCATTTATTTAGAATAGAAGTACTCTGACTTTTGTTACCCTATTTAAGAATTTCTGGAGAGTACATTTGTATGTTTTTAATTAGTGACTCCCTGTGATTGATGTTTCTTGTTGTCTTCTAAGCAGACTTACATGGGCCCTTTTTGCCTCAGCTACAGAAAGAGTGGTTAAATCAGTTGCTTTCATGAAAGAGTAAAGAGTTCTTTAGCTAAAGCATCTCCTTCCATTCGCATACTTTGTCATCTAGCGGTGTCAGGTTTACTGAGGATCTCACACAGGTCTGACCAAAGAGCTAATTTATCAGTAGCATAATTTTACAACTCCAATCAATAGATCTATGCCTGCAGTTGGCAGGGAAGAACTCAGGGCTACAAATAATTTGATATGTAGATTTACCTGAGGCAACATTTTTACTTGTAATGGGCATTAAAGAATGCACAGTGAAATTAAATCCAAATGCAACATGTTGTACAGTGAGAAAGCTGAGTAGCACAGAAATGTCACCCAAGAGAGAAACAGACAAGTCATGCTTTGCTTGTACATGGTGGTCTAGCGATCATTTGGTGGGGTAAGTACATTCAAGGATAAGAGGATAAGGAAAACTTTTTTTTTATTGTATAACTCTGTTTTAAATATCAGATTACAATCACACACTTTAATGTTTCTGTGTTAAGAAAGAGATCAGAGACTCTCTGGTATCCTGGTAGTATATACAGCTGCAGATAAAGTGAATGGACACATTTGCATGCAACCCTTCAACAAGTTATTCCAGCTTAACCCATCTAGCGGTATCAGATTTACTGAGTATTTCTCCCAGGTCTGAAAGAAGAGCTAATTTTTCTCTGTAGTGTAATTTTACAACTCCAGACAGTCAATAAATGTATGACTGTCGTTGGAAGAGAAGAACTCCGTGCTACAAACAATTTGCTATGTAGATTTACCGGAGGGAAAATTCTGCTTCTGTGTTATGTTTTTTTCTTAACATTCACCCTCTGTTATGCATTGTAATCTGTCAGTTGCTTCCTCCAGTGTTCTATTTATTTAAAAAAAATAAATAACATGTCCATCCTCTTTGTGAGATCTGCAAATTCAGATGGCAGGAAACATTCCTTCTCAGCTGAGGTTGTAGATCTCATGCAGTCACTCCTGAAACATTTCAAATCCAATGGTTGACAGCAAAATATCACAAGAGTATTCTGAAAGTAGTAACAAATAAAAAAAGCTGTTCCGTATGTATACAAAAGGATAACAGACAGGAATGTTATACAAGTGGGCATTATTTTAGGCTTCTAGAAAGTTATGTATTGCAGTGGCCCAATGAGAAATATTATGTAGGAGATACTACCATAAAAGTAAGAAAGCAAATTCAAGACACCCAGGAGATATAAGAAATATTTGTACATCTAGTCTAGTTCCCATGTATTTTTATAAAGAACACAATAGTGATCCATCCAACTTAAAATAGTATCTTACATCTTGGATATCTACCTGAGTGTGTCTGACATATTATTCAAAACAGAAACATGGTTAATTTTTTAGAGCCAGCTTGCTTAAATAATGAATTACTAATGAAATATTTATTATAATTGCATATTTATTTATTAATTAATTAATGTATTAAATGCCGTTTTTGATTGGTTGTTCTTAATTAGTACAGTTATAAGTTGTGATGTAAGTACTGGTAATTTGAATATTAAAGGTGTATGCTGAGACACCAGTCTGTTTTACTGTAAGTGAATAAAAAGTTAATTTTAAGTTAAATTCTGGTGGCCAGTTTTAATTAAGATCGATATTTGCTTATAAGCATTTTGCAGTAATCAACAGAGTGCACCCAAAAGGACTGCTAAATACATCATGTTTTTATTTTATTTTTTTTTTCATTTGTTAACTTGGTAAGTAAAGTCGGTCTCTGATACTTTTCAGGTAAAACTCCACTGCCAATTGTTCTGCAGACCGTTGATCCGCTGTGGTGACCCCTAACAGGAAAAGCCTAAAGGAGAAGAAGACGACCCTGGTTGCAAGATTAAGGACAAATGCTATATAGTCCAGCCAATAAAACAGCATGTTTTTTTGAGATGTTGAAGGAAATTGAAGTACCTGTAAAAACATGATTACACAAGGAGAAATTTTCGCACAGACAGTGAGCAGATGTCAAGGTTGGACCACAGGTTCTGGAGCTGTGAGAGAAAGATGTTAGCCAGTGAGCCACCAGAAAGCTAACTGACCTTTTACAAATGTAGTGGTGGCACTACCATATGTTTCAGTTGGGTCTCCATGAGATAGAAAGGTCTTATGCCAAGTGGCCACTAGTGCACACCTTTACCTATGCATACTGTAGTCTGGATGTCTGCTCCAGGAGAAGAGCACATTCACTAAGGGCTATCCTTTGGAATATTCTAACCTGACATTTTCTTTATTTTTTTTAGAATAATTCCTGCTATTATGATGTTTTTGGGACACTGGAGTTCAGCCCAAGTGTTGTACCCCCCTCAGGGAAAGCTATTCCAAATGTTACAAGTGCCCAACATATGAGCTGATTTTTGGCATGGTCCTCTTCAATAGGCACAGTATTGCCACCAGGACTATTTGACTATTGCACAATCACAGCAGACAAGTTGAACTCAGTCAGAGTGTTTTCTCACTGAAATAATCATTTGTTCAAGTGGGGATCAAGACAGGGGGATCCTTGGAGTGCCTACCACTTTGCTGTTGGGCAAGGATGGTGGTATTCTAAAAAGGTATATGCACATCCCAAGCATGGGAGCTCAGGATTATATGAAAGCCATGTGAGATGGTACAAGAAGAAAGCACAAGAACGTTTGACTGGGTACACCCCTTTCAAAAGATCAGCCAGTATAATAAGCACTCAAGCATCTGCTGGGTACATTTCTTTGTAACTTTTTATATATCAGCACATTTTTATTTACCAAACAAAGGAGCTTGTTTTCTGCTTAGCTTTGTTATTACACTAGGAGAGAGTTGTGTGTAGGTAAAAAAACTTCTGTTATATAATTTTTGTTAACATAAAACAATAAGACACTTAACCTAGAGTCTTTGTAATCTCTTGCTTTACTACTTTAGCAAGAACACTTACTACCCTAGCCCTCCTTTCATATACTATAATTTGTGTTTTGTCCCTCTCTCTCTGTCTACATAGCATAATATTTTTCTTTTTGTTATTAAAATCATGAATCATGAACATGACATTTTTTTCTACCGAAAATGTGCTTTTGAACTTTGTAGTAAAATTATAGCACTGACAGCTCTTTATTATAAAATAAGCTTGTTATATATTCATAACCCAAAGTAATACAAATAAAAAACATTTTAACATTTTTCTCAAACTTTTATGTTTTGTTTTCATTTTTCTGAGTTTACGTTTCAGTTTGCTCTTATTTTCACCCCACACTGAAGTTACATATTAGTTACTATTATTAAATATCCCTCAAAGGCTGTCATTGTACCCAGTTCACAAAACAAGCTCTGGATAACATTTTATTTCTGTATCATGTAATATATATATATATATATATATATATATATATATATATATATATATATATATATATATATATATCAGAGAGTAAGCTACAAAATAATGCCACATATGATCCTCGTGTCCCAGTAAAAATAACGTTATTGCTGTAATTATTTTATAGTTAATTATTGTCTTTGCACTGTATGCATACATAACAAACAAAGGAAAGTAAATTATTTATCATTGTATGATTCTCCTTTCAACATTAGTGAAATAACTACAATTGCAGTATTGTATATACAATGACTTGAACTATTCATAATTTGTCTTAAATAAGGTATGCATAATTCAAAATTAGCTGTAGATAGTGAGAATAATTAGAAATATGTAGACGTGGGGATATTAACATCTTCAAATCATGGTAAATAAATGTCATCTTTAAGTAGCAGAATTGCATATACAATACTTACTTGAAAAAAATACAGAGGGGAAGGATCTTTCAGGAGCATAGTTTCTGTGCCAATGACTTTTGACCTGACACATTGCATCCATCACACCATTTGAACCTTTTCACTCAGTAGACCTAGGTTCACAGGTTCAAATATTTATAATAGGCAATCAGGCCAATTAGGCCTTTAGGAGATTGTTTGTCTTTTCGGCTTTTCCCGGTTAGGGGTCGTCACAGCAGAACTCCGGTCTGCTAATGATTGGCAGTCAATTTTTATGATGCCGAGTTGCCAGCCCGGTGACCAACCTTCAGCGAAGGCACGCCTATTCACACATGTCTTTCAGAGGCCACTCGACCACGGGGAGGACATGCAGACTCCACACAGAAGGCACTCCAGCTGAGAATCGAACAGGAAAACCTCTTGCTGTGAGATAACAATGCTACCACTGTACTAAACAGTGCATTTTCTAGTTCTTGTTTCCCCTGTCTATAAGGGGCTTGTGCCAACAGCAATGGAGTGAACTTATGGATCCCTATCCAGTTGATGAATTTAGTTTTAAACAGAGTTAGGGAGCTACTTTGTTTGGCATGAATTAGGTACTTAATCCGTAAGGAGGGGATCTTTTGGGAGAGATATTGTGCCACCAACATCATTTGCTGATATCACCAATATCATCTGTTAATATTTTCTTGTAAGTTTAAGTCCTTAGTATGATATTGGTGGAATTGCCAGATTTTTAAATATTTAAGATGTCTAACAGGGATAGGTCATTTGTTGCTATGGTGATGCTAGATCACTGGATGTTCTCTGTTATCAGCATTAAACTGACAACATCTGCCTTGTTTGAAAGAGAGGCTCCTTACCCGTAATACATATGGAGCTACATAGACTGAACACTTAGAAGCTATGTGCTTGTTTATGGTGTGCTGCCATGCGTATGCTGAGACTAAATAATAAACAAGAAATACTTTCACCCACATCTACTAGTTTGTGCTCTTATTTAAACAGCTGTTGAAAGCATCTCATTGTGACCATTACCTTAAAGTCCAAACAGATGTCACTGAATAAGAGTCTGTAAGAGACAGAGTACAATAAAAGAGCTTTCAGATGCTCTGTGTAGCTTAAAATCATACCAAAAATTGGTTTAGTCAAGAATATTTGAGGTTTGTCAAGTGATGTAATATGTTTTTACAGGCACATGTTGAAGGAGGCATTATATTATATTATATTATATTATATTATATTATATTATATTATATTATATTATATTATATTATATTATATTATATTATATTATACATCAGATTAAGGAGAAGTAGAGGTGGTCAATAACCTTTTTGAATCTCATGGATATATCTTTAGTCCTTAGTTGGGCTAAGTAGAAGGATTTCATTATGATAGTTGCTACATGGTATTTAAAGGAGAGTTCGTCATAGCTGTGTCAACACTGGGGGGAGTGTACTCTAAGAGGTAAGTGCAGGTGAATTCTTGTTTCCCAAGGAGTACAATACTGCATTGCTTTGATTTAGCTTTAGTCCACAGTTTTCAGACCAGACATTAGTTTGAGCTAGTCCTTCCTATGCTATGTTTGCTAGAGAATTAATGAACACATGATGTCTGCAGTCATCCACAAACTTTGTAAGCCAGAGAACCTTGACATCAGCTTGGTAAATTATAAAGAAAAGTGGACCCTGTAAGGAACCCTGTGGGGCATGACTGGTGGTCATCCTTTTAGAGGAGAATGTGTTGCCAACCCTGACTGCATGAGTTTTATCTGTGAGACACAAAGATATCCAGCAGATTATATAGAGGTTAATATTTAAGTGAGTAACTTTAACAATTATACTAGAATATGGGATAGTATTAAAGTCATTAGGCAGGTACAGGTATGCAGTGTTCACTGTCTGCCCTTTATCCAGTGCTTCAGTTACCTTCTCAAAGAAGTCCCCCCACATTTAAGAGACACCACCTGTCTTGCAGAGAGCATAATTGATTAGGTGAAATGATCAACTTATATCCTTATTATAAGTTCTGTGATGATATATTCCATTGTTTTGTATACAACACTGGTGAGACAAATTAGTCAATAGTTCCCAGGCTTAGTGGTAGAACTACCTTTGTGTAGGGCTATCAATATGGCCGTTCTCCAAGCCTCAAGTACATTGCTGGTAGGGATGATAAGACTGAATAGGTTTACAAGGTCATATGTGAAGCCATATTTGGTACTGACTAGAAGGACAACCTGGTACATTGTCTGGACCCATACAACTAGAGTTTTTGGTTTTGCAGTGGACAGTTAGGATTTGTTTAGGGGTAATTTAAGGGAGCAGCAGAAGTTGAATAGTACGGGGAGGAAGGGAAGCACAGAGGTGAGAGCATGTAGAAGCTGGAACTAAATTTGTCAGTGAATATTTTAGCTACCCTCTCAAACTTGGAACAGGTGATGCCATTTGAGACTAGCTCCATGTATTGTTGAATGCTGCTTCTGAAATTCCTAACACAATTAAAAACTGCCTTATGGTTCTGCTTGTAGGAGGCAGACATATTCAGCTCATAGCTATCTTCAAAAGTTTTGTTCTTACCCTGAGTTATTTGCAGACCTGTTTGAGCTCAGGTACAGAATTAGAGTATTTGACTTTATTCTTTAGTATAAGAAGCTTTTTCCTTTTGCTGTAGAGCCTGTTAATACCAGGGTTCCAACTCAGGGTCTCATTCCTGAATTTAACATCATACTTGCACCAGATTACCTCGATAAAGGAGTTAAGGTCAGCATAGAAGCTGGTCACATAGGTGGCTGTTTGGTTATGGGACCCCAGAAGGGGAGGAGGGAAACTTTTGAATTTCTTTAGGTTATCAATGAGTGTTTCATGTTTTGCCATAGCGTAATCCCTAAATCCAGTGCATTGAGGTACAGTTATACATAAACACACACACACATGTAATTGGGGAAAGAATGGGCTAGGTATGAGCAGTGCTGTTGTAAGAGAAGCTTGAGAGGTATTTGAACAGCACCATGACTTTAAAATGAGATGCAGGGAAGAAGGAATGCAACAAGGAAGTATCTATAGAATGACAAATAGAAGGAAAGGCCAAAACCAGAAGTGGTGAACTTTGAAACTCGATGCTTGTTTTCGAAGTTTTGTAATGCCGATTTGTTAAATGTTGTAGCTATATTAGCAAATGTTAGTGTTAATTTGGTAATATGAGTTCAACAATCTGAGTGGAGATCGCACTAAAATGGGGATTGGGAAATTTACCCTTTTCCTCACTGTAGCGCAATCTTGGAGCTGATATATATAATAAGCAGGAGGGGTGGGGGATATAGCCCCCCACACAGGAAGTGCAGGGGGCAGAGCCCCCCTGCAAAACTGTTTGAAATTTGCTGTTAGGATGTGGTTACTATGGTAACACACATAGTAACAGTGTGAGGGTGCGACGTCACCTTCTGGTTTTTCGAATTATGCCAAATGCGGAATTTGGAAAACCAGAAGTCGACATTATAAGTTCAACATTTGCTGAATTTCAACATTATTTTTGTTGAAGCAATCACTCGCAGAAGTGGGTTTCAACATTTTGATAGTAAACCTATATATACATACACACACATGTATATATATATATATATATATATATATATATATATATATATACATATATATATACATATATATGTATATATATTCTAATTATAAAGCTTGAAGTTTCAAAACTTTGAATTTCTTATGGTTGAGACCATATGATCAAGTTTTGAACTATTTAAATGGAGATCGATGTACAGCACAAAACAGGAAATTTACTGTTTTCCTCACTATAGTGCGATCTCGGAGTTGTTATATTTAATTAGCAGGGGTTGTGGGGGATGCAAGGTGGCTTGCCACCCTGCAAGAACATAAAAAATAGCTTTTATTTATTTATTTAGTTTCGAAGTTTTAAAACTTCGATCTTATGGTCTCGGTCATAAGAAATTCGACGTTTTGAAACTGAGCTTTAAAAGTAGACATATATATATATATATATATATATATATATATATATATATATATATATATATATATATATATATATATATATATATAAAATAAGATGTTTGCTACTAGCATAGGTTAGGCCAGAACATATGCCTTATTATAGGCACCTTTAGCTGTCAGTGTAGCTCTTGTTTAAGAACAGAGCTACATTACAAAGAAGTGCAACCATGCAAGGAGAAATTGTTGTCTTCTGAACTACATAATCCTGGCTATACCCAAAGATCCATATCTAAGAATGTAGGAGAATATTTTCTTCCAAATACTTAAGTATCAGTATAAGTGTACAGGTTAACTATGAGAGGTGTAGCAGATATAAATAAAGCAAAAGCAGTATGTATAGCATTTAATTCACAAGAGGGTAGAAAAATCTGCAGTCAGACCTCATCTCCAGTCTAAAACCAGCACTTTTCAACTCCAAACAATGGGCCAACTATGATAGAAATGCAATTATATATTAATGCTGCCATGCGTTACTGTGATAATGTGGTAATTCATGGGAACTGAGTTTTTTCCAAAGGGGATGATAACTCATTTTTTGGCATTAAGCTTCAGGCCATGGTTCTGACACCAGTCATTGGTCTCATAGTGGCCCTTTTGTAGGATGTCTGCATCACTTGGGGAGTTGATAATGACTCCTAGCTTGCAGTCATCAGCGAACTTGGTCAGTCTTCTGTGTTGGCCTGTAGATGCCAAACAGGAGAGTGCCCAGGACCGAGCCCTGTGGGACTCCAATTATGACTGGTCAACAGTCTGACTTGGAATCCTCTTCTTTCACTCTGGATCCTGTCTGTGATCCAGTTTACAACCTACCTAGTGATGCAATGATTGAGGCCTAGTTTGTTGAGTTTATCAATGATACCTGAGTAGGGAATGGTCTCAAAGGCCTTGGCCAGGTTGAAGTAGGCTGTATGCACTGCCTTACCCTCATCCACAGCCTTGGTGACTGGCTCGAAGAAGCCAACCAGGTTCAGCAGGCAGGATCTCCCCTTAACAAAGCCAAACTGTGTGGGGTCAAAAGTTTGGAGATTGCCTATATCTTGTTAAGCAGGTCCATGATGATACGCCCCATAGCTTTGCATACCAGACTCATAAGGTTAATGGGGCAATAGTTCCCAGTGTCGGTAGTTGCTCCCCTTTTATGGAACGGGATGACTGTAGCAGTGCGCCATTCATTAGGGACATAGCCTGAGGTAAGGCTGTGATTCAACAGGGCACACAGATGTGGTGCCAGTTCATTTTGTAGCTCATGTAGTATTTATTTTATTTATTTTATTTACATTTATTTACTGGGAAATTCCGACTGGACGCACGTCCTTTTTCAGTGGATGCCCGGGGAGAAAAGCTCCACATCATGTAAATGATAGAGATACAAAGTTGCAGCAATAGTAAACAACATTACAGGTTGTTGGCTTTAATACAATAACAAGATATTGATTATCAACAGTATATACAGTAAATGTTGCAAGTTAAGATAGTTTCTTGTCATTTATAATATTAATAACAAAGTTGTCAGACAAGATGTTAAAGTATGTAAAGACAACTAGCTATTTCTGACTGTGGTTAGTAGTGGCGGTAATATAGTTGGGTTAAGAGTCTAGGTGGAGGGGATAAGGGTGGGGGTGTTAGTCTGGATTAGAACAAGGACAAAGCCAGTGCAAATTTAAGTGGAATTTGAGCACAGTCTTGAAAAGGCTGTTGGAAGGTAGAGTAGTTATAGAGGGTGGAAGATTGTTCCAAAGTTTAGATATGGTACATGAAAATATGGCTTCTCCTGCTGAGTTTTTGGGTTTGATAACAGTGAGTTGATTTTTGTTGCTTGATCTTAGGGACCTAGTGGGGTGATAGGGTTGGAGAAGGGTTTGAAGGGAAGGGATGTTAAAGGGGTGATTAATAAGTTTATGAGCGATGGTGAGTTGATTAAAGTGAAGGAGTTGTGGGAGTTCTAGCCAGTTTAGTTCTTTAAGGGAGATACAATGATGGCTGTGGTAGGAGTTTCCAGTTGCAAATTTAGCAATTTTGTTGTAACAAACATCCAGCTTGTGTAGGTCTGTCTGTCTAAGGCTGGTAAGTATTGGGGATGCATAGAGTAGGGTGGAGATTAGCTGGGAATTGGCTATGGAGATTCTAGCTGCCTTGGTTAGGAATTGGCGGCTTTAATACAATGCACCAAGTTTCTTGTGAACTTTTTTATTGTGAGAGATATGTGGGTGTCATATCTAAGTTTGTTGCCTATTTCCACACCAAGTAATGTTGTGTGTTCTGATGGAGAGATGAGGGTATTGTCTTTGGCAAGAATGTTGAAGTGGGGGGTGTTTTGGAGGAGGATGCAGCCAGAGATATTATCAGGTCCCATGGATGCTGTATTCTTGGTTTTGAACAATGCAGCTTTTACCTGTGAGGCAGAAATGGTGGGTACCAGGCTTTCTTCTGGTATTGTGTTAGAGTCTTGGGGAGGGAGGGGTAAAGTTGGCACTGAAACGGTCGACCAGTATGTTGGTTATATCTGTTGGCTCAATATAGGAGGTGCCATTGTGCAATAACTCAGAGCAAATCTGGGTATGGCCTTGGAGGTTTTTGATATAGCTATGGAAGGCATTGTGGTTGTTTTTGGTGTCAGCCACAATTCTGCCTTCATAGCTGGTTTTAGAGGGTTTGATAAGGAATTTCAGCTTTTTATTGAGACTAATAAGGGAGGTTTTACAGTCTTGTGACTTCATTTTTTCCTGCAACAGTTTCTTCTTCTGTTGTAGAGTTTATTGATGGCTGGGGACAACCAGATTGGCTTCCTTTTTTTTGGAGGAGAGCGTCTTAGTTCTGTTTTGCATGGCAAGGTCCATGCATTTGTGTACATGGTCGTACAGTGCATTGGTGTATGATTTGGCAGTCATGCAGCTATTTTCCATTGGCATGGGTGCAGAGAAGTTAGCCACCTCTGTTTTAGGAGCCCAAATTTGGCTTTAGAGAAGTTTTTCAGGGTAGTCACCTTAGTGAGGGTGTAGGTGAGATTGAGATTTCCATGGTGATCAGGGAGGAATTGACTATAGGTGTGGAGCAGCAGTCTCCCATGTTGGTGATAACCAGGTCGAGGATGCTGCTTCCTTTAGTGGGGGTCAGAATGAGCTGGTCCAGGGCATTGGAACTAATAAATTCCAGAAGGCATTGGGCCTGTACACTGATACTTGAATAGTTTTCCCAGTTGATGGAAGGGTAGTTAAAGTCACCCAGTATGAGAGTATTGGGTTGGACCTTGATAGATTCCAGGGTGCTTAGGAGTGAGAGTCTAGGGACATGTTTGGGGTTCTGTAGCAGGCTATGACTTGTATCGCCATCTTAACTTGTTAGTTGTACCTGAAGTATCTCAGATGCATTATGCTGGGCTACCAGTCTAGAAGTGCATATCCTTTAAGAATATGGAGACACCACCACCTTTGGTGATTCCAGACGTATTCTGGGGCTGAAAGGTATGGAATGAGTTGTAGCCTGGGAGAGCAGGGGTGCTTTCTGCCTCTTTAAACCAGGTCTCCATTACAGCACAGATGTCGACATTCTCCATTTTGAGGAGAGCTTCAACGAGTGCATCTTGACATTTAGACTTCTAGCATTGAGCAGCATGACCCTCAGATTGCATTTGTTTGTAGCTGTTAGTAGAATTTTGGTCTTTGGAACACTGCCTAAAGAAGGCACTATAGGGGTGGCAAGAGCCTTAGCCAGTACCCGGAATCCCAGAGGTAACAGATGCAGGCCATCTCTGGCAAAGCATCAAGATCTACCAATCATGTTGTCCCAGGCAGACAGATACTTGATCCCTTTAGAATGACACCAGAAACTTAGCCAATTGGTGAAGTCAGTCATTTTCTGCTCGTACTCTGGTATCATTCTGAGTGATGGTAGAATACTGCTCAGAGCTATGGTCATACCTGCCTGGACCACATAATCCACAGAGTTCCATCACATCTCTTTTCATGTAGTCCAGGGAGGTACATCTGAGGTCATTCACACTCACATGAACAAAGACTGAGTCATATTCTTTTTCAGTTTTTATTATGATATATCTCAAAGTCTCATTCCCTTCTCTAAATGTGTCTTTGTATTTAGATGGTGTACTAGCACTGAGGAGTGCAGCACACAGCTCCTCATTCCAAAGGTCACCTCCAAGATGACCTCTATAAAATTTTCATATGGTTTCATTATGATGCACTACAGATTAACATTTCAAAATCAGAAAGAGTGCTGTTTGGAACTTCTCCCAAACTTTCAACAGCCCATCTGCTACAGTTCAATAATCTTTGCGTAATTCTATCAAAGAAAGTTAAATATCAAAACTGCTTAGTATCGATGTACAACATAGTGAGCTGGAAAGGTGAAAGGGTGGAGCTGAATTGCAAGGGCAGCGGCTTTCACATGCAGTCGGTGGCTACTTACTTTAACATCCATCTATGCAATTATGCTTTCTCAGAGAGAGTTATATGCCATGGAAGAGACTACCTGAGTAAGTGATGGGTTATGAAGACACGCAGGCCTTCGTGAGGACAAGGAAAAACAGGAACAGTTTGGCATCCCTAGGTGAGAGGAGGCAACAGCAACATGTCAGATGAAGCCAAAGGGGCAGACTAGATAGACCATTTGTTTTCCTCAGCCATCATACTACTACATGTAATGAAGCCTGACTAACCTGGTCTGCAAGGCTATGGAACGCATCATCATGGAACTCATTAACAGAGACATTGGGAACCTCCAAACCTTGGACCCTACCCGGTTTGGTTTTGTTAAGGGCAGATCATGCCTCCTAAACCTGGTGGACTTCTTTGAGATGGTTACCAAGGTATTAGACAAGGGAAAGGATGTCCACACAGCCTACCTAGACCTCACAAAGGCTTTTGACACCATTCCCCATTCTAGAATTATAGACAAGCTCACCAGCTTAAACATAAACCCCTACGTCACGAGATGGGTTGCCAACTGGCTCATGGATAGAACCCACATGGTGAGAGTTGCAGGCTCTACGTCCGACTCTAACCCGGTTAAAAGCGGCGTCCCCCAGGGCTCAGTCCTACGACCCCTCCTGTTCGGTATATACTTCTCAGAGGTACAGGCAAGCATAGGAGGACTATGGCTGACCAAGTTCACAGACGACTGAAAACTAGGGGTCATAACTGATTCTCTGGCTGATACAGATACCCTTCAGATGGGTCTCACTGAGACGGATACCTGGTGTCAAAATCATGGTCTCAAGCTAAATGCCAAAAAGTGCATAGTCATCCCCTTTGGAAAAAAACAAAACACCCGTGAACTACCACATAGGTGGTAGTCCCCTAAATACAGAAAATGTAATAAGGGATCTGGGGACCCAAGTAGATAGTAATCTCTCCTTTGATAATCATATTGCCAAGGTGGTTAGAAAATCCTTCTATGTGGCCCACCTAATCACAAAAGGGTTTGCATCTAGAACAAAAGAGGTTATTGTGCCTCTCTACTCATCACTCATTAGACCCATCATAGAATACAGTGCCCCATTTGGGATGCACCTTACAAGACACCTGCAACAGCTGGAAAGGCCACAAAAGTACCTCACCAAGAGGATTACTGGCCTCAAACAGATGCCCTATGCAGCCCGACTCAAGAAACTCCAGCTGTACTCAGTTGCATACCGCTTACTCAGAGGTGATCTCTGCCTGACATACAAGGCCATGTCCAACCCAGAATTGATGGACATGCTCCACTTAAAAAAAAACAAATCCCAGAGAGCCACATGCTCTACAGATATAAACCTCACCACAACGATAAATAGGACATGCTGGAGGGATAGATTCCTATCCCAGAGACTCCCCATGCTTTGGAACAGGATTCCAATATACATCAGGCAGAGCCCCTCACTAACACTCTTCAAGAGAAACCTTGACGGGTGGATGGGAAACAGAAAATTTATCCCGGGGATCACTGCACTGGCTCTGCTGGACAGTGGCGCAGGAAACTAATGGCTCTGCTGGACAGAGGCACAGGGAACTAATCTAAGGGGGTGGTGAAAGCCAACACATTCTGGCTAAGCTTATAAATTCCCTTGGGCAGATAGCCTAGTACTTACCTATGAACCTATGAACCTATGAAACTGTGCTCTGTATGTGTTCCGAAGATAGTCTTTTAATAGAATGAATGGGTTATTTACCTCTAGAGAAAGAAAATGTTTCCATTTATATTTTAGAAGTGTGTAGTCTTAAATGAGATGTTGAATGGAGTCCTTTTTATTATTTAAATTAATTTATCATTTAACTAGGAGTGGCTCAAGAGCATTTTTATCACAACACAGAGAAAAAAACAATGATAAGAAATAAGTGGAAAATAGCTTAACAAATCACAACTACATGAATGATATAGTTCAAGAGCAATGGTTCTAATGTAAACATTAATCCCAAGTACACATCTCTCCACAATAAGGAATGTTCTTATCCACAAGTTGGAATAGGCTCTCTCCTCACACTCAGTAATGTGTCCTCCTCTTACTAATTTCACTAATTCATATAACACTCTTACTTGACAGAAAACTCTTCTTTAGACGTGCTACCTCAGAATCACCATCATCGTAAGTTTTTCCTCTGTCAATGACACCCAACAGATTGTTCTAACAATCTTTGTCCTTCTGTGTACTACAATCTACAAACTCCTCTTCAACAACTTCTGCCCTCCTCTTCCTCTCAAAATGCAGTCCTTAACCCCCTCTTATCACTACACCTCACAATATGGCAGAGCTTGTAGTCAGTTATAGAAAGGTAGGGTGAATGAACAAAAAGTGTATTGTCCAAAATTGTCTCAACTATTTGGAATAACTTAGCCCACAAACTATATCCTTACCCCATTTTTCTGTATACAGAGCTACTCTAATTCAGCACATTAAACAGAATTGCTTTCCAGAGTGAATGTAAAGAACCCTTCCTTTGTACACACTTTAATTATGCATTGGCTGAATTGTACTTTTCAGCCCAATTAAAATATTCAGTAAATATGTTTTCCAAACCTTCAGAAGTCTTTCATTTTATCCATATTGCCCCACTCCATCTTCCTCCACTAGTTCCCTTCAACCTTGTAATGTACTGTTTAAGTATACCATCTTCACAGCTATCTTAGCCTTATTCCTTGTCATTCCCTGAAACTCTGTAATATATTTTCATAAATATATGTACAAATGTTCTGTCATCACTTCCATTGCGTACCACTTTTTCTTTTTCTACCAGATACACCATCTTTAATGCTAACTTAACCAAGTTGCCTTTTGTATAAAACCACCACATTATCTGCCTACTACATTATTACAGGATAGTATTTGGATGGTAAAGGGAAAAGGGCTGGGCAACAGTACCAAGACCTAAAAATGAAGAAAGTCAACATCACTCAAGGGGTTGGTCGAAGGAAGTAAGGAAGGAAAAGAGGAGGGTTATAAAAAAATGTATAGAAAGAATAAAGTCAAGAAGGAATATTCAGAAAGGCCAAAGTGAATCTCAGAAAGGAAACTAACTAGCAGAGGGAAACATGGGGGAAAAGACGTCTTCATGTATGTAACTAAAAAAAGACAAAAAGGGAAAGGCTAAATAAGTTATACAAGGAGATGAAGAAGAAGCAATCCTAAATGCTTTCTTCACCTCCATCTTTATGAAACAGTAAAAAAAGCAAGGTCTGATAATGGGGAGGGAAAACAAGAGGTGAGGGATAGAGACGCACAGCTGCAGCAACTCACCAGGAAAAAATGAAAGGGGAACTACATGCCCTTAGAGATAACAAAGCACAAGGGCTGGATGGAAAAATAACAAATACATTTTAAAAGTGCACATTGCAATGTGCATAGTAAACGTCCCCTGTACCCCTAGTTGTGTAGAATAATAAGCTTGGACCGAGCAACTCTCTGCTTTAGAATAGTACAAATTTTACTTTAGTTTTTCTTTTTTAATTTGTTCACTGTTAACTAAGTAAATGAAATTATTCATCTCAGCCTCTTTTCAGGTCTGATCTGGGCCTTAGCATTACAGTATATATATGGACAGTCTATGTAGCCAATTAACCAACATGTTTTGGGAAAGTTGTAGAAACCTGAGTGCTGTGAGAAAGCCCATGCAGATACTAGAGGAATGTGCACAGCTCAATATGGGCAGTGGCCAGAGCTCAGGATTGAAAGTTGTGAGGAAGGGCATTCAACTACTAAGCCACCATATTAACTATTTAAACAGTAATGCAGTAAGAATATTTAGACATCTGCAGGTGATAAATAAGAAAAAACAAATAAGACAGTTTCAGAAGTAAACTTGGAGAGAACATGAAAATAGACCCAAAATGACATTAAACAGTAGAAGCATGAAATGAACTAGCAAGATGAAGATAAACAGCAGAATGAGAATGTGGAGGTTAGGCTGGAAATATATCGAAGTAAAATACATAATGAAGTTGTAGATTGCTAAATGTACAGCTGACAGGGAGAAGGTGGGGAAGAATTTATTACAAGAATTACTGAACCATTTGGGAAATATATTGTACAGATGTACGGTTAAACAGAAACCACATGCTATGACAGGATGTACATAATAACAGCATTATAATATCATATCAATAAATAGTTTTGGCTAAAAAATAGCACAGCCTAATAGTGGAAATGGAGATAACATGGGCAAAGACAAAGACATTTCACATTGGATAATCAATACATTCTTTCAGAAATAAATGAAGCAGCCAGCAGAAATCCTCAAAGACACTGGGAAGGACCCTCTTCAACAAGTCCCAGAATGCTGAGACTGGCTGGTCTAAAGAAGGACTTACATATATTAAATTAAGTCCTAGATGGCTATTTCTCTAAATATTCATTTTCTCTGAGGTATGGCTACCTCTGAGTTAGCGTATATAAGTTTGGGAGGTGAGGTGTTTGCCTCCCCACATTATGGGGTACAGGAGGACTTGCCCCTAAAAAAAAAAAACAAAAAGGGTATTTAAAGAGAAGAGTGATGTTTAAGATTCACTCTTCTCCTGCAATTTCAAACGTTTTTTTTTTGCATGTTGGCACTTGGCATTACAAGTACCTTCATTTCAATAGGGAGCCTATAGAGACAACATGAAAAACTCCATACAGATGGCAAATGGAAATGAGGATCAAACTTGGAGCTCTGAAACAACTATAATCACCACTGTAACAATGTGACAATTGCATGCTACCTTTTTCTGAAGGTCATTTGAGGTTGAAAAGGAAAATTTTCTGTAGTAAATGTTTATTTGTCTTTATCTGTTTCTGTTTTTTTTTTTTTTTTTTTTTTTTTTTTTGGGTTTTTGCTTTTGTACTCTTTTAAGTAGATACATTTCTCACCTAAAGATATGCTAGTTCCATGACTCAGTAAGGTTGTAGAAGGTTCAGTGTATCAACGGTGTATACTTTTCCATAGCACAAATACATATTCTGACTGATGTTATAGTATTTAAATAGTGTATTTGTGGAGCTGTAAATATTTAGTTCTTGCAGATATTTCTGCTTTCATATCATAAGTTTTGGTAAATAAATGTTGCTTCATATTTGATTTCATCCTGATGAGTGTGTGTGTCTCTAGCTGTCTTCTATGTATGTTTTTCTTGAGCTATGCAACTGCAAAGGGAGCAAAACGCACTGGTGCGTCTAAGTTAAGGGAAGCCTGGCTCACCATACAACGCACAGGTGCTGAATTTTAATGAGCCATGCAGCAGTGTTCTAAGACTTATAGTGACATGGAGAAGAATAGCAGAATCATACTTAAACTGTGCTGCACAGTACAGCTAATGATCTGCTTTACATATACACGTTGTACCTAGAGTTTTGTCAGCTTTCTGGCTTCTCATACATGGACACCGCAAGAGGTTTTCTCCACAACGTCACACAGGAAATGCAGCCAGTTAATGCTTTTTCATACCCAAACCAGAACTAGCTAAATGTTATCAGCTTCATGCACCTGCAGTGCACACTTGTGGCTGATGATTTAAACTGACCCTTTGTTCTGATTGCCAATTAATCAGCTACCTCTGCCAGCATTCTTTTGTTACGATACCAGTAGGGCTTCAAAAGCTGTTTGGCAAACTGGCATTGCTTCCATTTATTGCTGCCTGGAGGGCCATATAACCTCATTTTAAACCTAAAATTGTGCAGAAGTACATAGTCATAAAGTTGGTTTCCACCATTACCATAAAAACTAACCTTGAACAAAGTATTTGTCTCTGTTTGTTTCAGTCCTTTCTTCTGCAACATTGACGTTGTAAAAATATCAGTTTTGCGTAGAATTCCTGCCTAGCTTCTTCTACAGAGTAATATTGTTTTCCTCCTTAACTTCTTCCAGTCTTCGGTCCTTCACTGTGCTAGAAGTGACTATTTTTCTTTAAAATCTTTCTCTAGGACATTTGAATTTCTTTTGTGGCTATTACTCTTAGAGCAACATTGAATTTGACAATGTTATGACCTTTTTAAACTGTTCTAAATGGCAGGACATTATAGTAACATATCTTTGATTTGCACTAAGGTAGCACCAGTTTTGCATTGCTTGCTTGGGGATCCTGGATGTAAATACAAATGTCAGTTTCTTTTAAGATCTGCATGTGATTTAACACAAAAACTCTGCAGCAAAACTTTAAAAGCCATTTATCTTGGGGGGGATTCTCTCTCTCTCTCTCACACACACACACACACACACACACACACACACACACACACACACACACACACACACACACACACACACGCACGCGCGCGCACACACACACACACACACACACACACACACACACACACACACACACACCAAGCAAGAGGCCTCATTCCCTGCTCCCCTCATACTAATATAATCAGCTGTAAGGTATTGCACCTTGAGGAAAGGTGAATTTCCAGGAACAAAATCCTGAACAGAGCCCATTTTTGTATGTCATTCACAATAGTAGTTGTCATCCTAACATGCTATGTACAATGAGATAGTGCAGGGACATGTAATAATAAGCCTTCAGGTGTGGATGTGAACCAAACATACCCACCTTGTGTACCATCTGAATTTAGATGAATTATTTTCTGTATATTCCCAGGTCATACCAGAAAGAAAACTATGGCTTTAGCGCATTAATGTACCGGTCATATTCCTCAGTTAAAAAAAAATTCCCTTATTATAGTTTCTGTCATGCCACTTTGGTCAAGGCAGCTAAAAGTAGATCAATGACTCTGACTGTCTTTTTTTTTGGGAGGGGGTGTGTCTTCTAGCCTTTATTTGTGATGAAGAGTTGCAGAAGGGCAGCATTAAGATCTAAAAATATTTTCTCATAATGCTTTTAAATCATATTTGCACAGCAGCTGTAAAATCCTCTTGCAAAAAAAGGATCAAAGTAAACAGTTAATTTTTCAACCCCCTTCTTTTTATTATGAATGGCATTTCTGTCGCAACTCAGAGTCTTGAATTCCAGCCACAGGACCGCAACAATTTCAAATCCTATTTTATGTTCAAGAGCTTGGTTAATCAGTGAAAACAGTCTAAAATTCATCTGTCATTTTTCTACATATGTTCACTCAACCTCAGTTTAATTTTGCTTTTCAGAGAAAAATATTTCAGCAGCTTCATTGCTCACAGTGGTACATGTCATGTACAGTGCAGTTTGTTTTATACTTTCGAATTGCTTCATATGTATTTGGAAACATCAGATCTAATGTAGCACGTTTCAATGCAAAATGCACAAGACCATGAAAATAAAATGTTACGTTAAATGCTTCTAAAGTCCATTCAAAAATACCAATGTTTTCATGTTCGCTGTTTCGCATTGTGAGAGTTACAGGTTACTAAATAAAATCTGGGCAGGTGATGACACTTCTTTTATGTTCCTGTTAAAGAAACATGCTTGTAGTTACATAATGGATGTCATTCAAATACCTAAAACATTCTTAGCTGATTCAGATTTCTCTAACATCTGCCACTATTCAATACCTGACACAGAAGAAAACATGCTGTGAAATAATTTCCTTATCTTAAGCTGATCATTTCACAAGTACTGGGCTTCCTGTTTCAAACTATGAAGTGTATTTTTAAAAGTCCGTAAATGTACGCAGCTAAGGGGACATCATTCCATAGTCACATCTCTGCATATCTATAGGTTCAAAGGGGTGTAACAAGGTTAACGACCACTGGGACCTTTTTAAGCTTAACCTACATTTATTATGCAGTAATAATGTGCCATGTCTTTAAAATGCAGCATGTAATTATTTCAAAACTAGAACTGTCTCCGGTATCGGGAGATGTGATGCATTTCAGTTCAATGCAAAAAGGTAATCTATGGTGTTTCACTGAATCAACAGCAAACAAGTATCTCAGACATCATGTCTCGCAGGATAATCATGAGTTTTTATCAAACCCAGGCACTATAATTTCTGGGCATAATGAACACAATAATACTTTGTAAACTTGGACATACATTTTTGCAACTATTGTTTGCAAAATACTAAACAAAGATAATTGCATTTTAATGCATTTTTTTCTAAAGATTGTCATATCTTTACCTTACTTTGAAATGTGTGAAGTGAGTTTTTTTTTCTGATATGTTATGCCTGCATAATTATAAGCCCTGTCTCCACATCTTATGACTTCTCAACAGCCTCCCCACTGTGTGTCCAAAGCAACTGTCAGAAATGCCTCACAGACTGAGTGCAACATTGTGTATTAAAGT
This sequence comes from Protopterus annectens, assembly GCF_019279795.1. Lineage (NCBI taxonomy): Eukaryota > Metazoa > Chordata > Ceratodontiformes > Protopteridae > Protopterus > Protopterus annectens. The sequence continues at coordinate 203,712,033 of NC_056745.1, forward strand.
TTCTGCGGTGAAAGAATACTAAGGTTATGGTGTGACTTACAAGGTCCTTGGAGGTGCCCAGCCTTTTCAGACCATCAAGAGGCAGGAGATCTGCAGAATCCTTGTGCATAAACTGGGTAGCCTGCTTTAGCCTTCTCTGCTGGTGTAGGATAGCTTTGTCCCTAATATCCAACTCATTTTTCTTGGAGTCACTCATTCCTGTAAACGAAGGTTGTCCTTTTATTTCCCCCTCTGTGATGCAGAGCCTCTGTAGAGATGTGCTCTGCTCAGAGTCTACCCTTATTTTACTGAACAAGTATCTGCAGTTGTACTCTGTAGATAACGGGTCTCTAGAAATGTCCCACGTCACAAGCACATTTCCATAAACTGCAGACCACAAGGAGGAACTAAAAACAAATGAAACATGTAGGGGAGGGTACAGAGAAGACCAGTGATTAACTGTTTCCTCACCACAGAAGGGGAACTCTTGCAACAAAACCTGCAGTATAATTAGAAAGACAGACATACAGTAGCTATAGATGAACCATGAAATAATTATATATTATGGTATAGCTACTTTTTTAATCTCCAAAGATAAATACAGAGTTTGTCGAATCTTGGGGAAAAATTCACAAGAATGACATATATGTGAGTCTATATTGAAATAAATTTATGATTATTATTTTTGCACTATAAAGTGGTGAAGATATAATTTTAAAATTGATGCTATAATTAAAGAATATATATATATATATATATATATACATACACCCACACACACACACACACACACACACACACACACACACACACACACACACACGTAATGTGTGTAATTAAATACCAAGCCATGATAAGGGTGTGCTATTCTATAAAAGTGAGAATTTTTTGACATCAAAGAGGGAGTGTCATTGAACAATAACATAGCAAAGTGTCTGATTGTTACTGTATAATGATTAATTTCTGATAATGGCATTTATGTGGCAGATGTAAATATAGAAATAATATTGTGCAATATCATCTCTGTGGCTTGTTTGTTAGCAATTTAGCTGTTTTGAACTGACTTAGCATTTGTGTAATTAAGAATAGAATGACAATCTTTATCATAATAATAATATCAAGCCAAGAGGCATGAGGCATAGCTAACTGCTTTATACATTTGATGTTTGGCAATGCCTTGTGACAAAAGACCCCCTGGATTGTATTAGTTTCATTATAAACTGGACCGTTTAGTAAAAGTAAATATATACAAACGTTTGTATTTTCAGCTATGATGACATGAGAAAAAAACAAACTTAATCACAGACAAAGACAAATCAACTTTTGAGATTCTTGTCCATTTTAATAAATTTCTTTGTTCATTTTATCTATTTGGTAGCTGGGTAAGCCCACTGGACAAAGTGTCCCTTTACAGGTGGAACCCAGGAGCAGTGGTTCGGTAGATGACTTGCTCAGAGTCGAACAGAAGGCAAATGGAGGTGGAAGGAAATAAAGCTTGAACTACCTGACTGTAGGAACAGCTCATTTTCTTAACTCACTGCTCTAACTACCAGACTTTTAAAGGAGCCGAAATATTAGACAGAATACAAGTCACTTAAGCCTGCCTCGATGACAGTAACAGCTGTAAATGTTTCAGGGGTTTTGCTTAACATAATCCCTCCTTATCACTTCCTCCCGCTTCAGAGCAATCTCTAAAGTATAACTAAACTCTTGTTGATGCAAACTAAGTTGATAAATACTGCAATTTTCCACTTAAAAGCAGTTTGTCCACTACCTTAATATAGGCCCTATGCCTGTCTTCCTATGTCTAATTCACCCTTCACTTCTTAGCCTAAATCATCATGTGAGAACAAGGGGCCCTCTGAATTCCAGATATAATCTTTACTAATGCTAAGCCCTGTATTTCTTTTCTATCCTCTACCTGTCTCTGTGCAATATTCAATCTGCAGCCTTAGGCCTAAACATCTATTTCTAATTCACTCTAATTTCAATATTATTCTGCATCTTTCTATGATCCTTTCTTCATTCCCAAGACCTTGAAATGTACCATAAATACTTGTAAGTAATACTCTGGTAGGTGACTACTCAACACCAAACATTTATTAACTGAAGGTAGCATTTCATTCTTAAGCTTAACTCTTTGTCACTTCAGACTAGTATGCTGTAAGATATGTATAATATTTCACTTAATTTTTTTAACTTCGTATCTATAGTCGTGAATTTTGTAATCAATTGAATATTAATTTCTTACTCAGTTGTTTAGTCTTTAATTTTTACCTTTCCTAATGCCTGAGTCATGTCTGAAAAGGCTCCCTGGACTAGAGCACTTACCCAGGTTACAAAATGAAATAATTAACTAAATAGAAATAATGGTTATTTAAACTTAGTGAGGAGTTACATTACTGCACGATTGTAATGTTTTATTGTTGCATTATAGACTTCAATGTGATTTTAAATGAGCAGCCTCTGTACTGACTCTCAGTTGCAATGCAACAACCACTGAGTCCACAAACAGGAGTCAATGGCAGACCTGCAGGTTTTTCAGTACCTGCTCAGTGTACTGCAGAGTACCATGGATGCTCTAAGCACAGCATGCAGAGTGACCCACAGACAACTCCATTGCTTTGAAGCTCAGGGATTTGGAAGGGTGCCATGCATAGCATGGCAGCCTGTACAACTTCCAGTAATGTTGCATGAGGTGTGCAAACAGTAAACATAAGGACACACACCAAGACAGCTTGTGTACCATACATTAATATAGAAATGTGGACACTAGTGCAACTGCAAAAGTTGTATCAACTGTGCACAGCAAGACAGTCAGTGAGTCGATAGGATGAATGGAACACTCACTGCTAGGGCAGGCCAAGGCACCTATACAGATGAACCAAGGGGGACCCAGCATGGTAGTCTGTATCCCTATAAAATGAGGGGTGCACTGGTCTCCAGGGTACACAGAAATAGCTAGTGATTTTAATTTGCAGCACATTAGGCACTTGGGCAGCACCAGAGGGACAAGTGTGTTACACACGTGTAGCTCATACAGGCATACAAAAGCACTGGGTATTCAGACAACATACACATCATTCTAGAGGACAAAAAAGGGGCCGACGGTCTGCCCTAAGTCACCCCAAAGCAGTGGGTACCTGCACTAGGGCCAGCTGTACTCTACTGCACATTGCACTGGTATACAATGTGCCCATATCAATATGGTAGGCACTAAGGCACATTGCTGCAGTAGCACAGGGCACAAAGCATGGACTATCTCTGCTCACATCTTATCTGAGTATCCGTACCAATAAGCAGCAGGGGCGTGGCAGTCAACTAAGTGTCACCTGCATCTGTGGGTGGAGCATGCTGTGACCACATCTGAATAGTATGGAGCTGAGTGTGTGCTCACTAGATTTAATACTGTTCACAATGATTATGCAAGCCACAGTAGCACTGAAGACATACTTACACATGTATTCACACACACACACATACACACACATAGCTAACAGTGCATGCACATATGCTTGCAAGTTTGTGTGTATGTGTCTGTGTCTCTCCTTCTCTCCATATCTCCAAGATGATCAGAATGAGTAGTGAGGGTCAAGACACACGACCCAGAAGGTACATGGGTAAGAGGATTGATTCATGTAATATTTCCACTATATTAACCTCCTTACCAGCATTAGTAGTAGACTGGCAGTAGCCATTCATGTGACTCCCCTCTTTTCATCATTCTTGACAACCTAATTCTTTATTTTTCAGTAAGTACTACTCAATTTCTTTCTAACTTCAGAGTATCTGCCTAAATATTTCATCCTTAAATTTTCAGGGTCGATGTATTAGTTTCTCCTCAAGTGTTTGGCAGTGCTCTGTACAGACTCAGGACACCTTGAGTGACATTTTTCCTGTAACAGGAATATATAAGGAAACAGCTCCAGTACTTAGTAATAATGACCATCCCTCCTGGCATGTCTAAAGGTCAGTTCTCTGTGCTTTCTCCTATTAACCTGGTGAACCTGGGCATTCTGAGGCAGTGTAACAACTGCCTCATGTACACAGACAACCATCTCCTTTTACCTCCCAACACGCAGACTTGTGAGAGATGCACTTATATATCCAAATTGGAAGCCATGCACTCTCAAGCCAAGACTGAATAGCTGATCAAGAGGAGAAGGTCGACACCTGCACCACGCCACATGCAATACATAGTCCTCCAGAACAACCACCAACACAGGTCTCACATAAAAACACAAACCACATGCCCACCTTCATGGAGGCTCTCAATAGAACTCCACCCAAACAGCAGAGACCTCCAAGGCAGAAATGCACTCGACCACCACAACACAGCACAAACCACAAGACACATAGCTCACCTACACAGTGTGCCCCTCAACCTAAACCCCTAAGGCAAAACAGCTTGTCCAATACACTAATCATAGGTGACTCGATAGTGAGGCACACTGATGTTCCACTCACTAGGTTGAATAAGGAGAAGATAACAGTCAGCTGTCTATCAGGTGCTAGAATCCGACACATAACACATGCACTCAGGTCACTCTACAATAAGTACAAGTATGACTTTGTCACTGTCCATGTGGGTGTGAATGACCTGAAATGCACCTCCCTGGACTACATGAAAAGAGACATGGAGGAGCTCTTGGATTATGTAGCCCAGGCAGGTACGACCCTAGCCCTGAATAACATCCTACCATCGCCCAGAATGATACTGCAGTACAAGCAGAAAATGATTGACTTCAACAATTGGCTAAGTTTCTGGTGTCATTCTAAGGGGATCCAGTATCTGTCTGTTTGGGATGACATGATTGTCAGACCTCAATGCTTTTCCAGAAACGGCCTGCAACTGTCATCCCTGGGTTTCCGGTTACTGGCTAAGGCTCTTGCCACCCCTATAGTGCCTTTTTAGGCGATGTTCCAAAGACCAAATTACCACCATAACAGCTATAAATAAATGCAATCTGAGGGTCATGCTGCTCAACACTAGAAGTCTAAATCTCAAGATGCACTTGCTCGAAGCACTCCTCAAAATGGAGAACATCAACATTTGTGCTGTAACAGAGACCTGATTTAAAGCAGCAGAAAGAACCCCTACACTACCAGACTATAACTCATTCTACACCTTTCAGCCCCAGAACATGAACCGAAGTTCTAAAGGTGGTGGTGTCTCCATATTCATAAAGGATATGCACATCTCCAGACTAGTAGCCCAGTATAACGCATCTGAGATACTTCAGGTACAACTAACACTGGGTAAGATGGCAATTAGGTCGTAGCCTGCAATAGGTCCCCAAGCATGTCCCAAGACTCTCATTCCATGTTCCTAAGCATCCTGGAAACTATTAGGGTCCAACCCAACGCTCTCATACTAGGTGACTTCAACTACCCCTCCAGCAACTGGGAAAACTACTCATGTACCAATACACTGGCCCAACGCTTCCTGGAATTCATCAGTTCCAATGCCCTGAACCAGCTCATTCTTACCCCCACTAGAGTAAGCAACATCCTTGACCGGGTTATTACTAACATGGGTGACTGTTGCTCTACACCAATAGTCAATTCCTCCCTGGTTAGCTCCGACCACAAACTAATCACCATGGAAATCCACATCTCACCGACACCCCCCGCAAAGGTAACCACCATGAAAACATCTCCAAAGCTGACTTTGGGCCCCTAAAAAACAGAGGTGGTTAACTTCACGGCACCCATGTCAATGGAAAATAGATGCATGACTGCCAAATCATACACCAATGCACTGTACAAAGACATACATAAATGCAAGGAACTAGCCATACCCAACAGAACCAAGACATTCTCCTCCAAAAAAAAAGGAAGCCAATCTGGTGGTCCCCTACCATTAATAAACTCTACAACAGAAGGAAGAAACTGTTGCAGAAAAAGGTGAAGTCCCAAGTCTGGAAAAATTCCCTTATTAGCCTCAACAAAAAGTTGAGATCCCTCATCAAAACCTCTAAAGCCAGCTATGAAGACAGAATTGCGGCAGGCACTAAAAACAACCACAAAGCCTTCTATAGTTATATCAAGAATCTCCATGGCAATACCCAGGTTTTCTCTGAGTTACTGCACAATGGTACCTCCTATACTGAGCCAGCAGATATTGCCAACATACTGGCCGACAGATTCAGTGCCAACTTTACCCCTCTCTCCTCCCCATAAAGGACCAATCACAATACCGGAGGAATGCCAAGCATCCAGCATTACTGCAGCACAGGTTAAGGTGCATTGTCCAAGGAAAAGAATACAGCTTCCATGGGATCCGACAATATCCCTGGATGTGTTCTACATGAACTACAAAGTGAACTGGCACCACATCTGTGTGCCCCATTCAATCACAGCCTCACCTCAGGCTTTGTCCCTACCGAATGGCACACTGCTTTAGTCATCCCAATTCATAAAGGGGGGCGCATCTACAGACCCTAGGAATAATTCACCTCATTAGCCTAATGAGTCTGATATGTAAAGCTATGGAGCACATCATCATGGACCTAATTAACAAGGATATAGGGAATCTCCAAACTCTAGATCTCACACAATTTGGTTTTCTGAAAGGTAGATCATGCCTGCTCAGTCTGGATGACTTCTTTGAGTCAGTCACCAGAGCTGTGGATGAGGGCAAGACAGTTCATACAGCCCACCTTGATCTGGCCAAGGCCTTTGATACCATTCCCCACTCAGAAAATATTGATAAACTCACCAAACTAGGCATCATCCCCTGTATCACTAGGTGGGTTGCAAATTGGCTCACAGATACAACCCACAGTGTGAAAGTAGCAGACTCCAAGTCAGACTGCTGACCAGTCACAAATGGAGCCCCACAGGGATCAGTTTTGGATCCTCTCCTGTTTGGCATCTACTTCTCAGAAGTCCAGGCCAACACGGAGGAACTCTGGCTGACCAGGTTCACAGATGACTGCAAGCTGAGAGCCATTATTAACTCCCCAAGTGATGTAGACATCCTACAGAAAGGCCTCACTGAAATCAATGACTGTTGTCAAACCATGGCCTTAAGCTTAATGCCAAAAAATGTATCGTCATCCCCTTTGGGAAAACTCAGTTCCCACTAATTACCACATCAATATGAGCCCACTGAACACTGAAGGGGTTATAAGAGATCTGGGGACACAGGCTGACAGCAACCTCTCCTTCGACCACCACTTTGCCACTGTGGTCAGAAAGTCCTTCTATGTGGCACATCTCATTACCAAGAGTTTTGCATCTAGTAAGAAAGAGGTCATCATCTCTCTCTACTCTTCCCTCATTAGGCCAATCATCGAGTATAATGCTCCATTTGGCATGTACCTCATTAGTCACATGCAACAGCTGGAAAGGCCACAAAAGTACCTCACAAAGAGGATCCTAGGCCTTAAACACATGTTCTACATGGACAAACTCAAAAACTCCAAGCTATTCTCTGTCTCATATCGCCTACTTAGAGGCAGTCTCTGCTTGGCTTACAAAGCCATGTCTGACCCAACTCTGTTAGAAATGCTACATCTAAAGAAATCCCAATCCCAACACACCACATGCTCCAGAGACCTCACCCTCATTACCACAATCAAAAGAACATGCTGGAGGGACAAGTTCATAACAGAGACTGCCCATGCTCTGGAATAGACTTTCCATACATGTCAAGCAGAGCACCTCACTGGCCCTCTTCAAGAGAAATCTTGATGAGTGGACAGGAAATAGAAAGTTCATCCCAGGGATCACTCCAGTGGCTCTATTTGACAGAGGCACTGGGAACTAACATCGGGTGGCATGATGCCAGGGCACTTCTATGGGCTAGGCTTCTAAAGGCTCCAGGGCCATTAGCCTAGTACACACCTATTAACCTATGAACACAGATTGTATCTTGCTAGGAGTTTGCATGGCATAGTAGACACCATTTGCTTATGACATAACAGATCCTTATTGGCCTGGTCTATATGACAAGTATGTGGCATATGCTGGACATATGCTTGATATATACAACATATGGATCATGACTCCCTCCTGCTGTAACTGTGTAGCCCTTTTGCACTGAGGCATTGGCATCAGCTACTGCTGCTCTAGCAGTGCTGGTGTTCAGCACACTGTCTCTGCACATGCATGACTTCAGACATTGGCATCAGCTGCTGCTATAGCATTGCTGGTTGTTGTGTACACTGTCTCTGCACATGCATGCTTTAGACATTGGCATCAGCTGCTGCTATAGTAGTGCTGGTTGTTGTGTACACTGTCTCTGTACATGCATGACTTCAGACATTGGCATCAACTAGCGCTGCTATAGTAGTGCTGGTTGTTGTGTACACTGTCTCTGTACATGCATGACTTCAGACATTGGCATCAGCTAGCACTGCTCTAGCAGAGCTGGTTGGGTGTACACTGTCTCTGCACATGCATGACTTCGGACATTGGCATCAGCTAGTGCTGCTCTAGCACTGCTAGTTGTTGTGTGCACTGCCTCTGCACATGCATCACTTCAGACATTAGCATCAGCTTCTGCTGCTCTAGCAGTGCTGGCTGTTGTGTGGGCTGTCTCTGCACATGCATGACTTTGGACATTGGCATTGGCTACTGCTGCTCTAGCAGTGCTGGTTGTTCTGCACACTGTCTCTGCACATGCATGACTTCGGACATTGGCATCAGCTGCTTCTGCTCTAGCAGTGCTAGTTGTTGTGTACATTGTCTCTGCACATGCATGAGTTTGGACATTGTCATCAGCTACTGCTGCTCTAGCAGTGCTAGTTGTTGTGTACACTGTCTCTGCACATGCAAGACTTCAGACATTGGCATCAGCTACTGCTGCACTAGCAGTGCTGGTTGTTCTGCACACTGTCTCTGCACATGCATGACTTTGGACATTGGCATCAGCTGCTGCTTTAGCAGTGCTGGTTGTTGCGTACACTGTCTCTACACATGCAAGACTTTGGATATTAGCATCAGCTGCTGCTGCTCTAGCAGTGCTGGTATTCTGCACACTGTCTCTGCACATGCATGACTTTGGACATTGGCATCAGCTGCTGCTTTAGCAGTGCTGGTTGTTGCGTACACTGTCTCTACACATGCAAGGCTTTGGACATTAGCATCAGCTGCTGCTGCTCTAGCAGTGCTGGTATTCTGCACACTGTCTCTGCACATGCATGACTTCAGACATTGGCATCAGGTACTGCTTTAGCAGTCCTGTTTGATGTGTACACTGTTTTTGCACATTCATAACTTCGGACATTGACATCAGCTACTGCTGCTCTAGCACTGCAGGTTGTTGTTTACACTGTCTCTGCATATGCAAGACTTTGGACTTAGCCATCAGTTACTGCTGCTCTAGCAGTGCTGGTTGTTGTGTATACTGTCTCTGTACATGCATGACTTTGAACACTGACATCAGCTGCTGATTCAGCAGTGCTAGTTGTTGTGTACACTGTCTCTGCACATGCACGACTTCGGACATTGGCATCAGCTGCTGCTGTTTTGCAGTGCTGGTTGTTGTGTACACTGTCTCTGCACATGCATGAATTTGGACATTGGCATCAGCTACTGCTTTAGCAGTGCCGGATGTTGTGTACACTGTCTCTACACATGCAAGACTTCAGACATTGGCATCAGATACTGCTGCTCTAGCAGTGCTGGTTGTTGTGTACACTGTCTCTACACATGCATGACTTCAGACATTGGCATCAGATACTGCTGCTCTAGCAGTGCTGGTTGTTGTGTACACTGTCTCTGCATATGCATGACTTTGTACTGCATGTTGCTGCTCCTTTGTCTCCATGATGTCACCAGTCATATGTTGGTCCATGGGCTATTACATTTGCATTTCCATGCTCATGGAGTATCTTGGGAACTGTAGATGTGTGTGTTTTCTGCAGTACTGATTGATAGATACTGGCTTCCGCATCTGGTTATAAGCCTTTGGTTTATGTATTGCAACAGAGTCTCTGTACATGGCTGTGGTCTTCAGTCTGCCTGTTTCTGAACTGCATAAGTGCTGATCATTACATAAGGCTCATTCAGCACTGGTCTTGTTGGTGTTCAGTATACATATTCTGTGTCCCATTCATGCTGTTATCTCTGAATAATGTTTGGATAGTCACAGGCCTTCTTCTTGCTGTACGATAGCCCTAAACAATGCTTAGCATGTATTTCAATCCCACCTTCAGTTTTTACTAACATTATTACCTTATTTTCCAGCACTGGAATGAAACTATGTTAATGTATTTTAGAACTTCAGTTAAATTATTAGAATACCTTCAGTTTTAATTAATGTTCTTAACACTTCCAGTGGCTTTTACATTTAATCAAAAAGCCATTAAGTTCTTTCTATCAAATTAATTACAAGCAATTTGTCATCATAAATTGTTCTGCAATGCTGATCAATGGAGTTAATTCATAATGGGATTCTTTAATGTACCATGTGATTTTGCTGTTGGGTCTACATTTATGTGACATTTATGTTTTTATTTAGTCCCTCAACTTGTTTTGTTTATAGCAAAAAACATCTTGCTAACTTATTAAGTTCTTTAAGCAGAAATAATTATGTAAATTTGTTTGAAGTGGCATTTACATGAACTGATATACTAAGAAAATACAGCCCTAACATATCTTGAAATCTTGAATCACGTAGCTACTGCTTTTCTGAATCTCTGACTGTTACATTCACTGTGCCTTCCCTAATCTATGTGCCAGCTGGAAGGCAAACACAATTACGCTACCACAGAAATCCTATATCAAACTTCCATTAACAGCAACATATGAGACTGTCAAAAAAGTAAAGGCCAAAAGTTGTTAAAGGATGAAAGGATATTGTAAATAGTTTGGGGACAGAAGCTCTAAAGGCAGATATTTTTGAACATGCTGTTCCAAAAATGTCATTTTCTTGTTAAAAGCGATCACAGAAAGAAGAAAAGGCAAGTATCTGGTTTTGTACAAAAATCAAGTATATTGTTTTTCCCAATTTAATGACAATTTCAGAGATGATCAGAATTTCTAGCAGAATGCAACCACAGGCAGACCCCCCCAACTCCCCCCCCCCCAACACACACACACACACACAGTATTCTGATACACACAATGTTCAAAAGGATGTCTTGAAGTCATTTTGAAGTGATATGCAACCATGGGGAGAGAGTGCAAGAAGGTATGTGTGGAAATAAAAAACAGCAAATAAAGTAATAAGACATGCAGGCATATACCTGAAAAGAAAACATTTAGGATACAAGTGTCAAAATCTGGCCTGTGCTAAAAGAACTTCAAGTTACAAGTTTGGATAGTTAATTTTCTCAAAGTGAAAAAGCAAACATTTACAAACCACTCTTGCTAGACAAAAGATGAGCATTTTATTTATTTTATTTGCTATTGTTGACCAGGTCTGGCTGGGCAGAAAAGCCACTTTTCAGCAGTGATCCATGGAGAAAACTTCCTCACACAGAAATTGCAAACATTTACATTTGTACTTAGTTTCCCAACCAACAAACTAAAACAATGAGTAAAAAGGTCAGACAGAAAAACAAATCAGTAAAAAACAAAAGAAAAATCTATCAAGGCTAGACTTTCCACTGTGTGATACCTTAAACATCTTGTATTAGAGGCAACATAGGACATATGCAAATGACCCCTTAAGAACATCAGGTGTTTCATTTATATGGCAGTTCTGAATGTCCATGACTTTTTTCTTTTAAGTGATGGACATTCAGAATTCCCATTTAGCTGAAACACCTGATATCCTTAAGGGGTCATTTGCAAATGTCCCGTGTTGTCTGTAATACAAGAGGTGTAAGGAATCACACAGTGGAAAGCCTAGCCTTGCTAGATTTTTTATTTTGATTTGTACTTAGTTTGGTAATACATTGAAAGATAATTGCAACATTCATACATTGTGATGAAGCATAATATAGCAATAACCCATGCCTGGGTGTGGGTAATGCTGGATTTACTCACAGTTGGTGTGGTTTGGTCACGAGGGCGAAGCCCGAGTGGCCAAACAAAGCCAACCGTGGGTAAATCCAGCATTACCCACACCCAGAAGTGGGTTATTGCTATTATACAATGACATTATTTAAGAAAAAAATTAATTACTTTTCTTAAATAATGGCATTGTATAATGCCCCCTTGCTGCCCTTCCGCAGCTGTCTGGTATTCTGCAGCAGTTCTGATGTACTGCGCAAGCGTATGCCTACGCAGTACATCAGAGCTGTGGGCAAAAGCAATGGAGAAAGCAAGATCTCCGTTGCTTTTTACAAACTGTTTCGCTATGTTAAATGGGTTTAACATAGCGAGACAGCTTTAAAAAAGCAACGGAGATTCTCCATTGCTTTTTTAAAACTGTCTCGCTATGTTAAACCCATTTAACATAGCGAGACAGTTTTGAAAAAAGCAACGGAGAAAGCAAGATTTCCGTTGCTTTTTACAAACTGTCTCGCTATGTTAAAGGAGTTTGACATAGCGAAACAGCTTTAAAAAACAGCAACAGAGAATCTCCATTGCTTTTTTAAAGCTGTCTCGCTATGTTAAACCCATTTAAAATAGCGAGACAGTTTTGAAAAAAGCAACGGAGAAAGCAAGATCTCTGTTGCTTTTTACAAACTGTTTCGCTATGTTAAATGGGTTTAACATAGCAAGACAGCTTTAAAAAAGCAACAGAGATTCTTCGTTGCTTTTTTAAAGCTGTCTCACTATGTTAAACCCATTTAACATAGCGAGACAGTTTTGAAAAAAGCAACGGAGAAAGCAAGATCTCCGTTGCTTTTTACAAACTGTTTCGCTATGTTAAATGGGTTTAACATAGCAAGACAGCTTTAAAAAAAGCAACAGAGAATCTCCGTTGCTTTTTAAAGCTGTCTCGCTATGTTAAACCCATTTAACATAGCGAGACAGTTTTGAAAAAGCAACGGAGAAAGCAAGATCTCCGTTGCTTTTTACAAACTGTCTCGCTATGTTAAAGGAGTTTAACATAGCGAGACAGCTTTAAAAAAGCAACAGAGAATCTCCGTTGCTTTTTAAAGCTGTCTCGCTATGTTAAACCCATTTAACATAGCGAGACAGTTTTGAAAAAAGCAACAGAGAAAGCAAGATCTCCGTTGCTTTTTACAAACTGTCTCGCTATGTTAAAGGAGTTTGACATAGCGAGGCAGCTTTAAAAAAAGCAACAGAGAATCTCTGTTGCTTTTTTTAAAGCTGTCTTGCTATGTTAAACTATTTTAACATAGCGAGACAGTATGAAGCAATGGAGATCTTGCGTTCTCCGTTGCTTAAAAAAAGAGTTGCAGTAATGGAAAAAGTCCGGGCGACCGGACCTTTTTCCATTACTATAACTGATTTACAACATGCACGCTGACCAATCAGCGTGCACTTTTTGAATATTAATGGGGGGGGTTGTTGTATAATAGATAATATTAGATGGGTATGCTGTTCATTTAATAGATAATATTACATGGGTATGCTGTTCATTTGTACATTAGAGCTGCAAGGCACAGTTAGATATCATGACTTGAAATAAACATAAATATTTTAAGTACTTCAGGTATACAACCAGTTATACAAGTAACAGACAGTGGTAGTTTATGAAGGTTTAGTAATCAGTTAAGTCTAATATTGAGAGGGTTGACTTCTTAGCAGAGAAGTTGATTGGAGTACAGTGCTAGTGAGTTATAGATCTTAAGGTATTTGAAAAACTGGATAAAGATGGTCAAGGAGGGCGAAAAATAGAAAAAAAAGCAAACAGAATTAATTAAAACAGCAATTTGTCAAAACAAAATAACATGACAAGTAAAATTGCTGTTTGTGTGGGAGAGCAAAAACCTACACAAATATATCTGCTTGCAGTGAACACCCCAATATAAATGAAAGCAGATAATCCTCTCAATGCACAAAACTGTCAGTGAAAAAATCTTGAGACAGCAAATGTAGAAAAAATACTGACAGTGCCACAGCTAGGAAATTTATTAGAATAAAACTAAATATAAAATAAAATCTATCATAAAACTCACAATACAAAGGTTAGCGCTTTCAGGGATCTACCCCTTTATTAGACAGCACTTTCAGGGATCTACCCCTTCATCAGACAGCACTTTCAGGAATCTACCCCTTCATCAGACAGTGCTTTCAGGGATCTACCCCTTCGTCAGACAGCGCTTTCAGGGATCTACCCCTTCATCAGACGCCCCAATATAATCAACTTCTAGGTCATCAGAATATGGAGAAAAGGTCTAATCCTCTGACATAGTAAATAGAAAATAATATGTTGCTGATAGTCAGGTCTGTAAATTGCATTTCAGTCATTATAAACTTACATTTTGTAATCTCTGAGTAAGCTGGAAGTTTTGTCCTAAAAGATTTAACATTGTTTATCTCTATTACAGGGAAGAAATCAGAAAACAGAGACTATCACTTGCCACACCTCAGAAGGTAATTACTATATGAATTGCCTTGGTTATTCATTTTTGTTAACAAGTTATGGTCCATTAGCACTAATTTTCAAGAAACAAGCCAGATACACCTAGTCTAAAAGCTGGGGATATGGGGACCAAATCTACAGCATGTCAATGGCCCAGTAGGATCATACATTCTTATTAGGCATGCAGTAAACAGGACAGCATAGCAGAAATTCCCAATTTCCATAGAGAGATGGCTGGTTAAGTAACTTGCTCAAGGTCCCATAGTAGGCAAATGAAGGCAGAGGGAATCAAGCCACAGGAAGTGGATTGTTAGCTCATAGCCTTAATCCTTTCTGCTAACTGCCACAAGTCATGCCTCTCTAGATTGTTAACAGCTTATAGCCTTAATCTTTTCAGCTGACTGCCACAAGTCATGCCTATCTAGAATGTTAACAGCTCATAGCCTTAGTCCTTTCTGCTAACTGCCACAATTCATGCCACTGTAGACTGTTACCAGCTCATAGCCTTAGTCCTTTCTGCTAACTGCCACAAGTCATGCCTCTCTAGAATGTTAACAGCTCATAGCCTTAGTCCTTTCTGCTAACTGCCACAAGTCATGCCTCTCTAGAATGTTAACAGCTCATAGCCTTAGTCCTTTCTGCTGACTGCCACAAGTCATGCCACTCTAGACTGTTACCAGCTCATAGCCTTACTCCTTTCTGCTGACTGCCACAAGTCATGCCTCTCTAGATTAACAGCTCACAGCCTTAATCCTTTCTGCTGACTGCCACAAGTCATGCCTCTGTGCATTAACAGCTGATAGCCTTAATCCTTTCTGCTAACTGCCACAAGTCATGCCTGTCAATATTAGCAGCTCATAGTCTGAATCCTTTCTCCTGACTGACAAACGTCATGCCTCTCTAGATTGTTAACACCTCATAGCCTTAATCCTTTCTGCTGAATGCCACAAGTCGTGCCTCCCTAGATTGTTAACAGCTCATAGCCTTAATCCTTTCTGCTAACTACCACAAGTCATGCCTCTCTAGATTAACAGCTCATAGCCTTAACCCTTTCTGATAACTGCCAGAAGTTATGCCTGTTTATATTAACAGCTCATAGCCTTAATCCTTTTTGCTGACTGTCACAAGCCGTGCCTTTCTAAATTAACAGCTCATAGCCTTAATCCTTTTTGCTGACTGTCACAAGCCGTACCTTTCTAAATTAACAGCTCATAGCCTTAATCCTTTCTGCTGACTTCCACAAGTCATGCCTCTCTAGATTATTAATAGCTCACAGCCCTAATCCTTTCTGCTAACTGCCACAAGTCATGCCTCTGTGTATTAACAGCTCATGGCCTTAATCCCTTCTGCTAACTGCCACAAGTCATGCCTCTCTAGATTGTTAGCAGCTCATAGCCTTAATCCTTTCTGCTAACTGCCACAAGTCATGCTTCTCTGTATTAACAGCTCATAACCTTAATCCGTTCTGCTGACTGCCACAAGTCATGCCACTCTAGACTGTTACCAGCTCATAGCCTTAATCCTTTCTGCTCACTGTCACAAGTCATGCCTCTCTAGATTGTTAACAGCTCATAGCCTTAATCCTTCCTGCTCACTGTCACAAGTCATGCCTCTCTAGATTGTTAACAGCTCATAGCCTTAATCCTTTCTACTGACTGACATAAGTCAAACCTCTCAACTGTCTAGATTTGTGCAGAATGTCCAGATGTTTGCCTCATATTTTTGGTCTGTTCCTCATAATATTTTTGGTTTTCTGGCAAATCATTAAGGATTGAAGTAAAAAACTAATGGCAGGCATTTGAATTTCAGACTTCAAACACTTCAGAAAATTCATGCTGCTCCAAAACCTGTTATTCTATCAGCTTTCTAAGTTTGTAAGAGCAATGTTTAAAAATTGTCCCAATTTTTGGGTCTTTGCCCAGATTTCTTGTGCTAAAAGATTGAGAGGTATACCTCAAGCTTATTTGTCTTCAGTGATGGGAAAATCAGAAAGCTATGGGTTCTACCTTCACAGCAGGTGATTGGATTTATGTCTTAGTACTAACACTGTACTGCTGCATGGGGGGAAGTGTACAACTGCTGAGGTATTGCCCTGGTCATAGTTCAGATGGACATAAAAGATCCTGTGGTACTTCTTAAAAGAGAAGGTGAATTCCCAAAGTGCAGCTTGTGTCCCCCAAAATAGGCCATAGGTCTAGTGGCATTAGTATGACAAAAAAATAAGTGCATCCTTAAAAGCCTCACACTTCATTATTGTAGTTTGGCCAAGTCACATACTGTGTTAGTTTTTCTGTTCGTAAACACAAACAAATTTAAAGCACCAATATAGATTGATCATTTTCATGTAAGTAAACATAACAGGATTTTTAAAACACAAATATAGATAGATCATGCATATAAAACTGATTATTGTAATTACAGGTCTATATTAATAATGTGCCTGGAAAAATTGTAGGTTGATAGTGAATATTAAATATTTAACAAAATAGTCACTTCAGTTGCTGGTCCAGTACCAATAAAGGACTCCCAGCTGATCAAATTCAACACTTTAATATCCAATAAAACATACAAGATTAAGGATTTAGCGCTTTCATTTCTAACACACCACAAACTTCTTCAGAATCACCTGACATTGAATCCAAAGCCATTTAAATACACCCAGCACCTCTCTGATTGGCTGTTGCACTGTTCTATTGTTGAGTCGCTGCTTGTTGCTATATTAATAATGTGCCTGGAAAAATTGTAGGTTGATAGTGAATATTAAATATTTAACAAAATAGTCACTTCAGTTGCTGATCCAGTACCAATAAAGGACTCCCAGCTGATCAAATTCAACACTTTAATATCCAATAAAACATACAAGATTAAGGATTTAGCGCTTTCATTTCTAACACACCACAAACTTCTTCAGAATCACCTGACATTGAATCCAAAGCCATTTAAATACACCCAGCACCTCTCTGATTGGCTGTTGCATAAAAATAATACTAAATTTTTAAAAAGACAACACCAACTTCAAATTATGTTTAAAAATTTAAAATGTTCACGTTATAATATTTTACATATTTACACATATAACACATGTACATATGTATAAACAACTTAGAAAACACAAAAACACTTAAGAAACTGGATGTTCTATATTAATGTTAGTATCTGTTTGCTCTTAGGTCAAGAGCTGGGACTAGTGAAAGGTGGTCACTCAATCCGGGGGCGGGGGGGGACACAGGCATCAAATTGTAATTGCCAAATACATTCTCTAAATTCTAGCTTAGATTCCCAGTCACCTCCCCTTTCTTGTTGAGTAACTTTCTCTATAAACCAAAACTTATAGTCTGCTTGGGGACACTGCAGACGGTGTCTATAAAGGGCATTGGTGTCCTTTTTCCTGCTTATATCATATGTATGCTCATACACCCTCTGCCTCAATGTATATTTGGTCTTTGTCATGTAGTAGGAACCACATACCTTGCAATGGACTAAATAAATCACCCCATTGGTATGACAGTTGAAATGCCCCTGTGGGTAAAAAGTGACTTTTGGGGAATCCAATGTAAGTGTGTTTTGATTATACATAAATGAGCATTGACCACACATGCCACATTTATATGTTCCTAATATTGTGCCCAGAGGTTTTGTATTTCCCCTTTCAAAAATATCCTTCAGATTGTGGTTTCTCCTGAACCCAAACTTTAGTGGTCTAAAAAATACCCTGGGTTTGTTGGGCATAATAGAAAACATCTTCCAGTTTTTGTCACAATGTTTTGAATCCCCTTAGTATCTTGGTTGTATATCAACACTAAATATATACCATCTGTATCACTTTTAACTGATCCTTGGTCCTTATTTCTGTTGTTATTCTTACTTTTATAGTTTAATAGGGGTATATATTTACTTCCCAATCCCCTTAGAACTTCTTTGATAGTTTTAAACATGCTATCAGGGTATCACTTCTTACAAAATATTCCCTCAATATAAGCCAATTCTTTCACCAAGTCATCTTTATTAGAAGTCATGCCTGTATTATTTGTCCTATCACTATATTTTTCTTTTGTTTGTAAGGATGGTTACTTTCATAATAAAGATATGGGTTTGAGAAACATTCCTTTCTATATAGTCTTGAAATATATTTCCCATTAGTATTGTCCTTCATAATGGACACATCTAAGTAACATACTTCGATTTCTCTTGTCTCATGTGTGAATTTCAAAAATGTTGTGGTGTTATTTATGTATTCTATGAAACCTTCTATATTTTGTGAGGACCCTTTCCACAAAATAAAAATATCATCCAAAAATCTGAAGTAAATCCTGATGTAATCTTTGTACTATGACTCAAAAATAAAATGTTTTCCCAGTATAATAGGACAATATTTGCAAATATGGGTGCGCATGTCGCACCCATAGCAACCCCATCCATTTGATGGTATAACCCTGGAAATATATGAAATTCTTTTTTAATACCAATTCCATGCTTTCTAGAATAGTATTTAACGACTGTGGTTTAGCCCTTATGAGGGTTATTATTAAGCATAATGAAAAAATGATGGATGTGTTAAAGAATGATATTACAGCTTTGAATTTCAAAATACAGGAAGATTTATTGTTTACTTTAGAAGTAAATAAACATAAATATGCATATATTTTTAAAGATGTTGAAGTTCTGGATGCAAAAAACTGGAAAAGGAAAATGGGTAAACTAGACAGGGATACTAAAGACTATGCTGAGGGTACAGCTTATGTACTAAGGCAACATTTTAACCCACGCAATGGTAGAGGGAACACTAATATGGATGGTTACAATAGTGAAGAAAATAGAGAATTTGATAATAGGAACAATGATAGAGACACCCCTTTAGACAATGGTCCTGTAAAAAGGTCAGAAAGAATTCAGAATCTGCCAGTGCAACCTACATACGCACAAGCCACCAAGAGGGGACAGGTGAACCAGGGGGGGAAACAGCAGTTTTACTCACAACCCCAGAGGAGTTATTGGAACAGATAACCGAGAACTTACCTTTAAGGTAGGGGAACTTTAACATGGACAATGAATTGCAACTAGTAGGTCCCATTAATAAGATGGGGAATTTTCAAATTTACAATTATACCAATACTGAACTGAATGAGAGACACTTTAGTTTGTTCAAAAAAGGTTTCAAATCAATTCCTAGCAAAAAATGAAATATGGTTGAAACATTACTTGATATAAAAATGTTTGCCAGGAAAATGAATTTATGTATTACTTGGTGATGCGACTGAGTCAGGCAGTATGGACCAGTTGAAAAAGAAAAGTTCTTACAATCCCCCCAGTTACCTGAATTAAACAACTTTGAAACAGTGGTATGCAAAGAAATAATCAGATCATACTACAATAGTAGAAAGGTGTATAACAAGGTGAACTTGATAAAAGATGAGAAGGAAGCTATGTCAGAGATCTGTACTAATAAGGAGGTTCATATTATGAAACCTGATAAGGGAGGGGGGTAGTTATGATGCAGCAGTGGGAATATTCAGCAAAAATGCTTGATTTGTTAAACACTGATGGTAGATACAACCAGGTATCTCAGTACCAAGTTAATATAGCCTACCATAGAATAGACATCATTCTAGAGGACAACTTGTTACAAGGGGCCATAACAAAACAGTTGTATGAATTTGTTAAAGTATCTAAATCATACATTCCAAGCATTTTTGGAATATCCAAAGTTCATAAGAACTATATAACCTTCCCGACCAATTGTATCATTTGTTGGGTCAAAAACACAGCCTCTAGCTATATACATTGACAAAAAGTTTAAACCTTTTTATGATTTATACCCCCACATACTAAAAGATT
Source organism: Protopterus annectens (assembly GCF_019279795.1). NCBI lineage: Eukaryota > Metazoa > Chordata > Ceratodontiformes > Protopteridae > Protopterus > Protopterus annectens. The sequence goes on from NC_056745.1 coordinate 203,732,245, forward strand.
CATGGGATTTTTTTGTACAAGATAGGACAAGTAGCATTTAACAATGACTTTTTTTTTATAACCATCAATGTCAAGGACATCTTTTCAGTTATTCCCCTTGACAGAGGTCTGCAATCGTTTGAAGAAATGTTACTGGAGTTTGATTTTTACAACACTCAGATTTTAGGGCTATCATAGAAAGCATGGAATTGGTATTAAAAAACAATTTAATATATTTACAACGTGAGTTATACCATCAAATGGATGGGGTTGCTATGGGTGCGGCATGCGCACCCATATTTGCAAATATTGTCCTATTATACTGGGAAAACATTTTATTTTTGAGTCATAGTACAATGATTAAATCAGGATTTACTTCAGATTTTTGGACGATATTGTTATTTTGTGGAAAGGGTCCCCATAAAATATAGAAGGCTTCTTAGAATACATAAATAACACCACAGAATTTTTTTAAGTTCAATATGAAACCAGAGAAATCGAAGTACGTTACTTAGATGTGACCATTATAAAGAACAATACTAATGGGAAATATATTTCAAAACTATATAGAAAGGAATGTTTCTCAAACCCATATCTTTATTGTAAAAGTAACCATCCTTACAAATAAAATAAAAATATAGTGAAAGGACAAATGATATGGGCAGCCCGTATGACGTCTAATAAAGATGACTTGGTGAAAGAATTGGATTGTATCGAGGGAATGTTTTGTGAGAGGGGATATCCCGATAGCATGCTTAAAACTGTCAAAGAAGTTCTAAGGGGATGGGGAAATAAATATATACCCCTATTAAACTATGAAAGTAATAATAACAGAAATAAGGATCAAGGATCAGTTAAAGGTGTCACAAATGGTATATATATTTAGTGCTGATATACAACCAAGATACTAAGGGAGATTCAAAACATTGTGACAAAAACTGGAAGATGTTTTCTATTATGCCCCACAAACCTAGGGTACTTTCTAGACCACTAAAATTTGGGTTCAGGAGAAACCCCAATCTAAAGGATATTTTTGAAAGGGGAAATACAAAACCTGTGGGCACAAAATTAGGAACATATAAAGGTGGCATGTGTGGTCAATGCTCATTTATGTATAACCAAAACACACTTACATTGGATTCCTCAAATGTCACTTTCTACCCACAAGGGCATTTCAACTGTCATACCAAAGGGGTGATTTATTTAGGCCATTGCAAGATATGTGGTTCCTACTACATGGGGAAGACCAAACATACATTGAGGTAGAGGGTGTATGAGCATACATATGATATAAACCAGAAAAAGGACACCAATGCCCTTTATAGATACTGTCTGCAGTGTCCCCAAGCAGACTATAAGTTTTGGGTTATAGATAAAGTTACACAACAAGAAAGGGGAGTTGACTGGGAATCTAAGCTAGAATTTAGAGAACTTATTTGGCAATTACAGCTTGATGCCTGTGTCCCCCCTGGATTGAATGACTACCTTTCACTAGCCCCAGCTCTTAAGTTAAGAGCAAACAGATACTAACATTACTATAGAACAACATCCCGTTTCTTAAGTGTTTTTAAGTATTTTCTAAGTTTTTATGCATATGTATATGTGTTATATGCGTATATATGTAAAATATTATAATGTGAAAATTTTGAATTTTTAAACATCTTTTGAAGTCGGTGTTTCCTTTTTAAAAATTTAGTACGGTTTTTATGTAACAGCCAATCAGAGAGGTGCTGGGTGCATTTAAATAGCTTTAGATTCAATGTCAGGTGATTCTGAAGAAGTTTCTGATGTGTTAGAAATGAAAGCGCTAAATCCTTTAAGCTTGTATATTTTATTGGATATTAAAAGTTTTGAATTTGATCAACTGGGAGTCCTTTATTCGTACTGGAGCAGCAACTGAAGTGAATATTTGGTTATTGGTATCTTTACACTTCAGTATTTCTCTTGAATTCTTGGTGAATATTAAATATTTTCCTTGAGGATAACTGTGATGATTTATTTAAGAGAAAATAATAATTCTGAATTTATAAAATGTGAGATGTTGTCAGGCAGGTATAAATGGGAAAACTGGCACAAAACTTTTTTTTGAAAGCCATGGCATTTTATGCATACTTTGCATCCTTTAAAGGCAGATTGCCATAACATTGTCATTATCAGGGTTTATATTTTTTTTTAATCCTGCAGTTTTGTCATATTAGTCGCCACAAATAATTCATTCTAAAACTTAAAAAGAAATTAGAAATGTGAGAATTCCATGGGAGTCATGAACCTATAGACCCATTAGCCTGACTAGATTATGTGCTAATAAATCACCAGTCCCTTTTTACCTGAAGGAGTGGTACCCAGGTCAGTAGAGGTCTGTTGTGTAAACAGGTATGACACATACACTTATTGGAAGTATAATAGAAACACATTAAATGCTTTGTCTCCAAACAGCTTTTTAACCCATTAAAAAGTCTATTTATCAAACCTTGTGTTTCCCTTGTAGAACTTCCTATAATTAGGAAAGCATACAACCTGTTTATGGTGGCTCCGTTACATTGCTGTCTCATACTACTTGGTTGTCTCATTGCGTTCCCAGCTGTGGTACCTTCTGTATAGAGCATTCATGTCCTTTTTCTATCTATATAAGCTTCCACTGGGATAGCAAGTTTCCTATCTCATACCAATAATATGCTGACATGTGAATTGATGAATCACTAAATTGCCATTAGGTGTACATGCTGCATGAGTGTACATGTGTGGTCCCTGCAACAGACTGGCATCTTGTTCAAAACTGGTTCTCTGCTATATATCCCTTGAAGGCTGGGGTAAGACTGGTTCTCTGCCTTACTTTCCTTGAGGGCTAGGAAAGGACTGGTTCTCTGCCTTACATTCCTTGAAGTCTGAGATAAGACTGGTTCTCTGCCTTACATCCCTTGAAGGCTGGGATAGAACTGGTTCTCTGCCTTACATCTCTTGAAGGCTAGGATAGGACTGGCTCTCTGCCTTATATTTCCTGAAGGCTGGGATAGGATTGGTTCTCTGCCTTACATCCCTTGAAGGTTGGGATAGGACTGGTTCTCTGCCTTATATCTCCTAAAGGCTGAGATAGGACTGGCTCTCTGCCTTATATCTCCTGAAGGCTGGGATAGGACTGGTTCCCTGCATTACATCCCTTGAAGGCTGGGATATGACTGGTTCTCTGCCTTCCATCCCTTAAAGGCTGGGACAGAACTGGTTCTCTGTCTTCCATCCCTTGAAGCCTGGGATAGGACTGGTTCTCACATTGAAAACAGATTTAGCATGAGCAACAGTAAACTTCTCTTCCCTGGAAAGTCACATTCAGTGAAAATGCACTAAGACTCATATACAGTGAAATTGCCTCTGGCCAGTGGCAGATTAAGTATACCAGGCTGTTTTCTAACCATGGGACCCCTGTACACATATTTAGGACCATGCATAAATGCAGCGGGACCTTTCTGATTGCTATACATTATATTTCTTGTTTAATACAGCAACATTTGTTGGAGTGTGTTTTAGATCTGCACTTTTGAATAGTTTTCCAGTAAGCAGTGAAACAAAAAATGCATGAACCAATTATGACAAGAGCACCCATTTCATAACATTTCAACCATAAACGGCCACTCAAACTACTGCCATTATAATCCACCAATATCCATGCTCAACAATTGTGGCTACTATATTGACTGTGTACACAACACATGCTTGACTATGATTTAAAAAATACCATAGTAAAATATTTCAGTTTGGTTCACACAAATGCACACTAATCCTGCAAAGACACACTGATGACCTTTAAACTTTATCAGCTCAGCAGGATCATGTTTATTCACAGACATCCTCAAACCTAGCAATTATAGCTACATTGTTGGCTGCATCCTTCTCAGACGCCTGTGTAAAAATAAATAAATAATAATCACAATAAAAATGGTCAAAGTCACATTTCAAATTTGCTTCACACAAATCCACAGTAGCCAAAGTATTGCAACCTAATTTAGAGACACACATGCACACTAGTCCTGCAAAGGCATATTCAAGACACTTTGAAAATGACTAGATGAAAAGAGCAAAAGGCACTTTCATCCGCAGTGAGCCATCCAACCTTCACCAGGGGTTTTAGCCACTTTATTGACTATATATATCCTTCATTGCATTTAGAAATAAATTACATACACCTTATTGGCAGCTTTGGATGAACTACATGAAACTGTGTAATGATCAGTAGCTTCATACCATAAGATCCAGCCATGTGAAACACACTTTAAATAAAAGTGTATTTATGGCAGCATAACAAATATTAACGACCTGATAACAATATACTAAGTCAATATATACAATCTCTGCAGAAATAAAAAAATCATCTGAATAACTCTACATTAAAGAAAATTATTATTAGTTTTGAGGCTGCTACTGGCAAACATCTTTGCATTCCAGTGCTTCATCTACAAATGCAATGCCTGCAGTCCTTGAAGAATAAATTGTCTATGCTGCGTTAAAAAATGGTGTGCTGGTGATATTGTCATAACATTTTCTGAACTAGATCAACTATAAAATAGGGAATGGATAGAAAACAATGGCAACATATTCATAGTAACTTGGCATGCTGTCTTAGAGACCACTGAGGAGCCTAGCCCAAATTTCCAATTGCTGCAAAGCACTTTCTGGTTAAGTGACTTGCGCAATGTCACACAGTAGGTAAATGAAGGTAGAAAGATTCAAACCCTGTACCTTTGTTACAAGAAGCAGCTCATTAACAAGTCAGAGGTATAGTCCTCTGGACTAACTGCCAGAGTAACAATTTTAACTAAAATGCAGAAATCCTTAACAATCCCATCTTGTAGAGAAGACTTTATCACTGTAAGAATTCAACAATGACTACAGAATGGATGCTCAAGATCAAATAGTTCTGATCATCACTTCAGATAATGCAAACTATATGACCTGACAAATATCCTTTTTGCTGTTGCTAAAGACTGTATAGAAGGTAGCAAAAATATATTACTAAAATCGAACACGTTTAGACTATATTACACAAATGAAACATGTTTAAACTATATTACACAATGCAGGCCTATTCATGAATTATTTCACTCGTTAGTGCAACCCACAACAAAATCTGAAATATTATTGCATATGGGATGTTTTTTTGTTTTTTTTTCAACATGGGGAGGTTACATGCTTACAGGACACTATCATCAGAGTTTTTAGCTGAATCGAGAACAGAAGCTGCTATTACAAAAGGGATAATAATAGGGCATATAAACTATTGCACAACAACAACTAGTGGAATTGATCAGATTAAGTCAGAAAAGACTGGGAAGAGAGATTAGATAAGCAATTCACAAAGAAACAATGGGAGGACATATGTATGGCTCCCAGATATTCAACAAAGTTTAGAAGATTTAGAGTTTTTCCTTGGAAGTGTTTGCATAGGTATGCTTATATCCCAAGCAGACTCCAAATAATATTTCCACCGGTAGATAGCAAATGTCAGAGGTGAGATAGGGAAGAAAGAGGTAGCTGTGAGCATATGTTTTGGGAGTGTAATATGTTGGCAGACTTTAAAAATTTCCAACAGAGTACTCTGTCAGAAATACTAGATGAGTGAATGAGTGTAACTAAGGAAATTATTTTATTTTTTTTTTTTAGCTGGGATGCAGGATCTGAATTGCTTAGACATGGTAAGGCCATGTTAAGTTTAATTCTGGTGGCTGCCAAAAAAACAATTACTCGAAAATAGATATCAAAGTCTAAACCATTTATACTTGAAGGAGTGAATATTGTAATTGTAACAGAGCTAAAAGAACTGGAAGTGGGATCTTTAGAAAAGGGTAGGAGCAAATTGCATAGAAAATGGAAATTGTGGGAACAGTACTTGCAGAAAATGTTTTGGAAGAAGAATGAGGTTTAAGAGAAGGTAGGAATTGAGAAATTTATGTAATATTGGATTGATTATATTGCATAGAAGAATATGTGTGGTGTATAATGTTTGTAAATGTGAACTTGTTAATATGTTTTGTTTACTTCTATATAAATGTAAGTTTCCCTATGTCGCAAGTGATAATTCAATAGAGGTGTTTAAAAAATTGCTATACCTTCTGGCATTACTCAGTGCGGGCTAATAATACCGTATTGTAGTGCAGCATTCATCTTTAGAGTCAACAGTCCCGGATCATGGACAAATGGGGCCTTTTGCAGGCCTCCACCAGCTATACCATTATCTCTAATATCCCATCACTTGGCTGTCTCTCCCTAATCATCATAAACACTGTCCAAACCTGTCAGTGTACATATTACATTCTCCTTTACTTTTACAATTATTATAGAGATTTGAATTTAATTTAAAACATTTTTTCAAAAAAAATCACCAACAGCAATTTTTTAAACAAAAGAAAACATTCTCACATTGAAAACAGTCTTATTATGAGAAAACAGTAACGTTATCTTTCCCTGAAACAATGCATCTGGCAACCCACTGAACTACAAGAGAAGTAATGATTCTTACTCATATTACATATAGTGAAGTATTAACGTCTATGTGAATGGTGCGGGAATTCAAAAGACAAGTGTATAAAGCATTTGCTAACAGGCTTGGACAGCCCACTGGACACCAGTGGGCCTTTTCCCAGACGTATTGTCTGGTGAAGTAACTTGGCAGAATCACATACATAGAAGTCTAAAGAAGGATGAGGAACTCAAACCATACCCTACAGGAAGCATCTCTGACAGCTCATAGCCTTTTACTAACCGCTAGACAAACAGTGCCTTTCACAGCAGAGTGCCTGCAAGAAATAAAAACATAACACTTAAATTAAAAATGTATTTATACTTAATATTTACATTAAACTCAAATAAACTGTTCAATTTACTCACAGCTAAATACTAAATGCACTATCAACATTAAGGAAACCACAGATCACAGCCAAAGGGCACAGCTCATGTGATGATGCTCCTCTTTGCTACAATCAGTTTCCTTCTTTTACACCAGCACTACTCGGTTTTCATAGGCAGTTTCTAGCCTTGCAGTGCAGGAGACCATTGACAAGCCTAACCCAGATTTCCAGTTGCTCAAAGCACTGTCTGGTTAAGTGACTTGTTCAAGGACAGGGAATAAATATAAGGCAAAATAAGAAATGTTCCGGCAAAAAAAAAAAAAAAGAAAAGAAAAAGTTAATGGAGGTCTGGCAGTTGGTTTGGAGGATTAAGGCTCTTGTCTCCTTTCCTTAAGGTACATGGTTTGAGTCTGAACAAGTCTCTTAACCAGACAGTGCCCTCTGATTGGGGCATTACACACATACATGTACACACACACACACACACACACACACACACACACACTTGCTAAAAAATCACTAATGCTACTTGTGTTCAGTGAATTTACTGAGTTCTTGCTGCAAGTACAAGAAAACACACATACTCCTTGCTGCTGTTGTAGAAAATGTTACTTGGATCTACACCCCTGTACAAAAGAAAATACACTTGATAAAACAAAATGCTAGCATTGCTTCTGTTCTGCGGATTTACTTGATTCTTGCTGTAAATGTGAGAAAACAGTGTTACTGGCTCTTGGGTGTTTTCTTAATGCTACTGGCTTATCAAAAAAGAATACACACTTGTTTGTATCCCCTAATGCCACTTCAGTGGATTTAGCTTAGTTGCTTCAGGAAAAAAAATAAATAAATACTGGGTCTCAGGTGCTACTAGCACAGTAAATGTATCTGTTTGTGTCATAATTCTTGTTTGCTACTCAAAATGTGCTCCTTACAAGAGTTAAAATCTTGCACCAGTGCCTGCAGGTTTTCTCTTTTACTGTGGTATCTCCAGTCTCAGATGCGGAGCCAATGAGACTGGAGCTGGCAGGAAAAGCAGGAAATCATCTGACCAATTGAAAGGTTCAGTAGTATTGTGTTTACCAATTGACCAGGAAAAGCAGATCCAGGAGTATTGTATTTGCTGATAAATCAGAAAAAGAAGTATTCTACTTGCTGATCACACAGAAGAAGCAGTATTCTGCATTAATGTGTTTGTAGGAAACATTTTTCGTTTTGTTTTTTTTTTAATTATGTTTTGGGCCTCTCCAGCCAGCAATGGGCCCTAGGCAGCTGCCTGGGTCACCTAGTGCTGGGTCCAGTCCTGCCTGACAGTACTCATAACAGTATGGAGAGAAAAGCATATCCAAGATGACTGGAGAATAAGTATACTAGTGCCAGTGTACAAGAACATACATAGCTGTGGGCAGTACAGAGTTATCAAACTCCTGTAACACTGTATGAAAGTTCTAGAGAGGGTGATTGATAAATGAATATGCAGAATAGTAGAAAGCAAGATGGGATATGAGCCGTTAGGATTCAGATCAGGATGCAGCACAAAGGGCCCTATATTTGCAGTGAGACAGATAGTTGAGAAGAAGCTAGAGATGAGGAAAGAGTCCAACTGGCCATTCCTCAACTTAGAGAAAGCATGTGACAAGATCCCCAAAAAGCTGATTTGGGCAGTCCTGCAGTGGTTCAAAGTCCCAGAAACATTGGTAGAATTAGTGCAGGATATGTACAAAGACCCAATGACTAAAGTATGACTAGTGCTTAGTCTAACACAGGGGTTCCCAGTGGGAGTGGGTGTGCATCAGGGTTCAGCTCTGAGCCCACTGCTGTTCATACTAGTGATGGACTACATTAGTAAACAGGCTGGAAGGGACATATAAAAAAGGTTGCTGTATGTACATGATGTGGCATTACAGGCAGACTCTGAACAAGAGCTAGGCGAATGGAATGCAAAACTGAAGGCAAGTGGGATAGTAATGAGCACAGATAAGACAGTTGTAAGGCAGCAAATGATGGAAATCAGAAGAAGCTCAGACTAGAGATAGATGAGAAAATAGTGCAATGAACAGGTTAACAGCTTGACAAGTATTTAGGAGACATGGTTGAGGAGAAGGGAAGTCTGAATGATGGTGTCAAAGCTAGAATTAGAGGGCCTATAGTGAACTGGCTCAGAGTGTTAGCGGTAGTGTATGACAGAAGGACAAAGAAGTGGAAAAGTAAAGTGTTCAAAACAGTGGTATGACCAATACTACTGTATAGTACAGAGTCCTGGGCACTGGAGGCAGAGGACTTGAGGAAGCTAGAGGTGATGGAGATGAAGTACCTGAGATGGGTGGTAGGATGCACACTGTGGGACAAATAAAGAAATGAGTGCATCAGAACAGAAGCCAAAGTAGTTGCAATTGCAGAGAAGATGAAAGAGAACAGATTATGGTAGTTCAGGCACATGTGCAGAAAAGAAGGCAATCTGGTGAAGGCGATTTGTGACAGGTAGGAAGAAAGCAAGAGGAAACAAGGTGGATGGATTGTGTGAGAGACGACTTGTGACAGTCGGGCATGACGTTGAAGAAGGAAGAAGAGCAGCACTGAATCATGAGAGATGGCAACAACTGGCACATCACCCCTACCATATGCAGAGAATAGGAAAAAGGTGGGTGTTGATGATGATGATGATGATCATCATCATCATTTGCACACATTGACAATGCAGTTAATTGATTTAGCAATTATTTTAGGAAATGCATGGTTCTGTCCATTTTCTTCAAGGCTGATGCATTCTGCCATTTCTGTAGACCGAGAATGAGGACTACGGACCTCTCTCTCACCTCTTAGCAAATGATTATAAACCATATAAGTTATGCTTTCTTATGGTGATATCATTTAGGTATGAACAGTATTTGTTCAGTGTGCAAATGATAATTATACAATGTACTTGTAAAACTCCGCGAGAAAAGGTGTTGGGTATATTACTCTTCAAAATGCATTTAATGTGAGTGCTTTGTTACGCAAAAACATGCATTACACTTGACAATATGCTGCTTTAGGTTTTGATGGACTACAGAGATATAAAAATTCGACTTAATAACTTTCTGTGCTCTGATCAATTTCATATTACCTGACTCACATCTTTGGTCTAGTTAATCATTGATTCCTGTTAGCTTCTACAAAAAGTCTGCTCTCAATTTTGAAGTTTTCATTGGGTTTACAAACTACATCTTTAAATTGCTCTTCTCTACTGATTTATATTTCTCACTCTCCATACCCCAAGGACGTATTATGCCATCTCTGCTTTTTTTCCTGCTTATTAATCATTTCCCTTCAAAATTAAAATAAAACACTCCTTTATGGTGATGATATGATTAGATACAGTTCTTCTTCCCCTAACCTAGAGATATTAATGGGTCTATATTAAAAGCCCGAAACCATGAAACATCGAGTGTATGTACATCGACACATAAAGGTCGAAGTACATACACAGCGAAACACTAAAAGAGCGAAATCCAAAATGCCGAACGTGTTTCCTGGTCACAGCACGATGGTGAGGATAAGGAAATATATCCTTTTCCCCACTGTAGTGCGGTTTCGGAGTTATTTAGGTAGGGGGTGTGGGGGGCAAAGCCCCCACATGGGGGTGCAGAGGGGTTTGCCCCCCTGCAAAAGAATGTTAAATTAATTATTTAGTATTATTTTTTACTTACCTGTGTGGCACATTCTGATAATGGAACTTGTTCGGCATTTTGGATTTCGCTCTTTTAGTGTTTCGCTGTGTATGCACTTTGACCTTTATGTGTCGATGTAGATACACTCGATGTTTCATGGTTTCAGGCTTTTAATATAGACCAATTATTAATTACCAGATTGGCTTGAGCATGCTAACTACTCACCTTACATGAATGACACAACTTCTTCTCTTCCTTAAAATAAAAGCTGTATTCTTCCAAGCTAAGTTCTGAAGTTTGTTTCACCTCATTGATCCATTAACTACCACACTGGAAAGAAGCCAGAGGCAACATCTCTGTCTAATTTCCTTCATCACTGGCTGGATGAGTGTCTAGCCTTTGACCTATATACAGGCAATACGAAATGTAAAATTAACTATTTTCTCTTCTGATCTTGAAAAGGTTTTAGAATCACTTCCCCAAAAGGTAGAATAGTAACGGTGTGGAAATTTTTCTTGTTTAGAGTGCATCCTACTGATCATTGCCCATGCCATGTGTGTTAGTTTATTTAATTCTCACAAATAATCAACATCTCTTCACTGTATGACCAAAGACTAGCTAGTTTTCTATTAAAGAATGTGCTAACCCCCTTCTTTTTACCATTTCTTCAAATATTTAGACTTCATTCATTCTCTTACTTTGCAAGCAAAGTATCTCAAGCATCCACGCTATACCTTCTTTGCTCATTTGTTAATGATTTCATAATGTGAAGAAGCCTCTATAGCAGACTGCACAGCAGTGACAGTGCTTTATGAGTATCATAGCCCAATATCTGAGAAATCCTTCCTCCAAGTTTAAGGCACCTCACTGAATATAAGTAATTTTTGCAGGCAGTTACAGCTTCATCTGTCTGAGAGAGCTAAAGCCTAATGCTTTTCCCAGTCTAGTAACTCACACTAGGCATCTCTAATTCAAGCCTTCCATTCCCACCACACAGCTCTTATTCCTACCACTGTCTGATTTATGTTGCTTAAACAACTGTCTTCTCTCAGATCTATATCTTACTGTGTTTATTTCTTATAACTTTGCATTCACATCTTCTAGTGTATAATTTTTTTTCTAGACTACAGTCTCTAATTTTCTCCAACATACTTTGATATATGTGGGCCAGCCTGCTGCACGTAGTGTGTGAATTGTCTGAAACAAACCAAAACCATGCTATGTCATGGTACACTTTCTGGAAACTGATGTTTTCATCCTGAGCTTGTCTGTAACCATCTTAAGTCCTATAACTTGTGATACACATCTGTTGATCACTGTTATGCCACTGAGACTTTAGTTCATCTGGTATATCACTAATATTATTACTTATCTATTAAATCATTATTACTGTTCATTTTTTTTATTGTCCCCAGGCCATCTGTCTGAGTTAAGTGCAATACCATGTATAGCTCAAATAAAACAAAAATAATAAATTAGATGTGTGTGCAGATTGTAAAAGTATTATAAGAAAAATATTGGAAATTAAATATAGGGAAGCGACAGCATGCATTTTACTCAGGAGGGCTACATTTCCTACATCCTTGAGCTTACAAATAAACTGATATGGTGAAAATATAGAGTAAACCATTCTACTCTGCAACAAAACTGTATTCCCAAAATTCATTGTAGGATGACAGCCATTGTTTTGTCGAAACATAGTGTATCAAATCATTGTTAGTAGACGTAAACACAGCTGTCTTCAAATGGCTGCAGGAGCTGTTTCACTGAAAGCAAACACAATCTGGGACCATCTGCAATAGGTGCAAATGGCTGTAAAGCAAAAATAGATGATTAGGTTTCCCTAATAACAAAAGTTACAATACTTTATTTCTTGACTGTTGTTTAGTTTTGGGAAATGTCTCTGTCAGAAAAGTCCCCATGGCAAAATCTAGTGCAGCAATGCATGAGTCACTATTGTACATTAAGTTTCTAATTTTGTTACTACTAGAGTGATGTGCACAGCTATTATAAACAGCTCATAATATTGACAATAGCATTAAATATGAGTGTGCACATAAGTATTATCTCAAGCAATAAGTTATGGGCAAGTTTCATTACTCAGCTGATGAAATAAACTACCACAGCAAGAAGACATGCCTTGCCAGTCCATTAAGATGACTGGGGTACTGCAAAAAATAATGACTCCCTACCACAAGTCTGATCCCAGATACAACACAATATAATCTGCAATTCCCTATCCAAAACAGTGAATTCTGAAACTGATTGTTACACAATTAATGCTTTTTCCCCAGACATTGTGGTGGGGGGGGCTAGAACCCCTACTAATTACATATACTAACATATGTTGTACTTTGGATTAGGGAAGTACACCACTGAAACACAGATTCATGTTTGTTTTAAAAACAATAGCCAAAAAATATTTTCATTGATCAGAAAAGGGATACACCCCTAATTTAAATATTCCAACTTCAAGACTGCATAGCAGTGGGAAAATACAACCTCAAGGATTGCTAAAAAGTTGTTTTCAGTCATTACACTTCAACCAAATGACATTCATCTAAAAGTTGTCAATGAACTTAGTTGTACAGTACACACCACATATCTCCACCTGGCCAAACACTTAAAGGAGTGGTTTCAGCCCAGAATGGAGGAGTGATTTCAGCCCAGAAATTAATAGTTTATTGGCCATTTTTGGCTAATTTCTATCTCTTTCATTTCCCTGCTATAAAACCCACATTTGTGAGTTTTTTGCGCTAGTATAGAGCTTAGCAAGCTCCTGCCTGGTGCCCTGCATAGTTCTACAGCAGCAGAGAGACAAAAGAGAGACTTTGGAGTGATTAAGTATCATTTTTCTGCATTTTCTTGCTGCCTTTAGCTAATTCCACCTAAAACGCCGATTTTCTAGAGTTTCTGTGATTTAAAAAGCTTGTTTCAGCTACATATTGTACTTATTTTACTGCCTGCACTTTAACAAAGTCATTTTTGTGTTTAAATTACCTGTTTAACTGTTGTAGGCTACACACTCAAGTGTGATAGCCATTTCTGTGCATTTAAAGTGTTTTCTTGATTGTATCTGCTTTAGTTTCTGAAAATAAAACAAAAAAAACAAAAAAAAAATACTTATTTTCTCACCTTTCTAAGCTAGTATAATCCAGTTTTCAGGTTAGTGCTGAATTCAGGGCTGTGTTACAAGTTTCTGTGTTTGCACATACCTTACTTGGATAGAAGGAAGTTTCTCTGTTCACTGTGAGAGAGGGAGCTTTGAGCAGCCTATCTGTCCCTGGAGAAGTGGTTTCAGCCCAGAAATTAGTAGTTTATTGGCCATTTTGGGCTAATTTCTATCTCTTTCATTTCCCTGCTATAAAACCCGCATTTGCAAGGTTTTTGCGCTAGTATACAGCTCAGCAAGCTCCTGCCTGGTGCCCTGCAGAGTTCTACAGCAGCAGAGAGACAAAAGAGAGACTTTGGAGTGATTAAGTATCATTTTTCTGCATTTTCTTGCTGCCTTTAGCTAATTCCGCCTAAAATGCTGATTTTCTAGAGTTTCTGTGATTTAAAAAGCTTGTTTCAGCTACATGTTGTACTTATTTTATTGCCTGCACTTTAACAAAGTAATTTTTGTGTTTAAATTACCTGTTTAACTGTTGTAGGCTACACACTCAAGTGTGATAGCCATTTCTGTGCATTTAAAGTGTTTTTGATTGTATCTGCTTTATTTTCTGAAAAAAAAATATATATATACTTGTTTTCCTGCCTTTCTAAGTTAGTATAGTTCAGTTTTCAGGTTAGTGCTGAATTCAGGGCTGTATTACAAGTTTCTGTGTTTGCCCATACCTTACTTGGATAGAAGGAAGTTTCACTGTTCACTGTGAGAGAAGGAGCTTTGAGCAGCCTATCTGTCCCTGGAGGAGTGGTTCCAGCCCAGAAATTAGTAGTTTATTGGCCATTTTAGGCTAATTTCTATCTCTTTCATTTCCCTGCTATAAAACCCGCATTTGCAAGGTTTTTGCACTAGTATACAGCTCAGCAAGCTCCTGCCTGGTGCCCTGCAGAGTTCTACAGCAGCAGAAAGACAAAAGAGAGACTTTGGAGTGATTAGGTATCATTTTTCTGCATTTTCTTGCTGCCTTTAGCTAATTCTGCCTAAAATGCCGATTTTCTAGAGTTTCTGTAATTTAGAAAGCTTGTTTCAGCTACATATTGTACTTATTTTACTGTCTGCACTTTAACAAAGTCATTTTTGTGTTTAAATTACATGTTTTAACTGTTGTAGGCTACAAACTCAAGTGTGATAGCCATTTCTGTGCATTTAAAGTGTTTTTTTATTGTATCTGCTTTATTTTCTGAAAAAAATAAAAAATATACTTGTTTTCCCTCCTTTCTAAGCTAGTATAGTCCAGTTTTCAGGTTAGTGCTGAATTCAGGGCTGTGTTACAGCTTTCTATGTTTGCCCATACCTTACTTGGATAGAAGGAAGTTTCTCTGTTCACTGTGAGAGAGGGAGCTTTGATCAGCCTATCTGTCCCTGGAGGAGTGGTTTCAGCCCAGAAATTAGTAGTTTATTGGTCATTTTAGGCTAATTTCTATCTCTTTAATTTCACCGCTATAAAACCCGCATTTGCGCGGTTTTGCGCGTCGGGCATCGCTGGTTAGTTAGGGTATAACTATTCCCGGCTCCACAAAGTCTACTCTTCAATTTTTCCCTTGGAACTAGACAAACTTTCAACTTAAGCACTCAAACCATTCACTTCTCATCCCGGCACTTTCTCAAAACTCATAGCAAGCATTAATAAACCTTAGCACTAGAACCCCCTGTACTGTAGAGAAGGACAAGGCTCTCTATTCGACCTTACCAGACAGTCAGTAAAACAGTTCACTGTACCTATCCAGGCATGTCTAAAGGGCAGTTTCAGGTGTACTCTCCAGACCAACTGGTGAATCTGGGCATTCTGAGGCAATGTTACAATTGCCACATGTACACATACAACCCTCTCCTCCTTCCACCAAACACTAATACATGTGAGAGATGCAATTATACAACCAAACTGAAGGTTAAGCTCTCTCAACCCAAGACTGGACCAGGCAGTCAAGAGGAGAAGGGAATTACTTGTATCACACCACCAGTCTCACATAGACCTATGAAACCAGCACTGGCAAAAAACACACATAAATACATGAAAACATACTCGGAGGCTCTAAATAAAAATCTGCAAAAACAACAGAGGCCTCCAAAGCAGACATCCAAGCAACCTCCACCCCCAACACAAACCATGAAACACATACTTCACAAAACCAGTGTGCCACACAATCACAGCCCTTAAGGCAAAATAACATACCCAACACACTAGTAATAGGTGACTCTATAGTCAGGCACATTGACGTCCCACTCACTAGGCTGAACAAGGAGAAGGTTACTGTTAGCTGCCTGTCGGGTGCCAGGATCCACCACATAACAGAAGCACTCAGGTTACTCCAGAACAAGTACAAATATGACTCTGTCATTGTCCATGTTGGTGTGAATGACCTGAGCCGTACCTCCCTGGACTACATGAAAAGAGACATGGAGGAGCTCTCTGATCACGTAGCCCAGGCCGGTATGACCCTGACCCTGAGTAGCATCCTGCCCTCACCAAGAATGATACCACAGTATAGAGAAAAATTATCAATTTCAACAGCTGGCTAAGCTTCTAGTGTCATTCAAAGGGGATCCAGTGTCTGTCAGCCTGGGATGACATGCTAGACAAGCCACGCTGCTTCGCTAGAGATGGGTTTTACCTGTCACCCTTAGGCTTTCGAATACTGGCCAAGGCTCTTGCCATCCCCATAGTGCCTTTTTTAGACAAGGCTCAAAAGACAAACCCACCGCCATAAATAGCACAAGTAACAAAACCTGAGGGTAATGCTACTCAATGCCAGAAGTCTAAACCTCAAAATGCATGCACTCAATGCACTCTTCAGTATGGAGAAAATCAATATACGTGCAGTAACAGAAACTTGGTTTAAGGCTCCAGAGAACACCCCAGCACTACCAGGCTACAACTCATACCATACATTTTGGCTACAAAACCTGAACCGAAATACAAAAGGCAGGGGAGTATCCATATTCATCAAGGATACCCACACCTCCAGATTGGTGGCACAGCACGATGCTTCAGAGATCATCCATGTGCAACTAACAACGGGTAAAACTGCTATTCAAATTATAGCTTGCTACAGATCACCCACCATGTCCCAGGACCCCCACTCCGCATTCCTGGAAACACTGGGAAACATAAAGGTCCTACCAAACACCCTGATATTGGGTGATTTCAATTACCCAAACATTAACTGGGAGAATTACTCAAGTACAAACTCCCTTGCCCAACATTACCTAGAATTTATAAACTCAAACGCCCTGGATCAACTGCTCAACACCGCCACCAGAGGTGACAACATACTGGACTTTGTCATCACCAACATGGGTGACTGGTGTTCCACACCGGAGGTTAACCCCTCACTGGTTAGATCTGACCATAAACTAATCACTCTGGATATCCACATTTCACCACTACCCCCAGTCAAAGAAACCACCCTGAAAAACTTTTCAAAAGCAAACTTCATGTTACTTAAGACCAAGTGGGAAGTTTCAAAGCCCCCATACTAAAGGATAACGCTGTCCAAGCTGCAAAATCCTTTACTAATGCACTCTACAGGCACCTACAAGAATGCATGGATCATGCTATCCCAAGCAAAACCAAGACTCACTCCTCCAAGAAAAGGAAACCAGTCTGGTGGATCCCTGCCATAAACAAGCTATACAATAGAAGGAGGAAACTAGTACAGAAAAGAGTAAAATCCCAAGGGAAGACATCCCTGATCAGTATCAGCAAGAAACTACATTCCCTCATAAAATCATCCAAGGCTAGCTTCAAAAGAAAAATTGCCATGGACTCCAAAGATAACCACAAGGCATTCTTTTGCTATGTCAAAATCTAAGTGACAATTCTCAGATCTGCTCGGAGTTAGTGCAGAATGGCACAAAATACACTGAACCGACCGATATAGCCAACATTCTGACAGACAGGTTCAATGCAAACTTCACCCCCCTCTCACCCCAAAAAGGGCCCATAACTATACCAGAAGAATGTAGTGCCCCTGAAATCACAGACACTCAGGTTAAAACAGCCCTCTCCGAAGCCAAACACACAGCATCAATGGGACCAGACGGTGTCCCAGGCTGCGTCCTACACAAGCTCAAAGATGAACTAACCCCTCACCTAAACACACTATTTAAACTCAGCCTCTCCACAGGCTGTGTACCCACAGAGTGGTGCACAGCAATGCTTATTCCACTCCACAAAGGTGGAGCTACAACGGACACCGGGAACTATCGCCCTATAAGCCTGACTAGCTTGGTTTGCAAAGCTCTAGGCTCATAGGTAGGTACTAGGCTATCTGCCTGAGGGCATTTATAAGCCTAGCCAGAGTGTGTCAGCTTTCTCCACCCCTTTGATTAATTAACTGAGCCTCTGTCAAGAAGAGCCAATGAAGTGATCCCAGGGGTGTACTTTCTGTTACCCATCCACTCGTCAAGGTTTCTCTTGAAGAGTGTTAGTGAGGGGCTCTGCCTAATGTAGTTAGGAATTTTGTTAAAGCATGGGGAGTCTCTGTGACAGGAATATATCCCTCCAGCATGTTCTATTTATTGTTGTGGTGAGGTTTATCACACTAGAGCGAGTGGCTCGCAGTGACTTGGATTTCTTTAGGTGGAGCATGTCCATCAATTCTGAGTTGGACATGGCTTTGTAAGTCAGGCAGAGATCACCTCTGAGTAAGCGATATGCAACTGAGTACAGCTGGAGATTTTATAGTCGGGCTGCATAGGACATATGTTTGAGGCCAGTAATCCTCTTGGTGAGGTACCTTTGTGGTCTTTCCAGCTGTTGGAAGTATCTTGTGAGGTACATCCCAAATGGGGCATTGTACTCTATGATGGGTCTGAGGAGTGATGAGTAGAGGGGCACTATAACCTCTTTATTTCTAGATGGGAACCCATTAGTAATTAGATAGGCTACATAGAAGGATTTCCTAACTACTTTGGCGATATGATTGTCCAAGGAGAGATTACTATCTACCTGGGTCCCCAGATCTCTTATTACCTCTTCTGAATTAAGGGGGCTGCCACCTATTTGATAATTCATGGGTGTTTTGTTTTTCCCAAATGGGATGACTATGCATTTTTTGGCATTTAGCTTGAGACCATGACTTTGACACCAGGTGTCCGTCACAGTAAAGCCATTTTGGAGAATATCCGTGTCAGCCGGAGAGTCAATTATGGCTCACACTTTGCAGTCATCGACGAACTTGGTTAGCCATAGTCCTCCTGTGTTTGCCTGTACTTCTGAGAAGTATATGCCAAACAGTAGGGGTCCCAGGACCGAGCCTTGTGGGACACCACTTGTGACTGGTTTAGAGTCGGACCTGGAGCCCGCTATTCTTACCGTGTGAGTTCTGTCTGTAAGCCAGTTGGCAACCCATCTCGTGACGTAGGGGTTTATGTTCAGGCTGGTGAGTTTTTCTATAATTCCCAAGTGGGGAATGGTGTCAAAAGCCTTGGCGAAGTCAAGGTAGGCTGTGTAAACTACCTTCCCCTCATCTATGGCCTTAGTGACTCGAAGAAGTCAACCAGGTTTAGTAGGCATGATCTGCCCTTAACAAAGCCAAACTGGGTCAGGTCAAGTGTTTGGAGGTTCCCAATATCTTTGTTAATGAGTTCCATAATGATGCGCTCCATAGCCTTGCAGAACAGGCTAGTCAGGCTTATGGGGTGATAGTTACCAGGGTCAGTTGTGGCCCCTCCTTTGTGGAGTGGAATAACCATTGCTGTGCACCATTTGATGGGCACGTAGCCTGTGGAGAGGCTGAGGTTGAACAGTGTGTTTAGGTGGGGGGTTAGTTCGTTCTGTAGTTCATGCAAGATGCAGCCTGGGACACCATCTGGCCCCATTGACGCTGTGCTTTTGACTTTTGAAAGGGCTGTTTTCACCTGTGCATCTGTGATTTCCGGGACACTACACTTTTCCGGTATTGTTGTGGGCCCTTTTGGAGGTGAGAAGGGGGTGAAGTTTGCACTGAATCTATCTGCCAGGGTGTTGGCAATATCAGTGGGTTCAGTATATTTTGTGCTATTTTGAACTAGCACAGAGCATATCTGCGAGTTGCCACTTAGATTCTTGCCATAGCTAAAGAAGGCTTTGTGGTTATCTTTCGAATCCTTGGCTATTTTTCTTTCAAAGTTAGCCTTGGAGGATTTTATGAGGGACCTTAGTTTCTTAGTGATACTGATCAGGGATGTCTTTCCTTCTTGGGATTTGCTGTTTTTCTGAACTAGTTTCCTCCTTCTATTGTATAGCCTGCTTATGGCAGGGGTCTACCAGATGGCTATGGAGCGCATCATCATGGATCTCATTAACAGAGACACTGGGACCCTCCAAACACTGGACCCTACCCAGTTCGGCTTTGTTAAGGGCAGATCATGCCTCCTAAACCTGGTGGACTTTTTTGAGACAGTTACCAAGGCTATAGACGAGGGAAAGGTGGTTCACACAGCCTACCTAGACCTCACAAAGGCCTTCAACACCATTCCCCACTCAGGTATTATAGGCAAGCTCACCAGCCTGAACATAAACCCCTATGTCACAAGATGGGTTGCCAACTGGCTCATGGACAGAACCCACATGGTAAGAGTTGTGGGAGCTAGGTCTGACTCTAAACCGGTTACAAGTGGCGTTCCCCAGAGCTCAGTCCTACGACCCCTCCTGTTCGACATATACTTCTCAGAGGTGCAGCCGAGCACAGGAGGACTATGGCTGACCAAGTTCGCAGACGACTACAAACTAGGGGCTATAATTGACTCTCCGGCTGACACAGACATCCTCCAAAAGGGTCTCACTGAGACAGATACCTGGTGTCAAAACCATGGCCTCAAGCTAAATGCCAAAACGTGCATAGTCATCCTCTTTGGAAAAAACAAAGTACCCACAAACTACCCACATAGGTGGTAGCCCCCTAAATATGGAAGACGTAATAAGGGATCTGGGGACCCAAGTAGATAGTAACCTCTCCTTTGATAATCACATTGCCAAAGTGGTTAGAAAATCCTTCTATGTGGCCCACCTAATCACAAAAGGGTTTGCTTCCAGATCGAAATAGGTCATTTGGCCCCTCTACGCATCACTCATCAGACCCATCATAGAGTACAATGCCCCATTTGGGATGTACCTTACAAGACACCTGCAACAACTGGAAAGACCACAGAAGTACCTCATCAAGAGGATCACTGGCCTCAAGCAGATGCCCTATGCAGCTCAACTGAAGAAACTCCAGCTGTACTCGGTTGCATACTGCCTACTCAGAGGTGATCTCTGCCTGACATACAAGGCCATGCCCAACCCAGAACTGATGGACATGCTCCACCTAAAGAAAACTATATCCCCTCAAGCCACACTCTCCAGGGATCTAAACCTCACCACAACAATAACTAGAACATGCTGGAGGGATAGATTCCTGTCCCAGAGACTTCCCATGCTCTGGAACAAGATTCCAATCTACATTAGGCAGAGCTCCTCGCTAACCCTCTTCAAGAGAAACCTTGATGAGTGGATGGGAAACAGAAAGTGTACCCCAGGGATCACTTCAATGGCTCTGCTAGACAGACGCACAGGGAACTAATCTAAGGGGGCAGCGAAAGCCAACACATTCTGGCTAGGCTTATAAATACCTTCGGGCAGATAGCCTAGTATCTACCTATGAACCTATGAACACAATTTCCTACTCAGGCACAGTAGAAAATCTAAATAAACAGGGAATAAACCCCTACATCACCCACTGGATTGCCAACTGGCTCAAAGATAGGACTCATGAAATCAAAATAGGGGAAGTTACCTCCACAGAGAGACCATTTACCAGTGGAGTCCCCCATGACTTTGTGCTGAGACACCCTCTTGTTTGGCATCTACTTTTCTGAAGTAAAAGCCAATATCAAATGGCTGTGGCTGACTAAGTTTGCAGGTGACTAGGAACAGTCATTGAATCCCCAAAGGACTTAGCCATCCTGCAGGAATGTTTGTCCCAAATAAATAACTGATGCCAAAAATCATGGAATGAAACTAAATGCCAAAAAATGCATCACTGTATCTTTTGGGAAGTCATCCACCCCAGTAAACTATAACACTGACAATATGGCCCAAAGAGTTGACCCAATTGTTTGGGATTTGAGAACTTATGTGGACAGTGACCTAACGTTTGACCAACATGTGTTCATTGCTGTAAGAAAGCCCTTCTATACTGCACAGATTATAAACAAGGGGATTATATCTTGATCTAGGGCTGTCATTTCATTGTCCCTCTTTACTCAGTCCTCATTAGGCAGTCATTGAATAGAATGCCCCCTTTGTCATGTATCTGTTCAGACACATGCAACACCAGGAACAAATATCTTACTAAAAGGATACAAGGCTTAAACAGCATGTCCTACAAGGACTGACTCATAGCCCTAAGACTATACTTGGTATCTTAAAGACTGCTAAGAGATGAACTGTGTCTGACACACAAAACATCTTCTGACCGAGTACTGATGGATTTACTGCATATCAGCAAGTCCAGTGGCATCAGAAATACTTGGTCTAGTGACTAAACCTCTTCTACAACATCAACAGAACGGTTTGGACGGGAAGTTATTTCTCACTGATCTAGAACAGACTCCCCATCCACATTAAACTAAGTTCATCCCTGTTCAAATTCAAGTGCAACTTAGATCTATGGTTGAGAAACAGAAAATTTACCCCCAAGACTGTCACCTGTACTTCAAATGGACAGAGGCAGTTCCTAAATCCTTTCTCCCATGCATAGGTCCCCTCAAATTATCTATGGTATGATCTCTCTTATTCTTATTAGGAGTAATATATAATAATCAACCATCAGGTGGGTAAGGCCAGTCTCTAAGCAAATTGGATAGGTTAATTCAATCACAAAAAGGGAAATTGGCTAGGCATAAAATGGCCCACAAGGGCAGCTAGCCTAGTACTTATCTATGAACCTATGAACTGTTCACATTCCTGAAAGCATAACTTCCAGCTTTGAGTATTTACCCTCACATTTGCTATTACAGACTCAGCATTCTGAAGATAACAGTTATGCTCCCCATAACATACACCCCAAAATAATGGTCTTTAGCTGTAAAATATGTGAGGGAAAAGCTTAGGATGTGTAGCCCTGGTACTGGTCATCAGAATTACAGGTGCCACTATTAAGGTTCATTGGCAGATCTACAAGTGAAAAGATGAGGTGGACCTAGGCTAGGACTGCAATATTTAACGGCATAGGAACTGAAAGGGAACAGATGATAGAAATCCTTTGTGCCCACATAAAAACTCCTCTATGTAACCTAATAAATAGATATTTTCAATGCAAACAAGGTTATATGCTCATTTTTAAAAGCCGTATTAGAATTTGATTACTTTCACATTCGTTTCATACCACAGTAATAAATGGTACTGGTCTGAAAACCTAAGAACTCACTTACATTAGGACACTTCAATCCCATAGGCTTCTCAGTGATTTACTTGGATATGACAGGAAGAGCAGAGAAGTACAGAGAAGTATCAGGGAATTAGAAAACTTATAATTTACCTTTATTTGTAATTTATCTTTGATAAATGCTTACAGAGCCAAGAAAACAGTGATTATAAAAAATTATTGTTTTATTGGACTGAGTACTAATCCATTTTAATTAGAACAAAATATAAAAATAAGGCGAGAAAAGCTTATGAGTCAAACATTTACAGATAAATGGGGACTTCTGAACAAAGGACCAGTATATAACTCTGCTGTAAGGTAGTCTGATGGAAGGACATGAGTAAGCGTTCTTTACAGGCAGAGTGGTGAAGACGTGCAACAGTTCTCCAGTGAAGATGCTGAAACTACTGGAACAGGGAGTCAGGAAATTGCAATATAATGGAGAAAACAGCAGTATGTTTTAATATGTACAAACTACTTAAAAGAGCAAGAGATCAGTTGTGGAAATATAAGGAGACAGGCAAGACCTTCAGACCAAGAAAATTCAGCAGCAGTACTATGGTGTATATGTGTTGGGAGAAGGATAGATGGAGCTTCTCAGCTGTTTCATTCTGTTCCTTTTTTCTACTTGACAGGTTTCAGGCTAGTTGCACTGTAACCACACATATGTCAAAGGCAGCACTATAAATAGCAGGCACCATAGCTGACACATAATGAAATCACTTCTCAGCCTTTTGGCTAAGAGCAGGTGTGCACTTTCTGCAAACTATTCAGCTTTCATTTTGCTTGTACTTCCACATTTGAAAAACTTGAACTTGTAACTGCACGCTTGTAACCTTGTTCTGTCTTTGGAACACTGTAGCTGTCTGTTCTGTCTCTGTCACACTATAACTGCTAACATTATAGTGTATGTGCCACACGTGTCTGCACATTTATGCATATGTGTCTGTAGGGGTATTTTTTGGAATGAACTAAGGTAAAAGACATCAACAGCACATGATCCAACACTTGTGAATAAGTAAACAAAAGACTGGGGATGAGGGTGGCCCATGTATGCCAAGGCCATCTTTTATTTTCTTCATTTAGTTAAGAAAAAGGGAATAAATGTAAAGAAATCTTAATGCAACAGTTCAGATGGAAACCTTTTGCTGACCAATATGACAGTTGATGGTTGCATGAGTAACACATAAATGAAGAACTCACGGTATAAAAGTGACTGTGCTTAACAAAAATGAGTTTATTAGACTGTGTCTGTGAACCAGGGATGTCCTGTAGGGTAGTTCTGTTTTCACAGGAGTACTGGGATGAAAAGATCCAATAATACAATATTTTTTTTTACATTAAGAAGGTAAAAAGCAAAATATATATAAAGCAGCACACGAATGAAACATCAGAATACAAAACATCCAGAAGCATTAGAAGATATAAAATTAGCTTTGGTGAATTATTAGGAGATTAGACATTGAACAAAAGGTAATCTGATTGTTTAATGAGATTGCGCAAGGTCTCTATTCTTGATATTTATGGTGTATACACTATACAGTTATCCATCTGGTGGATGAAGCTTGACCTCTCAAACTTAGACTGCTCGAGCTTCAACTCGCCAATGAATCAGACTTCCAGCACAGGAAATCTTGGTAAGGGATTTGTGTAAGACATGATTTCCTTTTATAGGGGAATTTCCCCCTTCTTCAAGTAAGTGTGACCTTGGAGTTAATATATATAAGTTTGGGGGGGGGGGGCTTGCCTCCTTAAAAGATGTTTTTGGTAAATGCAGCGCTGGGTCCTGATCCTAGGTGCATTTGCTTTCATCCATTCATAATGGAAGCGGATTACACAATGTGCTATCAAGTATAAGATGAGCACATAGACCTGAATTTACATTTCAGCTACAATCAAATCAATAGACAAATTACAATCGAAAATTAGTTGACTTACTGAAAAAGTAAAAGTTATGTGCAAATAAGAGTAAAAAAAAGCAGAGGATATACATTACACAATTAAATCCACTAGAATAATTTCTACTAAATAGCATCCAACAACTCAGTGAAAAAATGGAAAATCTGACCATTGTCTGGGGACTGAACCCAAGATCACCTGCATTCTGAGCAGTTAGATTATACCACTCTGACAGGTGTATTGAATGCTATAGATTTTTTTATGCAGTTTTGAAGGCCAGCCTTTCAATGGTATTTTGGGAACTACCTCAAATTGTAGGGAAGATTATTTCAGAGTTTTCTAACAATGACAAAATAATGAACATCAGTCAGTTTTTTCTTGTTTTAGGAACACACATTAGCCTCCAAACAGAATGGCCAAGTTCACAATGAGTCGTCTTGTATGATAATAATAGACAGTACTAAAAATGTGATGGATAGAAAAGTTTGTAGACACATTTCAATTTAAACCCCAACCAAGGAATGCTACACAAGTATATACAATTTTAAAAAAGTAGAGTAAAAGAGCTACAAGTCATGTTTCAGTCTGAAAAAAATGACCAAACAGTAAATATTGAAATAAAAATAATATAAATGTATGTTTCCTGCCCAGAAACTGCTTACACAATGACACAAGCATTATAGTGAAATAGTTATGTATGCTTTTGATCCAGCTGAAGAAAAAAGGGCAACATATACAGAGAACATAATTATATTGTACAGGCAACATATACAGAGAGCATAACTATATTGTACAGTGACATTTCATTGGTACTGTTGAATCTAATACGTGAAGACACAAGGACATTTAAACAGTGACAAAACTTAAAACTACATAAATGTTTTGTAATGCAATTAATGTTATTTTGCAAATCCAGCAGTTATTGCAGTATAAAAAAAGCAATTAAAGAAATGGAAGCATTTCAGAATATATGTCATAGGTGTGTAGATTTTGTAAGCACTGTCATTTTAGAAGGGGACTAGCAGATGTTATGAAAGATAAGACTTGCATGTGGAATGTGCTGTGAGGCTGTACAAAAGAAATTGCTTTTAAAGAATGACCTTTGAAACCCTGTGAAATACTTGCGACGTGGGACCGCTTTTACTTGCTTGGAGAGAATTTTGTATTTAAACTGTATATTACTGGAAATGTTATTAACTACTTTTTGTTTTTTCTCTATTCTTAATGTTTACATGGAAGCATTCTTGTAAATATTGTATATTTGTTTGGTGTGATAGTTAGTGATATTAGTTAGTAGCCTTTTGTTTTGTATTTTTTCTCTTAAAATGTTGTGTTTGTTTTTACTTGTGTATGAAAATAATATAACAATAAAGATTTATTATGGAAAAAAAAAAAAGAAAAAAAAAAAAAGAATGACCTACCCTTGGCACAAGCTTTTAATATAACAATGCCATAGAAATAGTTGACAGAGATGCTTGTCAGTTTTAATCAGGTAAGGCAGAATGCTCAGTAACTAAAACATCTCTTATGTTTACCAAGAAACAACATTGTTTTAGAAGGAAAGGCTTCCCATATCTGGCATAATTGCGGGTGTAAACAATCAAACTGCAGTAAATGTCAAAAGAAGGGTCATAAGAGAATGTGTTAACTATAGAAGTAACAAAAACAAGGTATGTCATAAAAGAATGTATCACTCTGGTAAATTTAAAAAATAATGTATACACGAAAAGGAACCTGTACTACATTTATTTATTTTTATTTATTTATTTTACATTTGTTAACCGGGAAAATCCAGCTGGACCAGGACCATTTTCAGTGGAGGCCCGGGGAGAAAAGCTCCACAATTAAGAAGACATTTATACAATTACAGATATAAATACAGTTATACAATTTGAGATATTCATACAAAAACAGGTAGTAGTGAAAAATGTATTTACAAGTAGAGTTATTCTTACTTTGTTAACTATAGTTAAAACTTGCAGTACAAGACTAAGATGCAGTTTTGAGAAATAGTACAAGGGTTCAGTGAAGGGGTTTAGACAGATATTTTTCAGGGTTTGGCTTCCAGTAGTTACCTGGATTTTGCAGGACAAAAGTTACAGTTTGAGATAGTTTTACAAAGGTAGTAAGAACTGCTTACAGATGTAGTAAGTATGTATAGAAGGGAGTAAAAGAACACAATGATATGTGATAAGAGTCAGTGTGTCAATGTGCTTAGATATAGTGTGATATTTAGACTGGAGTAGATTGATAGAAGAAAGTATAGGGATTGTCATGTGATACATGGGCAAATCCAAGTTGTCCTGAGATGAGATTTGAGTGATTGTTTGAAGTTTGCATTTGTTGTTGTGGAGGTTATATTGGTGGGGAGATTGCTCCATTTTTTGGCTATGATGTGGGAATATAGGGCTTTTCCTGCAGTGTTGTTAGCAGTAGTAACACTGAGTAGGGGTTTATTGGAAGAGCGTAGAGGGTGACTGGAAGAGTGAGAGGTTATTAGGTTACTGAGGGCTGGAGTTTTGTCTGGGTGGTTTCTGATGTTAAAGGCATAGGTGAGTTGTTGGTAAGATAGTAGGTTAGGAAATTCCAGCCATTGAATTTCTTTTAGTACTTGGCAGTGATGTGTTCTAAAGGGGGAATTATTGGCATATTTAGCTATTTTGTTGTAACATGCTTCTAACTTATCCAGATCTGAATTTTTACTGTGGGTTAGGATAGGTGCGGCATAGGTAAGTGTCGATAGGAGGTGTGTTTGAGCTAAAGTGATTTGTGCCTTTTCTGTGAGATAGTTTATGTGCCTGTATAGGGTTCCCATTTTCTTATGGACCTTTTGAATAGTTCATGCTATGTGAAGATCAAATGCTAGGTTGTTGTCTAATTTCAACTCCTAGGAGTTTTGTGTGAGTGAATGGAGAGATGATAGTGCCATTCCTAGATGAGATGGAGAAAGTGGCAGGGAAGGATTTAGTTTTATTAGGTGTGAACAGCAGAAGTTTGGTTTTGTTAGGGTTAAGTATAAGTTGGATGTTGGTGATCCAATTTTCAATAGCAGAGAAAGATTCCTGGGCTAGTTGTTGGAGGGTATTGACAGATGGGGCTGCACAGATGAGAGTGGAATCATCTGCATACTGAATTAGTGAGGATTGCTTAGAGGAGGTATATAGATTGTTTGTAAAAATTGTGAAAAGTAGTGGGCCAAGTATAGAGCCTTGCAGTACCCCTATTGAGTTGGGGAGAGGAGGGGATAGCTCATTATTCCATTGTACAGATTGTTGTCTGTTTGATAGGTAGCTATTGAACCAGGAGATGGTAGAGGAAGTAAAGGATAGAGAATGAAGGCTGTCCAGTAATTTAGGGTGTGAGACCATGTCAAATGATTTTGAGAGGTCTAAGAAGGTAGCAGATACATAGTTGTTGTTGTTTCTATGTTGGTTAACCAGGTTGGTGAATGAGAGAAGAGCAGAGGTTGTACTATGAGGGCGGAAACCATGTTGGGTGGATGAGAGAAGTTTGTTAGTGTCTAGGAATTGCATAACTTGAGAGTGTATACATTTTTCTAGGAGCTTAGATAATGGGGAAAGAATAGCTATTGGCCTGTAGTTGGAAAAATCATAAGATTTTCCTCCTTTGTGTAGAGGTATAATGTAAGATATTTTCCATATTTGTGGTACATAGCCTTCCTGAATGGACCTGTTTATTAGGATTGACACTGGATAAGCAAGAGAGTCTGCTGCCATTCTTAGGAAGTTAGCGGGTATACTGTCAGCAGCTAGTGTGGTAGGTTTTAGTTTGTGGAGCAGGTTTCTAATTTTTGATGTAGGGACTGGAGAGAGGGAGAAGGATGGTTGGTTGGTAGTATTGTCAGGGGTGTTTCTAGTGCTTGTGTGAGATGAGGTGTTGGTATTTGTTAGCTGGTTGGATAGAGTTTGGAATGAGTTTATGAAGTAAGAGTTAAGCTGGGAGGCAATATCTTTGCTGTTAGTATATGGGGAGATGGGGGTGGGGGTAGCAATTTTTCCAGGTTTTAGCAGTGAGTTGATAGAATGCCAAAACTTTTGGAGGTTGTTTGTGTGTTTGTTTTGAGGGTCTAGGAAGTAGTTTTGTTTGTCCTGTTTTGTTTGTATTTTGGCTAGGTTTCTAAGTCATTTGTACTTTTCTTTGGTTTGTTCAGAGTTGTCTTGTTTCCATTGCTTCCAGGTCTTGTCTCTGGTTTTAAGGAGGGCTCTTGTGTCCCGAGTTAGCCATGGTGCATAATTTACTTTGATTTTTCTCTTTCTTAAAGGTGCTATGAAATTTAGAACTGAGATAAATGTATTATTAAAGTATTCTACTGCGTGATCTAGGTGTAGGGTTTTTAGGGGGAGCCAGTTACATTGGTGAAGGATGTTGTTTAGTATATCTGGGGTTAAGTTACAATCATCTCTGATGTTTTCATAGGTTATGGGTTTGAGGATTTTGGTTTGTTTCCTGTGGAGGAAAGTAGGGAGATGGTCACTGAGTATGTCAGGTAGGGATCCTACTTGATAGTGATGTTTGGGGGTATTTACTAATGTCCAGTCAATAGTGGTTTGTTTGTGGGGTTTTTTATCTATTCTGGTGGGGTGTTGAATTAGTTGTGTGAAGTTGTAGAGGTTAATACTTTTGGTGGGGTTTTTGGAGCTAAAACATTGCCAGTCGGTATTGAGGTCGCCTAGTAAAATTTTTTCCTGAGGGCAATTTTGATTCATCCAATAAAGGATTTATTCTATGGTTGGGGAGTTATTTCCAGGAGGAATGTAGCAACAAAAGATGTTAATTTTCTTCTCATTGTTTATTGATAGAATAGAGCCTATGGTTTCAGCATTTTGAAATGATGGTAGAGGGGTTTGAAATGGTTGGAGGTTTATTTCATTTTTATATAGAATTGTGACTCCACCACCCTTCCTATTTGTTCTAGCTTTTCTTAGGATGTTGTAACCTGGTGGTAGAATCTCATCACTAGTGATATGTGGTTTAAGCCATGTTTTGGTAATGGGTACGATGTCAGGGGAGTAGTGAGAAATAAAAGCGTGTAGGTCTACTTGTTTATTTGAAATACTTCTTATGCTGATGTTCATTATTAGGAGATCAGATTGAGCTCTGTTTGGAAGGTTCAGTAAAGGAGGGCCCTGGGTTTGGGTGTATGTCACCAGCTATGATGAGTCTTTTACTAAGATTAAGTATGTGTTTGATAACATAGGTTAGGTTTGAGAATGATATGTATACTGATTTCCTATTGATAGTAGTAGGCAGATGGGTGTTGGATGTGTGTGGCATAATATTTGTGGAAAATAATGTTGGACAGACTATAAAGCATATGTGGGAGGTGATGTGTCTTATGGTATGTGTACTATGGAATGAGGTGGTGTCTAAAGGTAGGTTAATTTGTATGGCTGCAGTATAGGAAAGGGATGTCAGGGCTAGTAGGAGTAAGGGTAGTAGTACTTGCATTATGTTTGATTGGAAGCTTTTAGTAGTGTTATTTGATAAAGGGGTTGAGGTAGGGGTGAGTGAGTACAGGTATGGGTGTCATGTTAGAGTAGGAGGAACTATAAATTAGTTCTGGATGGTGATTGGAGTAGGAAAAAATGAGGTGTAAATTGCTGAACTGACCACCTTTGATTTCACAACCATCAGAAAGTGGCCACGTTATGCACTTTTGAGCACTTTAACTGATTTTATCTAGTGTTGTTTTCTAGGTATTTTACCAAAGTTAGAACAGTTTTATGCATGTTAAAGAGAGGGGAAGTCTACAGTGTGCTGTTTCTGTCTTTGCTAAAACTTGCTAACACTCAAGATGATTCTGACTGGCTATGCTTTGTGCTTACTTTATTTTCAGCAGTGTTGCATTGGCTATGCCCTTGGTTGAGTGGATCTGCACTGCATTGCACACAATAACTTAAAATAGATAATAGCCAGTGAATACCAAATTAAATTCATGTCTAACAAGTATTTCAGAACAGCCTCTGTCATCACCAGGGCTGGATCCAGCACTAGGTGACCTATGTGCTGCCTAGGGCCAGGTGCTGGCTGGTGGGCCTGGACTGAATGTAAATGTAAAATAAATAAATAAATAAATAAACGCTTCACTTCCAAAGAACTTCATTCTGCCCAACATGGTATCAACATATAAGTTCCGCCCCATTTGATGTCTGACCATGCAGTCAATCCGGGGTCTATATTAGAACATCTAAGTTTCAGAACTTCGAATGTTCTAATATCGACCCCTACTAAGCGAAAGCTGAAAATAGCGAAGTTTCAGAAAACCGTCCATTCCTGTCGCTTCGCCATTTTCAGCTCTGCGGTGGAAAGTTACAGGTCGGGTTCAGGTACGTGTGCAATTGTGTGGACGTGAGGGTTATGGCGGGTTAGGTGAGTTAGGGTTAGGGCGCGGGTCAGGTAAGTGTGCGAATGTGTGGACATGAGGGTTAGGGTGGGGTAGGTGAATTAGGGTTAGGGCACGGGTGAGGTGTGTGTGCGATAGTGACGGACCTTAGGGTTAGGGTTTGGGTTAAGGTAAGTGGGTAGATAGTGGTGTATGTACAGTTTAGTGTAGGTTTAGATGTAAGATTTTAGGTGTATGTGTGTGGATTGCTGTTTGTTTGGTGTGTTTATCTAAATGTTTTAGTTCAGCTGATTGAAACTGAACTTTAGATAAGTTAACCACAGTTTGACCAAATAATTCCTCTTGCTCTGAATTATCGATCCTACCTGTGGAGATGTTCCAAGTCCCTTCTGTGATAATATTGTTGTTTTCTGAGCCATTCCTCATTGGTGACTACTCCCTCTGCTGTTGGAGCGTATCAGCTGTTATATATTAATGGGCAAGTTCAGTTGTATCCTTGTGTTCTCTAAAAAAACATTGTTCCTGGATTCAGCAGCATCCACATTATTCGGTACGCTCCTATTATCCCAGGAGTCAGAAATATCAGGAGTTGAATCAGTTTTATTTAAATCAACATTAATTGTAGTTTGGGAGACAGCTTTATCAGTACCAAAAGAGTCTAAGGCACTTACAGCTTTGCCTATATGTGTTAATGCATGATTAACGTCACTGAATTCTACCATATTATTTCTAATAGCAGGAACATGAGAGTTATCAGAAACTGCTGTATCAGAAACCGATGTTGCTAATTTGTTAGATGCATTACATGAAGATCTCTCTATCCTGGGCTATGAGAAAAATGTGCCCATTTTTAAAATCATTTACATCTCTAATGATTTTCTATCATTTAGTGGCTATAAGGGTATTCGCAAAGTCTTTGAACCAGTCAAGCATATTCTGATACTCGGGCAACATAGTGGTAAACTCACTAGGATTTACAATATCATCCTCAATTTTATTTATTTCAACCACAAGTTCATTCTCAATAGCTAAACCTTACTATTGTAGCATTTTTCTTAATAAAAGAATAGAAAAGTAGTCAGTTCCACAAAATCCATCACTCTAGAGTGTAAATACAAAATATTTGGGGTCTCTAGTAAATGAACGAAAATCCATTACATTGAATACCAAAACAGTGACACATATTACTCGAATCGTGAAAATACCGAATGCATTAAACCGCGAAATTTAAAATATCGAACGTTCATAGTCGGCCAACCCCACCACCCGCTACATACTACCTACTCAAACAAAATAAATAAACCACATACATACACTAACCAAACCCTACTTCTAACCCGAAAGTAAAGCACCAAAACCCACCTTCTAACCCTACACTAAACCCCACATACACAACTATCTATGCACTATCCTTAACCCCTCCCTAACCCTAAGGTCCGTAACTACCTCACACTTCCCCTACGGAGATATACCCAAACAAAATAAATAATACATATAAATACATTTAACAAAACCCTACTTCTAACACTACACTAAATCATACACACATTACCTATCTATACACTTACCTTAACCTGCACCATAACCCTAAGGTCCGTAACTATCGCACACTTACCTTACAGAGCTAAAACGCAGACAGGCCAACCAAAACACTTTGACATTTCGCAGATTTGCACGTTCGACGATTACGTATTTCATGCAATACGTGTCGATGATTTCGTATTCGCGTAAACGGAGTTTCGACAATCTAATAGGAACCCAAATATGTGAGCCCCACCATCCAGCAGTCTTATAATCCTCCTCTAAAGTCATAGTATCTGTTGAACAGACTTCTGTATACCACGGGAGTACAATCTGTCTTACCACATCTGTCACCAACTTGCTAGAACTGAGGTAGTGTAGCAACTGCCTTGTGCTCACTGATAACTTGCTAAGCACTGAGCCTATATGTAGGAGTTGCAAATACTTAAACTTGAGGCAAACCCCTCAAACCACATGGTTGTCCGAGTGTCTGACATTACATAACAACTTAGCACCAGTATTAACATATACTGAGGTGCTAAAATATCACTATCAAAATGTCAAAGACTTGCTAAACGTACTCAAACCATAGCAGCATACAAACACCTCATCTGCAGCTTGGATAACAGTACCTTCTTCTACCACAACAAACAAGGGTCATTTGGGTGGCATGCTCAAGTCCCATAGGCTACCGGGTAGTGCTACTCTGGCTGACCAAGTTTTCTGATGACTGCAAACATTAACATTTCAAATACATCCATAGTCTACAAGGAGACCTAAGCCATACAACTTCATAGTGCCTGGAACATAAACACTCAGCACTAACATATTGTATTGTATACTTTTGGAGACAAGACCACCACTGCAACTACCACGTAAATGACACTCCCCTCAACTGATGCAGTTATTTTAGACCTGGTATGTTCATGGACAATGAACTCTTCTTTGATAACCACATTTCATTTGTAGTTAGAAATATTTTACCTAGTCCAGTTAATTATTAAAGAAATATCCTCCGAGTCCATGGAAGTTCTCTGCTCCTCCCTTATAAACCCACCTTAGTGCCTTTTTAGGCAGTCATTTTATTCAGGCTTTGAAAAGGTAAATGCAGATCCACATCTGACAGATATCAGTGCAGCACTGCTCAACACCAGGAGCCTAAATAAAAAATGCCCTCCCTTGAGGCCTTCATAATTCTGGAAAACAGATATTTGTGGTGGTACTGAAACCTGGTTCCAGAACATCAACAACACTCCTTCCTTACATGGTTTGTCAGCCAACCAGTCATGTAGGCCCTTAAGTATAGAAAACTGCAGTGCTGGTGTTGGTGTGTCCTTCTTTACCGAAAACACTATCACCTCTAAACTAATCAACCAGGACAATAACCTCATCGCTTTATATCCTATTTTCAGTAAACAAGACTTTACAATATCCTGGCCAACTACAGAAGCCCCTTCCTGGATACCTTGCAAATCATGAATTACACCATAATGAACTAGATTCCCTTTTCATTAACCCAAGCATCATCCTTCTAAGGGACTTTAACTGTCCCTCCATAAATTGGCACACTTGCACCTCTTCAAACATATTTAATACCTCCTTGACTTTATACTGCAAACTCTTTTTATTGCCCCCTCCCCACAGGAGCAATCTTGATTCTCCTCTACAAGCACACAATTGTCCTACTGATTCCGTGGTAAGAGACACCAGGAAGTAGGCATGAATCCAACACTACATTCGTTCCGTTCTCACAATCCCAATGGGCTTATTTGCTTTGCAGTGAAAGGCAGGAAGCATGCCTCTACATATTGAATTCCCCTTCACTTGCTGTGTGACTTGCACACAACAGTGTCATAGCTCTCAACTGTCCAGATTTTCGCAGAATGTCCAGATTTTTGAATCATATTTTTGGTCCGTTTCTTATACAATTGTAGTTTTCTAGCAAATTAATGGCAAATCAATGAGGACTAAAATCAAAAAATAATAGCAGACATTTGACTTTCAGACTTAATATCCTTCAGAAAATTCATGCTGAGTCTTCTTTCGGCTTTTCCTGGTTAGAGGTCGCCACAGCGGAACTCCAGTCCACTAATGATTTGCAGTAGATTTTTACGGTGCCGAGATGCCAGCCCGATGCCCAACCTTCAACAAAGGCATGCCCCATTCACGCATGTCTTTTGAATGCCACTCGACCACAGGGAGGACATGCAGACTCCACACAGAAGGTGCTTCAGCCGAGAATCGAATGGGAGAACCTGTTGCTGTGAGTCGACAATGCTACCACTGCACCACTGCGGCTGCTAAAAACCTGTTATTCTGTCGACTTTTTAAGTTTGTATGAGCAATATTTAAAAAGTGTCTCTATTTCTGGGCCTTTGTCCCCCCATTATTTGTTGGCTTTGTCCAGATTTCCTGCTCTAAGAGGTTGAGAGGTATGAGCACTGTGGCTCACTAGGCATGAGTTCCATGGCATGCCTCACATACTGTTTCTGCTAGGTGCCTCCCATGTGGCAAGCCAGAGCTGCAACCTCCCTTTCAGGATGAGATAGCTAGCAACAGCCACCACGGGAGCCAGAACCATAGTGCCAGGGGGAGGGGGACCCGGGGGGACCCCCCCCACACACACTTTTACAGCTGCAAGACCTGTCAGGACAAATTAATGAGGTGGAGTTTTCACACTAATGTGGATTTGCACATGGAAATTTAACTAACAACAGGTAGTATTCTTGCTTTTGATGCAGAAGGCTGTGGGTACTACTCCCACAGTATGCAGATGGACCTCTGATACTGTACTGTGTTGTACTTTGCTGCAGTCCTATGAATGTCCTCCTTTGGAGGAGTTACCTAGTAACTATAAACCTGTTATCAGTTTGACATCCATTCTCCATTGCAAAATTACTAGCTTATCATTTTTTAATGTAGCATAGGCAATTTATTCTTCAAGGGCAACAAGCAATGTATTTGTAGATGAAACACTGAAATATAAGGTTGTTTGCTAGCAGTAATCTCGTCATTAGTTACAGATCCTTTTAATATGGAATTATTTCGATGACTTACTTCTGCAGAGATTTTGCATATTTACTGATATTGGTGGATTGTAGTGACAAAAGTTTGAGCGTCCTTTTATGGTTTTGTCATTATTGGTTCATACATTTTGTTTCATTGCTTACTAGAAGACTGTTCCAAACTACAAATTTAAAACACATTCTAATAAGTAGTATTGTATTATACAAGGAATATAATTTAATACAATCAGGAAGGTGAATCAAAGAATGTATACATGCATGCTTGCTCACAGGATGTAGGAGATCAAAACATGGGAAGAGACCAGTCACCAATGGAGTCCCCCAGGGTTTGGTGCTGAGATTTATTTTCTGCTTGGCATATACATCTCAAAAGTTAAAGGAAATACCAAAGGGCTTTGGCCAAGTTTGAGATGACTGCAAGCTAGGAGCAGTTATTGAATCCCCAAATGACCTAACCGCCATGCAGGAGGATTTGTTCCAAACAATAACTGATGCCAGAATCATGAACTAAAACTAAACTCCAAGAAATACATTATCATATCCTTTTGGAAGTCATCATCTCCAGTGAACTGCCAAATTGACAATGCCCCATGAGAACTGACCCAGATGTTTGGCATTTGGGAACTTGTGTGTACAATGGCCTAACTTTTGACCAATGTGCCCATAGTCATAAGAAAGTTCATAGGTTCACAGGTGGTCCTAGGCTGTCGGCCCTAGGGCCTATACAAGTGTAGCCATAACAATTACCTGGCTATTTCTTCCCAAAGTATTTACTTCCCTGGACCACTGTCTAGCAGAGCGACTGACATGATCCCCGGGGTGAATTTCCTATCTCCCATCCAATCATGAAGGTTCCTTTTGAAGAGGGCCAAAGAGGCTCTCTGCTTAAAATGTATGGGCAGTCTATTCCAGAGTCTGGAGAGTCTATGGGTCAGGAACCTATCCCTCCAGCATGTTTTGTTCATTGTGATGACAAGGTTTAGATTCCTGGAGCATGTGTCTCTGAGGGATTGGGATTTCTTTAAGTGTAGCATGTCCAACAGCTCTGGGTTTGACATGGCCTTGTATGTTAAGCAGAGATCACCTCTGAGTAGACGATATGCAACAGAGTATAGGTGGAGATTTTTTAGACAGTCAACATAGGGCATCTGCTTTAGGCCTGTGATTCTTTTAGTGAGGTTTTTCTGCAGCCTTTCCAGTTGTTGCAGATGTCTTGAGAGGTACATACCAAATGGGGCGTTGTATTCTATAATGGGTCTAATGAGGGATGAGTACAGTGGGACAATTACCTCCTTTTTTCTGGATGAAAAGCCCTTCGTGATGAAGTGTGCTACATAGAAGTATTTCCTGACTGTTGTGGCGATATGGTTATCGAAGGTGAGACCACTGTCCACCTGTGTCCCTAAGTCTCTTATTTTTCGGTGGTTAGTGTATTGCCCCCTATGTGGTAATTCAAGGATACATGTTTTTTCCCAAAGGGGATAACTATACATTTCTTGGCATTGAG
This sequence comes from Protopterus annectens, assembly GCF_019279795.1. Taxonomy (NCBI): domain Eukaryota; kingdom Metazoa; phylum Chordata; order Ceratodontiformes; family Protopteridae; genus Protopterus; species Protopterus annectens. Next base: position 203,769,582 of record NC_056745.1, read on the forward strand.
CTTGAGCCCATGGCTCTGGCACCAAGCATCTGTTTCTGTAAGGCCGTTTTGTAGAATATCCACATCATTTGGGGATTCAATAATGGCTCCCAGTTTGCAGTCATCTGTGAACTTTGTTAGCCAGAGTCCCTTAGTGTTGGCCTGTACTTCAGAGAAGTAGATGCCAAACAAGAGTGGTCCCAGGACTGAACCCTGAGGTACTCCACTTGTCACTTGTCTGGAGCTGGATTTGGAGTCAGCTACTTTTATAGTGTGGGTTCTGTCAGTAAGCCAGTTGGTAACCCATCGAGTGACGTAGGGATTAATGCCCAGCTTAGTAAGTTTATCTATGATTCCAGAGTGGGGGGTGGTGTTGAAGGCCTTGGCAAGGTCCAGATAGGCTGTGTGGACCACCTTACCCTTGTCCACGGCTCTGGAGACTGATTTGAAGAAGTCAATCAGGTTCAGGAGACAAGATCGGCCCTTCACAAACCCAAACTGTGTGGGATCCCATGTTTGAAGGTTGCTAATGACTTTGTTTATATGTTCCATGATAATACGTTCCATGGCCTTGCAGATCAGGCTCGTCAGACTGATGGGGCGGTAGTTCCCATGATCCAAGGTGGATCCCCCCTTGTGGAGTGGGATAACTGTAGCTGTGCACCACTCAGTGGGCACGAAGCCTGAGGTGAGGCTATGATTAAACATGACACTTAGGTGAGGTGCCAGTTCATTTTATAGTTCATGTAGTACACAGCCTGGGATGTCATCTGGTCCCATGGATGCTGTATTCTTAGCTTTGGAGAGTGCATATTTTACCTGTGTGGCCATTATTACCGGAATTTGGCAATCTTCCGGTATTGAGATGGGCCCTTTAGGGGGTAAGAGGGGAGTGAAGTTTGCACTGAATCGATCTGCCAGGATATTGGCAATATCCTTGGGATCAGTATATTTAATGCCATTCTGTTGTGGCTCAGAGCAGATTTGAGCATTGCCATTTAGATTCTTGACATAGCTATAGAATGTCTTGTGGTGGTCTTTGGAATCTTTGGCAATTTTATTTTCGTAACTAGCTTTGGAGGATTTTATGAGGGATCTCAGCTTTTTACTGAGGCTGGTAAGGGAGTTTTTTGCATCCTGAGATTTTCCACTTTTATGCAACGGTTTCTTCCTTTTGTTGTAAAGTTTGTTTATGGCAAGAGACTGCCAGATTGGCATCCTTTTTTTGGAGGAGAGCATCTTGTTTCTATTCAGGATGGCACGATTCATGCATGAGTGGATGTGCTATTACAGTGCCTTAGTGTAGGAGTCAGCAGTCAAACTTTCAGTTCCCGTCTGCATGGGTCTTTCTATATTGCACAACTTATAAACAAATTGATTGTGACTAGATCTAGAGATGTTACTGTCCCCCTTTACAAAGCCCTCATTAGGTCAATCATTTTGTATAATAACCACTACTCATTTCATGTATCTAAACTGAATGTTGTGGAAAGATGGATATATATCCAGAACCGACCATCCATTCAAGTAAAACAAAGCTCATCCCTGTTCATATTCAAATGCAACTTGGATCTAAGGATGGGTAATAGAAAATGTAATGGTGTTACTAGAAATGATAGGAGCAGGAAGCAGATACAAAACTATTTATTCGTGAGCGCTTTCGGCTCAGTAATACCGAGCCTTCATCAGACAAAACAGTGAAACTAAGGCACTCAGCCTTAATATACAATGCAGTGATTAGTGTGCATTTAATAATCAATTAGTAGTTAAAGAAACATACCATTAAATGTTCATGTGCTAACTAAATCTATAAAAAAATCTTTAAAACAAAAGACATGTATATCACATTCTCATGTACTTAAAATCTTAAAAGTCTTTCTCTCGGAAAGTAAGATGTATGTTATACTGTATTAAATGAGAATTTTTAAAATTAAATATATATAACAATGTTAACTTAAAAAGTATTATATATTTTATATAAAATCTAAATACGTTAAATACCTTGAATACTTTAAATAAACTATAGGCAATCAAACATCACAAAATTAGCAACGGTAATGTATAGGTCAACTATGAACCCAATATGATAGTCTTAGATGTTAACAATTGAAATAAATATTTAATTAATAAGGTAATGTGCAATTTAATGAATTAATAAATTAATTAATATCGATAACTGTATTAAATGTTCAATTCTACAAATTAAGTTAAAAAAATATAACCATAGTTCTAAGAAATAGTTATCTATTAAGTGATAATAATTTTAATACACACTTAATTGACAAAACTTCATTAAGGCCTGGAAACATATGAGCATTAGTAATTATCTGCCATCTTAATTCATCTAGTTCTAGTTTTAAATGCCAAGGGCCTCCTCGAATGTCAATACATCTCTGTTGTAGAACCATAAATTTAAATGAGTGTGTGGGATTGTATAAAATGTGCTTGGCGAGGGCATTATTTATATCTTTAGTGTTGATGGCATAATAATGCTCATAAATACGTTGTTTGAGTTTCCTCTCTGTCTTCCCAATGTAAAAAGCACTACAGGACTGACAGAGGGCTACATATGTTACAGCTTTGGACTCACAATTGAACTTAGCATTGAGGTAGTATGTATGGCCATTAATAGTACAGGAACGACTAACAAGGACATGCTTGCATTGTGTACAATGACCACACTTAAACATGCCCTTAATGTTTGAATGTGTGGTACAAATGTTGTTCTTTTTTTCTATTATACTTTTCAAATTAAGGCCCCTTCTATATGTAATCTTAGGTTTATTACCTAAAGATTTTGACAGCTGTTCATTACTACTAATCAAGACCCAGTTCTTATGCAAAATCTTCATTATACAATAAGAATCAAGAGAATAAGTATTAATAAAACTAATCTGATAAACTCCACTACTAACATCATTAAAAGAGTTGTCGGTATTGTGGTTTGTGTTACATAAAAGGTCAGGAGGTAGATCCACATGTAGTGTAGAATTATCTTCACTAGTGGAAAAGTGTATATGTTGGTCTCGGTTCAACAAAGGGGCAAAAGAACCACACTCTCTTTTTTGTTGGACTTCGGTTCTCATCGATGTTATTAAATTTAAGGGATAGCCTCTATTCAGAAACATAGTTTCCAATAAATAGCACTCCTGTTCAAAATCACCATCATCAGTTGTCATGCGCGCAGCTCTTACCATTTGGCCCTTAACTACAGCGCGCTTTTGATGTTGAGGGTGATTACTAGTATAGTGCAGAAAAATGTTGGAGTATGTTGGCTTTCGATAAATTTTACTTTTAAAACGAAGCCTAGTTAGATCCTTTTCTAACCTAATATCTAAGAAATTAATGAAATTAGTTCCTACTTCGTAGGTGAAATCCAAAAAAGTAGTTGTCTTAGTTATGTTAGTAATAAACTCTGGAATCTCTTCTACATTCCCTACCCATAAGCAAAACATATCGTCTTGGTACCGCGTGTACCAGACCACATTTTTCTGGAAACTTTGATTTTGATACAGGCAAGAATACTCCCATTGGGCCATAACTGTGTTGGCAAAACTGCCTCCGCAGGGGGAGCCCATGGCTACCCCTGACTTTTGTAAATAGAAGTTATTATTGAAAGTCATGTAGTTGTTCGTTAAAATGAGGTCCAACAATGTCGTAACTAAGTAGATTGAATTAGCATCTGCTTTTTTCCTAACAAGGAATTCTGAAGTCAATTCTATGCCCAGATCATGTGGTATGACCGTGTAAAGGTCTTTGACGTTTATAGTTAAAAATGAACAATCGGGCATAAATTCTAATTTATTAATTGCGTCAAGGAAAGCCCATGAGTCTCAACAAATTTGTGGCTCTGTTTCTAAAAAAGGCTTAGGGACGCTGTCCACAAATTTTGCACAGCCATAAGTGGTAGAACCCCTTCCGTCAACTATAATTCTAAAGGGTGGGTCATCCAAAGATTTATGAATCTTCGGTGTTCCAAAAATAGCAGGAGTAATAGGAGCTAGCATAGACAAAAATTTATGCAAATCTGAATCAATAGATGTTTCTAAATATAAATTGTCTATTACTTGTTTGATTTTATTATGGGTTCCATTAACCTCATTGAGGGACACTTGACAGTATGCATCCGTACCTAATTGGGTTTCTATCCTTTCATTGTAGGGTGACTGATCCATAAAAACAAGCCCACCACCCTTATCTGGCTTCATTATTCTGACGTTACAATTCTTTATAAACAGTATTAGATCTAATTCTTCGTCAGAAATATTGTTGTTGATGTGTGATCTATAAGGGTTATTGTTCTTAAGTTCCCATATGTCTAATTCACATATCCTTTCGAACATGTGCAATTCAGGATGTAATGGAGGATTAAAGACACTAGGAACCCTTAATTTGTTGTTATTTGACAAACCATTATTTCCCATAAGTAGATTTAAATTGAGTTTGTGAACAAATAACTTGAGGTCAATAATGGAGTCTGCAATATTCATATTTTTTGCATGAACAAATGTTAATCCTTTAGATAAAAATATCTTTGTTAACCGAAAGAGTAGTGTAGTTAAAGATCTTAAAGTCACCTTTAGATGAAAGGCAAACTTTAGGAATAGGGAAGTCATTGCCAGTGTCTACTACTATCTCTTGCTTTGTCTCTTCGTATTCCTCGTTGTTGACCTGTTCGAGTTCTTCCGCCTGTTGTTGGTGTTGATGTTGCGTCTGGGCTGAAAATCCTGACCAGATTGATTTGGGCCTCTATTATTGTTGTTATTTTGGTTAATTAGTCTTTCACTACGATGAGGTAGTTCATTTAATGTTTCTTCATCATCTGAAAATGTACCATGAATATTAGTATCAGTATTACTGTGATTATTGTTGTCAGAACCCAAATTGTCATGTGTGCTGTTTATATCATTGTTGTTACGACTATTTGGTGGTTCAGGGTATGCTTGCTTGTTTGCATATGCAAGAACATCTCTTGCTATCTTTTTCTTTTTCGTTTGTAGGAGTTTGTCCATAGCTGTATCAATACTGTTATAAATTCGACAATAATCGAACCTATAACGATTGAAATCCACATGAGATTTAATGACCTGATCCAGAATATCCAGATCAGTTTTAAAAGAACTGATTTCCATTGAATAGTAGTTAATTAAGGCTTTCAAAAAATCAAAAGCCTGATTGTCGAATAATTGGAAAAGTTCATAATGAAACTTGGATCCTGCTATAAGACCAGCAGGATATCTCCATTGACGGAGACCTTTCGGTATAATTTTCTTATTGCAACATTCCTGTAAATATGAAACTTCCAATTGGAGTTTCCTACATTTGTACATCTTAGCATCAAATTCTTCAATAAACTTTAATAAATTGTTACTGTTTGCTTGCACATTGTTAGAATCCCTATTGCAAGCACTATTGTTATGTTGATCACAAAAAAAGTTATTGCTGCTAAAAAATTGTGAAACAGATGGCAAACTAGAGCCTAAATTGTTGTTAGGCAAATCAGTACTATTGTTTGAACCAAAGGTTCCGTTAGGTAATCGAGTGTTATTACCTTGCCCCGGTGGAATTGAGCGTACAGATCCGTTTATTAGATTACTTGAGACACCGGGGTTTGCTGAATTATCCGAAAAAAGAAGAAAGAAGTCTTGCTGCATACGTTGGTTGTGGCGCCAAACCAGCCCCATTGGTTGTTTGAATATGTGTTGGGCTTCCGTTGGAATCACCGCTTCGCTGCATCTGGTACCTAGGATCCTGAGTGTCACCACGAGTGTCAATACGGACCGATGCATCCACTTTCTGAGAGAGTGCTTCTACTCGACCAAGAAGCACTTGGACTAACGCTGTAAGATTACCGATGGCATCTTCTTGTTGAGAGCCATTTTCATGAAGATGTTCGGAATTATCATTATATCACGCAAGAGATAGTAGTAGACACTGGCAATGACTTCCCTATTCCTAAAGTTTGCCTTTCATCTAAAGGTGACTTTAAGATCTTTAACTACACTACTCTTTTGGTTAACAAAGATATGGCTGACTTTTTATCTAAAGGATTAACATTTGTTCCTGCAAAAAATATGAATATTGCAGACTCCATTATTGACCTCAAGTTATTTGTTCGCAAACTCAATTTAAATCTACTTATGGGAAATAATGGTTTGTCAAATAACAACAAATTAAGGGTTCCTAGTGTCTTTAATCCTCCATTACATCCTGAATTTCACATGTTCAAAAGGATATGTGAATTAGACATATGGGAACTTAAGAACAATAACCCTTATAGATCACACATCAACAACAATATTTCTGACGAAGAATTAGATCTAATACTGTTTATAAAGAATTGTAACATCAGAATAATGAAGCCAGATAAGGGTGGTGGGCTTGTTTTTATGGATCAGTCAGCCTACAATGAAAGGATAGAAACCCAATTAGGTATGGATGCATACTGTCAAGTGTCCCTCAATGAGGTTAATGGAGCCCATAATAAAATCAAACAAGTAATAGACGATTTATATTTAGAAACATCTATTGATTCAGATTTGCATCAGTTTTTGTCTGTGCTAGCTCCTATTACTCCTGCTATTTTCGGAACACCGAAGATTCATAAATCTTTGGATGACCCACCCTTTAGAATTATAGTTGACGGAAGGGGTTCTACCACTAATGGCTGTGCAAAATTTGTGGACAGCGTCCTTAAGCCTTTTTTAGAAACAGAGCCAACAATTTGTCGAGACTCGTGGGCTTTCCTTGACGCAATTAATAAATTAGAATTTATGCCCGATTGTTCATTTTTAACTATAGACGTCAAAGACCTTTGCACGGTCATACCACATGATCTGGGCATAGAATTGACTTCAGAATTCCTTGTTAGGAAAAAAGCAGATGCTAATTCAATCTACTTAGTTACGACATTGTTGGACCTCATTTTAACGAACAACTACATGACTTTCAATAATAACTTCTATTTACAAAAGTCAGGGGTAGCCATGGGCTCCCCCTGTGGAGGCAGTTTTGCCAACACAGTTATGGCCCAATGGGAGTATTCTTGCCTGTATCAAAATCAAAGTTTTCAGAAAAATGTGGTCTGGTACACGCGGTACCAAGATGATATGTTTTGCTTATGGGTAGGGAATGTAGAAGAGATTCCTGAGTTTATTACTAACATAACTAAGACAACTACTTTTTTGGATTTCACCTACGAAGTAGGAACTAATTTCATTAATTTCTTAGATATTAGGTTAGAAAAGGATCTAACTAGGCTTCGTTTTAAAAGTAAAATTTATCGAAAGCCAACATACTCCAACATTTTTCTGCACTATACTAGTAATCACCCTCAACATCAAAAGCGCGCTGTAGTTAAGGGCCAAATGGTAAGAGCTGCGCGCATGACAACTGATGATGGTGATTTTGAACAGGAGTGCTATTTATTGGAAACTATGTTTCTGAATAGAGGCTATCCCTTAAATTTAATAACATCGATGAGAACCGAAGTCCAACAAAAAAGAGAGTGTGGTTCTTTTGCCCCTTTGTTGAACCGAGACCAACATATACACTTTTCCACTAGTGAAGATAATTCTACACTACATGTGGATCTACCTCCTGACCTTTTATGTAACACAAACCACAATACCGACAACTCTTTTAATGATGTTAGTAGTGGAGTTTATCAGATTAGTTTTATTAATACTTATTCTCTTGATTCTTATTGTATAATGAAGATTTTGCATAAGAACTGGGTCTTGATTAGTAGTAATGAACAGCTGTCAAAATCTTTAGGTAATAAACCTAAGATTACATATAGAAGGGGCCTTAATTTGAAAAGTATAATAGAAAAAAAGAACAACATTTGTACCACACATTCAAACATTAAGGGCATGTTTAAGTGTGGTCATTGTGCACAATGTAAGCATGTCCTTGTTAGTCGTTCCTGTACTATTAATGGTCATACATACTACCTCAATGCTAAGTTCAATTGAGAGTCCAAAGCTGTAACATATGTAGCCCTCTGTCAATCCTGTAGTGTTTTTTACATTGGGAAGACAGAGAGGAAACTCAAACAACGTATTTATGAGCATTATTATGCCATCAACACTAAAGATATAAATAATGCCCTCGCCAAGCACATTTTATACAATCCCACACACTCATTTAAATTTATGGTTCTACAACAGAGATGTATTGACATTCGAGGAGGCCCTTGGCATTTAAAACTAGAACTAGATGAATTAAGATGGCAGATAATTACTAATGCTCATATGTTTCCAGGCCTTAATGAAGTTTTGTCAGTTAAGTGTGTATTAAAATTATTATCACTTAATAGATAACTATTTCTTAGAACTATGGTTATATTTTTTAACTTAATTTGTAGAATTGAACATTTAATACAGTTATCGATATTAATTAATTTATTAATTCATTAAATTGCACATTACCTTATTAATTAAATATTTATTTCAATTGTTAACATCTAAGACTATCATATTGGGTTCATAGTTGACCTATACATTACCGTTGCTAATTTT